>NC_058520.1:503598492-503922742 GCF_904849725.1 Hordeum vulgare subsp. vulgare | reverse complement strand
TTATGTCTGACGTAGGTAGGTGTTCAGGGTCATTCATTTGATCATGAGTAGTTCACGTCCATTATGCGTAGATCTTCCCCCCTCTTGTTTCTTGTACTCGTAAGTTAGCCACCATATATATATGCTTAGCCGCTGCTGCAACCTCACCACTTAACCTTGCCTCACCCATTAGGCTTTGCTAGTCTTGATACCTTTGGAAATGAGATTGTTGAGTCCCCTGTGGCTCACAGATTACTACAACACCAGTTGCAGGTACAGGTAAAGGTTACTCGACGCGAGCGCGTTGATTGTTCATTTGGAGTTGCTTCTTCTTCTTCTTCATCATCGATCTAGGATGGGTTCCAGGCCGGCAGCCTGGGATAGCAAGGATGGACGTCGTTCTTCTTTTGTCGTTTGTTTTCGTCCGTAGTCGGACCCTGCTCTTACTCTTGATGATTATGTAATGTACTGATGTGACTCTGATGTAGCATGTGGCGAGTGTAAGCCAATTATATATATATATATATCTCATCTTTTCAATACATGTACTTGTAACGATATCCATTCTTGTGACACGACGAGATGCGCTTCTATCCCTGACGAGGCCTTTGTGCCAAATTGAGGATAGGGTCGCATCTTGGGCGTGACAAGTTGGTATCAAAGCAGTACCGACCTAGGAGCCCCCTTGATTGATCAAACTTGGCCGAGTCGAGTCTAGTGAAAAAAATACTCTGAGTCTAGTTATATATCGGAGAGTAGGATTCTTTTTTCTCCTCTTCTATGCTCTGGTGAGGAATCTTGACGTAATATTTTAATTCTACTCCTCTTCTCACTCAAATTTTTTTAGGATCACGCGGATATTTTTGAAATCTATATGATGCCGATGTGACGGAGTTCTGTCTTGGTGCCTCCTATCTGCTTTGAGTTTCAGGGGAGTTGAGCTCCAGGGGATTCTCGAGCACATCGTTATCATTCAAATTTCTTAGTATCTCAGGACAAAGGATGTTCGTAATTGCTTCAATACTAGTAGTGGCGAGATAACCCCGATGTCCCCAGTACTGGTGCAGATTGTTCGGGAGTACTGCCATACTTTGTATCATTGTGATCACGAGGGTCTGTAGTAGATGAAGGTCCGAGATTCTGGTTGTGTGTTGACGGATGTGATACAGGTGACGGGTTAGTATAGGAGTTGCGTGATATTACTCCTTGTATCCGTGTACCAGATTGCATGACCAGATATTTCGGGAATTCATAGGTGGGAATTCAAGTAGTTGCTTATAGGACAATCTTCCAACAAATGCATGATGTTAGGTTGGGTTCGACATCTAGTGGATTCGTTTGTTCACGGTCGACTTACAGCGGTACACGTTGTGTCTTAAAGAGTCCTTGTAGCTTGCTACGACTCGGGGACGCTTCGTATGTCGGGTGCACTGCCTTGCACTTGATGGCTACTGTAAAATCGAGCCCGTGCGATCCTGTCCATGAAAATATCGGATGAAATCTTTCTCATGAGTTTGTTCTGGCTTGTTTCATAAGCCTCATCCTTTGTTTTGTTGAATATGGTAATTCAAGTTGCTTCGATGTCAAGTGGTGATTTCAGATCTTTCCTAAGAGGTGTTCTCATATTTTATGAGAATGCTAATCCTTTTGCTTAATCAGATTGTCTTATCATTTCTTGTCAACCGGAGTCGTCATGTTTATTCTTTTCCAACCGGTGTGTTTCTCTACAAGTGAATTCTATCCTCTCCATTTTTGCAAGATCATTCTCTCAATTTATTCTGGAGTTCATCTCATCTAGCCCAAGTTGTCTTTGTTTTTCCCCGCCCTCCCGGCCTTTTTCTTCGGTGATTGGATTTCATCCAAGCGCATTCATTTCATTGTGATTCCGCTATATTTTTCTTCCGTGTCTCATCCGGTGATTCATTGTGAAGATTCTCAAGAGTCGAGTTCATCATTTCTTAAATTTGTTCTTTTCCGATGAATTCAGTTCAAGCTATCCGTGTTCACTATATCCTTTTCATCCCTGCAATTCTTTCCCATGTTGGAGATTCTTATCAACCTATCCTGTTATTCGTTCATCTTTGTTCTATCCGGTGTGTTGAAGATGTCTCAGAGTTTCTTGTTTTCAGATATTTTCAATTATTTCGAGGTGCTAACCTCATCAAGTTTTCTTTATACCGGTGTAATATCTCTCTTTCTAGCAATCTTTTCACCGGTGATTTCTTTGAGTGGGCCCATAACCCACAGGTTTTTCCCAGGATCTTTTAGTTCTTGTAATCTTTTTTGGAGATCTTTAATTTTTTTCAACTATGACGTAAGTATGAATTTCATCAGTCATATCCCTTCTTCAAGATCTATTTGAATTATTTCTCGTCTTTGGCTCAACCTTGCATTCTTCTTTATTCCGGAGTGTCTCAGTTATTCATGGTGTTGTTTCTCGTCATCATTCTCAGCTTGCTATTCGAAGGAGTGTTTTCTCTCAAATCTTGGTTCATTCTCTTGGAGATTCATCATTTCAGCCTTGTGTTACCATCTGGAATTGTTTCCAATCATGAGTAATCCCTTTCGTGCTATCCGGTGCTTCTCTGAGTTGTTTTTATTTCTCGTTCCTCCGAAGGCCATCATTTGAGAAGATTCTTCGTTCTCAGCTTGCAGCTTTCATCCTCAATTCTTCTCAATTGTTGCCTCTTCGTCGTCTCTCGTTTATCTGGTGCCTTGTTCTAGTGTTCTCTCAGGTGGCTTATGATCTCTTCATTCTCTTGCATCTCCATTAATTCTCGGTTTTTCCATTCAATTGTGAATTCTTACCGGTGCTTCCTTCAATTATGCATCAAGTGGTGCTTATCTCTCTCTCTCTTCAAGATTCTTTCAAGAGGAATAAGTTGTATGCTAAATCCGTTGCTTGTCATCAATTTAATTTGATGAAGGCTGAGCATAACATAATTCTTATTCTTGTTCTTCCTTCTTCAAATGATTTCAATTCTTCTTCCGGAGTGTCTCATGATATCAATTCTTTTCTCAAGTGTTCTTATCTTTTCTTTTCCCGAGTTCCAAGTTTTATCAAGTATCTCCTTGTGAGGCTTAATCTAAATCCTGGCAAGGTCATAATTTTATTCTTTTCTACCTTGATATCTTTGCATCACTCATTCGTATACGGACGTCCTTCTTGGTGGTTCATCAAGGTTTCAATCCATTCTCATGTGTTCTTCAAGATTCTTGTTGGAGTACCTCAAGTATTCTTTCTCTTGCATTTCCAATGCGTTTGTTATTCCTTTATCCTTTGAGGTGGTATTATAGCATTCTTGTAGTGTAGGAGACTCGAAGAGTTTTCCTTTCAAGAATAACATAATTAAACCCACCAATTCTATGATCATGAGATATTGTCAACCCATGATTTCTTCATTGAGCTATTTTGGTTTGGACTTCACCTAAAGCTTTTCCTATGGATTGTGTTATCATGGTGCTTGTCATTAATCCCAGTCCTTAATGTATCCTTTTGGTGTAAGAAGTGTTCATATCTTGTTGCTCCCAATCTATCCTTGTTTCTTTTAGTGGTTGGTTGTCACCTCATATTTGTTGAGATGATTTTCATAAGCCCACTACTATTTTGTTCTTTTCGTTGTTGGTTTTCCAACTACTACGTCAATTCTATGACCGGAGGCTCTTCAATTCTATTGTGATGGTAGTTGTCATTCTTTTCTTCATTCTCTTCTTCTGCTTGAGTTAGTTCATATTCTCTTGTTCCGGAGGCATTGTGATGTTGCTCTTTTGGGTCTATTATGTTGTTCTATCAAGATCATGGTGTTCCCTTATTCTATTTACTTGTTTGTTGTGAATATTGTCTAATTCTCTCTTCTTATCGAATTTTTTGTCCCATTTTCCTACCGAAGTGCTGCCGAAATTTTCCGTGAATTCTTGCTTGTTTCACATATCATTCCTCATCTCTTTGCAACTTTCAAGGATTGTTGGTTTCACTCGTTTGTCAAAGAAGCGACTAAGTTTTACCTCGTGTCTTTCTCATCCTCTCCCCCCTTTCATTCTTGGATCTCAAGGCGAGATCCTCTTGTAGTGTAGGAGAGTTGTGACAGCCCGATGCCGACGCCCCAGAAGATTCCCCTTTATTTCCGTTCCCGTCGTGTGGTTATTTTATTTTGTTGCATCATCATGTAAATTGCATTGTCGCATCATGCATGGCATCTTGCATCGTCTGCCACGTGTGGTGTATTGAGTGTTGTGCTCGAGTGCTCACCGAGTCGTAGAGCAATAGTAGTTCCCCCTCTCTCTCCTCTTATTTCATTTTGTGGTTTTGCTAAGTTTCTGTTTTAACCCCTTTAAAAAAAGCGTCTTCTTTTAAAAAGGTCCTTTTATTAAATGCGGGGGCAACCCTTGGGTTTTCTTTATTTTTCTCCTTTGGTTTTATTTTAAAACCGTCTCATTTACTTTTCTCTTTTAAAGGGCATTTATTTTATTCTTTAAATAAAGAGGTTTTATTTAATTCTTCAAAAGGGGTTTGATTTTATTCTTTTGTAAAGGAGTTTTAATTTGAATTCTTCAAAAGGTTTTATTTTATTTCCTCTAAAAATGCCCAACTATTTCTTGTAGTTGGGAATATTTTTTTCAAAGGATTCAAAAGCATTTATCATATTTTTTTTGTTAAAAGACTTTCTTTATTTTTAAATTTCTGTTTTAAAAGGATTTAAAAAAACAAAGGGGGAGGACCCCAGGCCAAGGCCCAGGCTCCCCTCCCCTGCCCTAGCGAACCGCCCCGCAGCCCATCGTCCTCCTCGCATCCTCCCCTCGTGTCGTCAGCCTCTCTTCCCCTCGTTCCCCTCTAGCGCCATGGCCTGCGCGCCGCCTCCTGCCTTCCCCGCGTTGCGCCTTGCGCCGCCGCGCCGATCCTCTTGGCCGTCGCGCCGGCCGCATCGCCCCTCTGCGCTGCCTCCCTCCTCCCAGCCTCCACCGATGTCGTGCCCCGCCATGTTGCGTCCCCGAGTGCCGCCCCTCGCCTCGTTCCCCGCGCCATGGCCGACCTTTGCCGCGCGCCGCCAGCCTCGCGCCTCGCCGCCTGTTCCGCCCCGTCGTGCACGCGAGCCCGGCTCGCCCCCGTGCCCCGCCGTCACCCACGCGCCGTCTCCTCTCGCCGGAGTTCCTCGCGTGCCAGCGCCCTTGGCCCCGTGCTGCCCCGCCGCCGGTTTGCCCTGTTGCTGCGATTTGAGTTGCTGGGTTGTGCTGCTCGCCCCGCGCTGTAGCTGCTGCCGCTGCCGATCGCTTGAGGTTGCTGAGCCGTGCGATTGCTGCTGAAGTTGTTGAGGTTGTTGTTGTGCTTTGCTGTTGCTGTTGCCTGCGGTGCCATGCTGCCTGCTAGCTTGCCATAGCTGCTTGTTGTTGTTGATGCGTGCTGTCGTGCCGTGGTGCTGCCGCTGATGCTAGTGCTATTGCCGCTGTTTTGCTTGATGTGCCTTGCTGCCCATGCCACTGCTTGCTACTGTCGGTGTTTGCTGCTGGTGCTTGCTGTCGTTGATGCTGCGTGCTTGCTGTTCCGTGGCATGCATGATGTGCCTGATTGTGTTGCCTGCTTGCTGCTGCACCTGCTGTCGCTGTAGCTAGCTTGATGTGCCGTTGCTTGCTGTTGTTGCGTCGTTGATACCGACGCCGAAGGCCGTGTGCACCTTCCCCGCCTGCCGTGGTTCGTCGACAAGTTCGTCGGGAACCACGACATCCTCGACGAACCCCGAACATCGACGGAGACGTGATCGACTACTGTCGCCGAAGACCATGAACCGACGCCGAAGACCCTGTGCCGACGAGAAGAACCGTGTACGACTACCGTCGACGAGACCGTGTACAACTACTTCCACGACGACCATGACTTCCACGACAACCATTGGTTCGCTACGACCCGAACCGCTTCGAATAGCACACTTCGAAGGTATACCGATGGGACGTGTCGTGTAACGAACGAATGTGATGTATGAGTTGTATCGTGTGTTGCACCGTATGTATGCCCGTTGCACGTTGTCTTCTTTCGTCGTGCCTCGACACATGGGAACCCGAGATACGGGATCACCCCATTCTTTATTTAGCGTTGCCGCACACGCTTCCAGATAGTGGCACCAATATCTCGTTGAGTATCGGGATAGGGACGTTGCCGTGGCTTCGTCTCCGTTTTGCCGCCATGGTTCCGTCTCGCTCGCCATGGCGACATATGCTTCTTTCCCTTCTTGCCGTGTTGTTGTAACTTCCATGCATGACGCATTCATGGCATATATCGTGTGTTGCATGCCTCTTGCGCCGTAGCTCCGTTCTATGTTCCGCGTGTTAACCATCTAGGATTGCCATGTAGGAACGTCGCTTCACCCTTGCCATGTTAACTACAATTTAATATTGTCGTGTAAATAACCGAGAGTGAACTAAATAATTAATCGTGGAGTTTCGTCGATATGTAACCCGTTGTATATCGAGCTTCACTTAATGTGTAGAGTTTGTGTGAGGTGAATTGCCATGCCATGCCTTGCATCATTGAACTGATCATGCATCATATTAGGGTATGCATCATGTCTTGCTTTCGCCGTGGTGGATATTTGTGTTGATGTCTGTTTCCGGTTTGCTTCGTCTCGATAGAGTTCCGCAAGCGTGTCAGAATGTGAGGACCCGTTCGACTACGTTGGTTCGCCGACTTCTCGTAGTCATTCTTCTTCCAAGCAGGATCTCGGGCAAGATGACCATTTCCCCATATACCATTGCTATCATTGCCATGCTAGTTTTATCGCTTCTATCGATTATGTCTCGTTGCCTACCACATGTTAAATATCAGCCTCTGAACAATGCCATAGAAACCTTCAACTGTTCTCAACCTAGCAAACCATTGATTGGCTATGTTACTGCTTGCTTAACCCTGTGTTAGCGTTGCTAGTTGCAGGTGCAGTTGCTTCCATGTGATAACATGGGTTCCTTGTTATATCACCATATTAAATGCTATTTAATTTAATGCACCTATATACTTGGTAAAAGGTGAAAGGCTCGGCCTTTCTAGCCTGGTGTTTTGTTCCACCTTTGCCCCCTTAGTTTCGGCTACCGGTGTTATGTTCCATAATTGAGCGCTCCTAACACGATCGGGGTTGTTATGGGGACCCCCTTGATAATTCGTTTTAGATTAAAGCTGGTCTGGCAAGGCCCAACATTGGTACTATATTTTCCTAAACACTTAATAAAATTGCATATGGCCTTTCCGGACCCCGAGGATAATTTAATCAACCCCCGGGCCGGTGCTCCTCATGAGTGTTGGTCCAAAACAGAGCAGCTTATTAACGCTACCCGGGGCAACTTGGCGTTTGGCGTGGTAACCATCGCTCATCCGTCGTGTCGTGAGAACGAGGTACACGACTCCTATCGGGATCGTCGACACGTCGGGCGGCCTTGCTGGATTATTTTTACCTTTGGCGAAATATCTTGTGCATCGGGATTCCGGTGATGCTTTGGGTAATCTCATAGTTGAGGTTTTCCACTAGGGAATCCGACGAGATCGCGAGCTTCGTGATTGAGGATTTCTATGTGGCTTGTGGTAATTTGTGGTGGACTAGTTGGAGCACCCCTGCAGGGTTAAATCTTTTCGGAAAGTCGTGCCCGCGGTTATGTGGCAACGTGGAAACTTTGTTTAACACTGGTTCTAGATAACTTGAAGTTAATTGATTAAAATATGCCAACTGTGTGCGTAACCGTGACTGTCTCTTTCGTGAGTTCCTTCTCCGATCGAGGACACGGTGGGGTTATGTCTGACGTAGGTAGGTGTTCAGGATCATTCATTTGATCATGAGTAGTTCACGTCCGTTATGCGTAGATATTCCCCCTCTTATTTCTTGTACTCGTAAGTTAGCCACCATATATATATATATGCTTAGCCGCTGCTGCAACCTCACCACTTAACCTTGCCTCACCCATTAGGCTTTGCTAGTCTTGATACCTTTGGAAATGAGACTGCTGAGTCCCCTGTGGCTCACAGATTACTACAACACCAGTTGCAGGTACAGGTAAAGGTTACTCGACGCGAGCGCGTTGATTGTTCATTTGGAGTTGCTTCTTCTTCTTCTTCTTCATCGATCTAGGATGGGTTCCAGGCCGGCAGCCTGGGATAGCAAGGATGGACGTCGTTCTTCTTTTGTCGTTTGTTTTCGTCCGTAGTCGGACCCTGCTCTTACTCTTGATGATTATGTAATGTACTGATGTGACTCTGATGTAGCATGTGGCGAGTGTAAGCCAATTCTATATATATATCTCATCTTTTCAGTACATGTACTTGTAACGATATCCATTCTTGCGACACGACGAAATGCGCTTCTATCCCTGACGAGGCCTTCGTGCCAAATTGAGGATAGGGTTGCATCTTGGGCGTGACAATTATTCTAAGTGAAGCTTATCCAAGTAAGTGTCGCAAACTCATCTCTTGCTTTTACTTTTTTGCCTCTCGTTTTCCTCTCCCCCACTTCTGAAAAACAAAAATTTACAAAAAGATTTGCCATTTTCGTTCGCCCTTTTCTTTCGCTTGCTTTATGTTCACTTGTGTGCTTGTCTGCTTGCTGAAGTCACCATGACTGAAAACACCAAACTTTGTGACTTCTCGAATACTAATAATAATGATTTTATTAGTACTCCGATTGCTCCCGCCACTAGTGCGGAATCATACGAAATCAATGTTGCTTTGCTGAATTTTGTTATGAAAGAGCAATTCTCCGGCCTTCCTAGTGAAGATGCCTCATCCCATCTTAATACCTTCATTGAGCTTTGCGATATGCAAAAGAAGAAAGATGTGGATTATGATGTGATTAAATTGAGCTATTTCCGTTCTCGTTGCGAGATCGAGCAAAAACTTGGTTTTCATCTTTGCTCAAAAATAGTATTGATTCTTGGAACAAGTGCAAAGATGCTTATATATCCAAGTATTTTCCGCCGGCTAAGATTTATCTCTCTCCGTAATGATATCATGAATTTTAAGCAACTTGATCATGAACATGTTGCACAATCTTGGGATAGAATCAAATTGATGATTAGAAATTGTCCTGATCATGGCTTGAGTCTTTGGATGATTATACAAATCTTCTATGCTGGTTTGAATTTCGCTTTCAGAAATATCTTGGACTCCGCCTCCGGTGGAACGTTCATGGAAATCACATTAGGAAAAGCCACAGAACTCCTAGACAATATCATGACAAACTATTCTCAGTGGCACACTGAAAGGTCACCTACTAGTAAAAAGGTACACGCTATTGAAGAAATTAACTCGTTGAGTGCTAAGATGGATGAGTTAATGAAATTGTTTGCTAGTAAAGGTGCTCCTTTAGATCGAAATGATATGCCCTTGTCTTCCTTGATCGAGAGTAGCAACGTAAGCTTGGACGTTAATTTTGTTGGTAGGAATAATTTTGGCCACAACAATGCTTTTAGAGGAAACTATGTTCCTAGGCCTTTTCCTAGTAATCCCTCTAATAACTTTGGCAACTCCCACCACAATGCTCATGGAAATTACAACAAATTACCCTCTGATCTAGAGAGTAATATCAAAGATTTCATCAACTCGCAAAAGATTTTCAATGCGTCCATAGAAGAAAAACTACTCAAAATTGATGATTTGGCTAGGAGCGTTGATAGAATGTCTATTGATATTGATGCTTTGAAAGTTAGATGTGCTCCTCCCAAGATAAATATGGATGAAACTTTGAAAGATATGTGTGTTTCCATGAATGAGAGTAAATAAAGAACCGCCCAAATTCGTGCTAGACATGAATGGCTTAAAAGGCGTGTTCTCGTGATGAGAATCACGAAGATCTTAAGGTGCTTTGTGTGACTCCCATTGAATCCTTGTTTTCTAGTGTCAAACCTAATGATGATGGGGCTGTATGTGAATCCACCTTGGTTGAAAAACACCCCAATGATTCGGAGTCTATCTATGTTGATGCTAAATGCATTGAAAGTGGAGTAGAGGATATCATAACTTTGAGTAGTAATGAAACTACTACTTTGGATTTCAAGGAATTCAATTATGATAGTTGCTCTTTGATTGAATGTATTTCCTTGATGCAATCCATGCTAAACTCTCCACATGCTTATAGCCAAAACAAGGCCTTTACCGATCATATCGTCGATGCTATGATGAAATCTCTTAAAGAGAAACTTGAATTGGAAGTTTCTATTCCTAGAAAGCTTCATGATGATGTTGGAAATATGCCCTAGAGGCAATAATAAATTAGTTATTATTATATTTCTTTGTTCATGATAATCGTTTATTATCCATGCTATAACTGTATTGATTGGAAACACAGTGCATGTGTGTATACATAGACAAAACACTGTCCCTAGTAAGCCTCTAGTTGACTAGCTCGTTGATCAAAGATGGTCAAGGTTTCCTGACCATAGGCAAGTGTTGTCACTTGATAACGGGATCACATCATTAGGAGAATCATGTGTTGGACTAGACCCAAACTAATAGACGTAGCATGTTGATCGTGTCATTTTGTTGCTACTGTTTTCTGCGTGTCAAGTATTTGTTCCTATGACCATGAGATCATATAACTCACTGACACCGGAGGAATGCATTGTGTGTATCAAACGTCGCAACATAACTGGGTGACTATAAAGATGCTCTATAGGTATCTCCGAAGGTGTTCGTTGAGTTAGTATAGATCGAGACTGGGATTTGTCACTCCGTGTGACGGAGAGGTATCTCGGGGCCCACTCGGTAATACAACATCACACACAGGCCTTGCAAGCAATGTGACTTAGTGTAAGTTGCGGGATCTTGTATTACGGAACGAGTAAAGAGACTTGCCGGTAAACGAGATTGAAATAGGTATGCGGATACTCACGATCGAATCTCGGGCAAGTAACATACCGAAGGACAAAGGGAATGACATACGGGATTATATGAATCCTTGGCACTTAGGTTCAAACGATAAGATCTTCGTAGAATATGTAGGATCCAATATGGGCGTCCAGGTCCCGCTATTGGATATTGACCGAGGAGTCACTCGGGTCATGTCTACATAGTTCTCGAGCCCGCAGGGTCTGCACACTTAAGGTTCGACGTTGTCTTATGCGTATTTGAGTTATATGGTTGGTTACCGAATGTTGTTCGGAGTCCCATATGAGATCACGGACGTCATGAGGGTTTCCGGAATGGTCCGGAAACGAAGATTGATATATAGAATGACTTCATTTGGTTACCGAAAGGTTTTTGGGCATTACCGGTAATGTACCGGGAATGACGAATGGGTTCCGGATCTTCACCGGGAGGGGGGACCACCCACCCGGGAGGGCCCAAGGACCTTGGGGGTGGCACACCAAGTAGGTGGGGTCAGCCCAAGGTTGTCTTGCGCAAGAGAGAAAGAAAAACCAAAAGAAGAGAAAAAAGGAAAGGTGGGAAAGAAGAGAAGGACTCCACCTTCCAATCCTAGTTGGACTAGGATTGGAGGAGGACTCCTCCTCCCCTTGGTGGCGCAGCCCTTGGGGCTCCTTGAGCCTCAAGGCAAGCCTCCCCTCCCCTCCTCCTATATATATGGAGCTATTAGGGCTGATTTGAGACAACTTTTGCCACGGCAGCCCGACCACATACCTCCACGGTTTTTCCTCTAGATCGCGTTTCTGCGGAGCTCGGGCGGAGCCCTGCTGAGATTAGATCACCACCAACCTCCGGAGCGCCGTCACGCTGCCGGAGAACTCATCTACCTCTCTGTCTCTCTTGCTGGATCAAGAAGGCCGAGATCATCGTCGAGCTGTACGTGTGCTGAACGCGGAGGTGCCGTCCGTTCGGCACTAGATCGGAGCGGATTGCGGGACGGTTCGTGGGACGGTTAGCGGGGTGGATCGAGGGACGTGAGGACGTTCCACTACATCAACCGCGTTCACTAACGCTTCTGCTATGCGATCTACAAGGGTACGTAGATCGGAAATCCCCTCTCGTAGATGGACATCACCATGATAGGACTTCGTGCGCGTAGGAAAATTTTTGTTTCCCATGCGACGTTCCCCAACAGATGAGTGGGAACCTACCATCAAAATCAAGATCAAAAAATATGAGTGCAATGCTTTGTGTGATTTGGGTGCTAGTGTTTCCGCGATTCCAAAGTCTTTATGTGATGTTCTAGGCTTTAATGAGATTGAGGAGTGCTCTCTTAATTTGCATCTTGCGGATTCTACTGTTAAGAAACCCATGGGAAGGATCAATGATGTTATTATTATTGCAAATAGGAACTATGTACCCGTGGATTTCATTGTGCTTGATATTGATTGCAATCCTACATGTCCTATCATTCTTGGTAGACCTTTCCTAAGGACTATTGGTGCTGTCGTCGATATGAAGGAAGGGAATATTAGATTTCAATTTCCTTTAAAGAAGGGCATGGAGCATTTTCCTAGAAAGAAAATAAGATTGCCTTATGAATCCATGATGAGGGCTACTTATGGTTTGAGCACCAAAGACGACGATACGTGATTCTATCACCTTATGCCTAGCTAAGGGCGTTAAACAATAGCGCTTGTTGGGAGGCAACCCAATGAATTTATCTTTGCTTTTTTGCTTTATGTTTTGTTGCGTCCACACCATCATAATTCTGTTATGATTGTGTCTTTTGTGTTTCTTTTTGTGTTTGAGCCAAGTAAAACCTTTATGACTAGTTTGGTGATGGTTGTTTGATCCTGTTGGAAAAAGACAGAAATTTTTCACTCACGAAATTATTTTTCATTTTTTATCCAGAAAGAGCTTTTTAGTTTATTCTTTTTGCTGCTGGTTGATATGCCTTTTGCCCAAACTGTCGTAATTTGTCAGAATTTTTGAGATACCAGAAGTATACGAAGTATACAGATTGCTACAGGCTGGTCTGTTTTTGACAGGTTCTGTTTTTGTTGTGTTGGTTGCTTGTTTTGATGAAACCATGGATAGTATCGGGGGGCATTAGCCATGGAAAAGTGAGAATATAGTAATCTAACACCAATATAAATAGAAATCAAGTTTGCTACAGTACCTCAAGAGGTGGTAGTTTGTTTTCTTGTGCTAATGATATCACGAGTTTCTGTTTAAGTTTTGTGTTGTGAAGTTTTCAAGTTTTGGATGATGTTCTCATGGACAAAGGGATAAAGAGTGGAAAGAGATCAAGCTTGGGGATGCCCAAGGCACCCCAAGCCAAATTCAATGACACAAAAAAGCCTAAGCTTGGGGATGCCCCGGGAAGGCATCCCCTCTTTCGTCTTCAATCCATCGGTAACATTACTTGGAGCTATATTTGTATTCACCACATGATATGTGTTTTGCTTGGAGCGTCTTGTATCGTAGGAGTCTTTTTTTTTGTCGCAATCAACCTTGCTGCACACCTTTTGAGAGAGACATGCACTCATCGTGATTTTGCTAGAATACTCTTTGAGCTTCGCTTATATCTTTTGAGTTAGGCAATTTAGCTCACATGCGCTTCACTTAGATCTTTTAGAGCACGAGGTGTCATATTTTGGAGAAATAAGAACTCTCGATATTCACTTATATCTTTTTGAGAGTGATCTCTCTGAGCAACTTGGTAGTTGGCGTGTGCTATGAAAGTAGTCCCAAAGGTGATAGGAATCCAAAGAGGATACAATAAAACTTCCATCTTTATGTGCATTGATTAGAAAGAGAAGTTTGATTCCTCTCAAATAGTTCTGAGACATGGATTTGGTAATATTAAGAGTTATGTTAGTAGGGTGTTGTGAATATAGAAATACTTGTGTTGAAGTTAGTGATTCCCGTAACATGCACGTATGGTGAACCGCTATGTTAGGAAGTCGGAGCATAATTGATCTATTGATTGTCATCATTTGTGTTGCAGTCGGGATCGCGCGATGGTTAACACCTACGAACCCTTTCCCTAGGAGTATGCGTTTAGCACTTTGTTTCGATTACTAATAAAAACTTCCGCAATAAGTATGTGAGTTCTTCATGACTAATGTGAGTCCATGGTATAGATGCACTTTCACCTTCCACCATTGCTAGCCTCTCTAGTGCCGAGCAACTTTCGCCGGTGCACAAACCCACCATATGCCTTCCTCAAAACAGCCACCATACCTACCTACTATGGCATCTTCATAGCCATTCCGAGATATATTGCCATGCAAATCCCACCGTTCCGTCTCGTGACTTGTGCCGTCACTTTCATATTGCCATTGCATGATCGTAAGATAGCTAGCGAGTCATACGCCAAGCTAGATTGTTGCACACCCCGGTACATTGCCGGAGGCATTTCCTATAAGAGTCATCATTGTTCTAAGCATTGAGCTTTGAGTAAATTAAAGTGTGATGATCATTATTATTAGAGCATTGTCCCATGTGAGGAAAAAAAAGGCCAAAGTTGCCCACAAAAAAAAGAGAGATTTGGAAAGAGGCCAAAGAGCCCAAACAAAAAAAGAGAGAAAAAGAGAGAAGGGACAATGCTACTATCTTTTTCCACACTTGTGCTTCATAATAGCACCATGTTCTTCATGATTGAGAGTCTCTCGTTTTGTCACCACCATATGCTAGTGGGAATCTTCATTATATAACATGGCTTGTATATTCCAATGATGGGCTTTCTCAAAATTGCCCTAGGTCTTCGTGAGCAAGCAAGTTGGATGCACACCCACTAGTTCTTCTTTTGAGCTTTCACATACTTATAGCTCTAAGTGCATCCATTGCATGGTAATCCCTACTCTTTCACATTGATATCTATTAATGGGCATCTCCATAGCCCTTTGATACGTCGAGTCGATGTGACCATATCCTCCTTTTTTTTGTCTCACAACCTCCACTACACTCTATTCCACCTATAGTGCTATATCCATGGCTCACGCTCATGTATTGCGTGAGAGTTGAAAAAGGTTTGAGAAAGTAAGAGTGTGAAAACAATTACTTGGCCAATACCGGGGGTGTGCATGATTTAAATTAGTTGTGTGGGGATGATGGAGCATAGCCAGACTATATGATTTTGTAGGGATAACTTTCTTTTGGCCTTGTTATTTCGAAAGTTCATGATTACCTTGCTAGTTTGCTTTAAGTATTATTGTTTACATGTCAATAGCAAACTATTGTTTTGAATCTTACGGATCTGAACATTCATGTCACATGAAAGAAGTTACAAAGGACAAATATGCTAGGTAGCATTCCACATCAAAAAATCAGTCTTTATCACTTCCCTACTCAAGGACGAGCAGGAGTTAAGCTTGGGGGATGCTTGATACGTCTCCAACGTATCCATAATTTTTTATGGTTCCATGCTATTATCTTGTCAAACTTTGGATGTTTTGTATGCCTTTTATATCTTTTTTGGGACTAACTTATTAGCTCAGTGCCAAGTGCAAGTTCTTGTTTTTTCCCGTGTTTTTGACCCTTTTCAGAGGAGAATATTAAACAGAGTCCAAATGGAATAAAACTTCCGAAAAGATTTTTTCGGAACAGAAGATACGCAGGGGGCGTGAGAACCAAGGCAGAGGCCACCAGGGGAGGCCACAAGCCCCCTAGGCGCGGCCGGGGGGGGCACGCCTAGCAGGCTTGTGGGCCCCCTGTGGCTCGTCTGCCCTACCTCTTCCGCCTATAAATTCTCGAAAAATCCAAAACTACGCAAGAGATCCACGAAAAATACTTTTCCGCCGCCGCAAGCTCCTGTCTCCGCAAGATCCCATCTGGGGCACGTTCTGGTGCCCTATCGGAGGGGGGATTAGGATACGGAGGGCTTCTTCATCAACACCATTGCCTCTCCGATGATGCGTGAGTAGTTCACCATAGACCTTCGGGTCCATAGCTAGTAGCTAGATGGCTTCTTCTCTCTCTTGGATCTTCAATACAAAGCTCTCCATGATCTTCATGGAGATCTATCCGATGTAATCTTCTTTTGCGGTGTGTTTGTTGAGATCCGACGAATTGTGGATTTATGATCAGATTATCTATGAATCTTATTTGAGTTTCTTCTGATCTCTTATATGCATGATTTCATATCCTTGTAATTCTCTTCGAGTTGTGGGTTTTGTTTGGCCAACTTGATCTATGATTCTTGCAATGGGAGAAGTGCTTGGTTTTGGGTTCATACCGTGCGGTGACCTCACCCAGTGACAGAAGGGGTAGCGAGGCACGCATCATGTTGTTGTCATCAAGGGTAAAAAGATGGGGGTTATATCTATTGCATGAATTTATCCCTCTACATCATGTCATCTTGCTTAAGGCGTTACTCTGTTCGTCATGAACTCAATACACTAGATGCATGCTCGATAGCGGTCGATGTGTGGAGTAATAGTAGTAGATGCAGAAAGTATCGGTCTACTTGTCTCGGACGTGATGCCTATATGTATGATCATTGCCTTAGATATCGTCATGACTTTGCGCGGTTCTATCAATTGCTCGACAGTAATTTGTTCACCCACCGTAATATTTGCTATTTTGAGAGAAGCCTCTAGTAAACACTATGGCCCTCGGGTCTACTTCACATCATATTTTCAGCCTTACACTTTTACTTCGTTGCACTTTCCGCCTTCAGATCTCACTTTGCAATCAATCTTGAAGGGATTGACAACCCCTTTATAGCGTTGGGTGCAAGCTCGTTTGTGTTTGCGCAGGTACTCTGGACACTTGGCTTGATTCTCCTAGTGGATTGATACCTTGGTTCTCAAACTGAGGGAAATACTTACTGTTACTGTGCTGCATCACCATTTCCTCTTTAAGGGAAAAACCAACGCAAGCTCAAGAGGTAGCAGCGCACCACTACTTCGACATCATTGTGCCTATGGCTAACTCAGCGCCTCCTTGCGCCCGTGGCTCCACAACGACTTCCTTGACACCGGCTAGCCCGACTTGACATCGACCATGACGTTCTTCGCATGACTACCTTGACCACGGCTACAACACCCCACGCTTTCGGCTACCTCGACATCGCCACAAATGGCTACCGCCTAGCTTGAGCAACCTCGTCGGTTTCCACTCCAACCACAACTTCCGCGATGCATCGACCATTACGACCGTGGGAGGGGGGATGCCCGTCGGCTTACCTTCGGATTCTTCTCTAGTCTCACCGTCTGCGTCACTACCGTTGTGACCGCGGGGGGATGTTCAGTATATTGATTAGTTAGGAAATATGAGATATACTAGGATTTGTCCTACCTGTCATTGTACTCCAAGTTTATCATTGTATTCCTATATATATATTCCCATGAGGCTCAAGCGATGCAACAACTACCCCACCAGTCTCTCTATCCCATCTAACAGATCTACCACGAGATCAGATGAACTAAACCCTAGATGGGTAGGATAATGATTTCGTGTCATCATAATGATCTATCGACTAGCCTAGCCTTGTCTTATATAATGCACCAGATAGGAGTCCTAGTCGGCTATGTCGGTTCAGAGGAGTCCTTGTCTTGATCACCAAGTCTTGCGGAATCTTCCTCGTAAAAGCCATGGGCTGCCCGAATCGGTCCGTTAGTGAACCGCCATGGGGGTCCTCGGCTCGATCCACTAGTCGGGAGACGACATGGTGAGTACCCCCCTAGTCGAGGACACCGTGAGTAGCCACACCCCCAAAGTGTTGGCGCAACCCTCCCTCTCCCGCTACCCCATTTCCTCCTTTGTTCATCGTTCCAGAAGTGCTCGACGAAGGCCTGTCGGCACCACTTCACCATTACCGCCGCCATGCCATCGTGGTGCCGACGATCCAATCTATTACTCTGGCCTCGCTTGCTGGATCAAGAAGGTGAAGACGTCATCGAGCCGCACGTGTGTTGAACGCGGAGGTGTCGTCCGTTCGACACTGGATCGGGTTAGATCGTGAAGAGTACGACTACATCAACCGCGTAATATACGCTTTTGCTTAACGTTCTACCATAGTACGTAGACACACTCTCCTTTTTCGTTGTTCTGCATCTCACAGATAGATCTTGGGTGTTCATAGAAAAAAAACTATTTTCCATGCTTCCTTCCCCAACACTAAGGACATACATAGGTCGGTTGCATCTAGGGTAATCGTGGTGTAAACGACCTCTTAGTTTTGGAGTAGGTGCTAGATATCTGGAAGTTTCCATCCTGGAGCTCCTGGGCCCAATGAAGGTGGCCCGCTGACAAATCATCTTGGGGGTCCTCCGCTCGTCCCACCTGACCAGAAGACGAAGTGGGAAGTACCCAAAGTCCAGCATACCATCAACGGGCGAGAAAACAAAGCACATATAACGAGAGATATGGGAGAATGACCCGAGGAAGAAGAAAGCCTTAGGCTTATCCCCTAATTTTTTGTGGGCAACGAGGTCGAAGGCCTCTTGTTGCAGCAACGGTCAAATTAATAAATGTCGGTTGGTGGGGAGCTATGGGAGCCGAGGGAGACAACTCACAACCACTTTTTGTTGTCGTCATCAATAAAAAGATCTTTCCACGACGCAACTATGGCAACACTCTTTTTGCTGTGAAAAACAACATACTTCTTTTCGTTGTTGGCAACACCGAAAACTACCTTTTCATTGTTTGAAGCACCAAAAACAATTTTTTCGTTGCTTGTTTCAATGGCATGGTACTAGTTTTGCTGTTTGTGAGACTGTAGTTATTATTGTTTCGGGATTTCATATTTTTTTAATTGTTTTTAATGATCCATGGGTAAACCACTTGCCAGAGGTTCTTCGAGACACAATCATCATCCTGTTATCAAATGTACTTGTATCATATATCAACAAACCACACTAAATATCATAGTTGTTTTCTTCTACTTTCACAACGAGTCACATCATTAAGATGACACAGACCATCGGATTTTGAATTTGCTAGCTTGGTCCATAAAACCATCTGATATACACACGGGAGTCCCTCTATCATTATACCATGCAATATGCATTTCAAAAGTGTTTTAAATCTCATTGCATCTACTCATCACATTTCTTTCCATTGAAATCATCGCATATTTAACCTATTATATTATAATTATTTCCTAATTGCTGCATTTTCATACATTTTCAACATTAAAATTGTTATATCATATTCCATTCGTTCCTAAATATAAGACCTTTTAGAGATTTTAATATGAATTACATACTAATGTATATACACCTATTGTAGAGTGTACATTCATTCGTTTTGTTTCGTATGTAGTTTATAATAAACTTTCTAAAATGTCTTATATTTAGAAACGGAAACGGAGTGAGTACAATATATTCATCAAAACTCAAATCTCTAATTCCACAAGCGATGTTTTTTTTTTTCACCATCGTTTTTGTTGCAACCAACAAACACCGTGCATTCTGTTCCTTCGAGCCCCGTTGAAATATCAAACCGACCCTCGAGTAAAGCCGCGCCCCCTCCCCACCCGCGTTCTTCACAGAAACCGCAAGGAGCACGCGCCCCTCCCCTCCCCTCCCATCCCTTTTTTTACCCCCTCCCCACAGTCGTCTTCGTCTCCTCCCCCCGCTTTCTCCCCCCCGCCTCTCCCCTAAACCCTAGCACGCGAGCAGCGAATCCCCATACGCTCCGCGGCGATCGTCGACGCAACCCAGCCCCGCGGCCGCCCGTCGCGGCCGCCGCCGCCGCACATGACCATGGTGACTCCTCGCGCCCCCGAGGTAAAAGCCCCGAGCGACCTCTCCATTCTCGCCACTCCGCCCGGGGTCCGCTCGCTTCGGCTCGGAGCGCGCCGCTGTGTCTCCTCTAGGTTTTCTGCGATTAGGGGGTTGTTTCGACCGGATTCGGTTTCGCGTGGTTTCGTGGGCGGCCTTTTGTGGTGGCGATTTGTTCGGTTCTAGTGTTGTTTAGCTCCCCGTGCTGAACTGTTCGGGTGCCCGTTGTTGCCTGCAGCCGCCGCCGCAGGACCAGGATGAGGAGATGCTGGTGCCGCAACAGGAAGTGGAAGTCTTCGAGGGGCCTCAGCCGATGGAAGGTGAGGGATTTCGGTGTCCCCTTTCTGGTTAATTTCGACTAAGGGTTTGATCTGCTATGCATTATCTGTGTCTTCATGGTGAAATGTGTCCTCTTGTCCGCACGTTGATGTTCTGTCCTTTCCCATTGTCTGTTTGACTTTCATGATTCATGATTTATGGTCACTCCTTTCAGTCTTAGCTTGATGCTAGATTTTCTTTGGTTTGCAATCGTATTAGTTTAAGGGTGATTTTACGGCAGGTTATGCAGGTCTACCTATGTTTGGTCCATGTACTGCTACCAGTGACATGTTCCTTTCAAAGTTGAATTGCCTGTCTGTTACACCCTACAGTATCTGTATTACCGGATGAGTTGATATAACCTACATGTTGCATCAATGAATGTTCGAGAGAACAAGAAAATGTTGCATCACAAAACCAAAGGAAGCTGGTTGAGCATCCAGCTTATAACCAAAGAAAATGTTATCAATAAACACGATTTGATTTTGATTGACGTGTAATCGTCCTCAATTGTAGCATGCGAGTGCTTTATGGGAGGGAGATATGGAGCTTCCTGTAAAGTTCGTCGCCACAATGTATGCATTCATTCTGTATGGCTTTAATAGTTTCTGTACTGCTGGTGTTTGATGTGAAGGCAAAAACACTAACGTTGAAAGATGAATCCTGAACTTCCATTCCAAAACATGTTGGATTTCGTGGAATCCCTTGCGCTGTACATGTTTTGCCTTTTTGGGTGGGTGACATGGTGAGGTTATGGAGGTGATGGTGTTTCTGTTGTAAGTGCATGTTGATTAATTAACATATGCTAAACCTTAGGTTGGATGCGTAGCCAATTTCACAAAGGCAATTTTTGACATTAGTGCATGCTATGTTTCGCTAAATAGTAACACAGCTGTCAAACGGTGGAGAAACAAAAAAGTCAGGTTAGGTTTTAATTTCTTCTTCTCTTGTTTACTCTTATTTGGTCTGCAGAATCCATGCCAGCTGTCGACAATGAAAGTTTGCCTGATGCATCAACTTCCAGATTTACATGGAAGATTGAAAGTATATCCAAGCAGAATTGTAGAAAGATCCACTCTGATGTTTTTGTTGTCGGGGGTTACAGCTGGTCAGTAAACACATCCTCTTATTGCTATCTCACATCCCTTAGTTCTGTGGCTTAGTTCTTTTCCTATTACCTCTTTGCAGGCGAGTGTTGGTTTTCCCCACAGGAAACAATGTAAATCACCTTTCAATGTACCTGGATGTTGCTGATGCTAAGTCATTACCTACTGGCTGGAGTAGGAGTGCCCAATTTAGCCTTGCTGTGATCAACCAATTAGACAGCAAGCACTCAGTAAGAAAAGGTACCTCCAGTTGTTTCTCAGCAGACCTTATTGTGGGCCTACTTATCTTGAAGTATTAACTTTAGTTTGATTTCACTAGCAACTTTACTGGTATCCGAGTTTTTACCACCTCAAATGTTTGTTCATATAGCTATTGTGAAGTAGATATTGCGTACTCTGTCTGTTCAGAAATGTAGGCCTCTGTGGGAGCCCTGGTGTCAACGTTTAGAACTTTGTCCATATTATGTATGCAAGTATGTAAGTTGACCACGAAAAGAATGTCATTGAATTTGTTGCGAAGTCCTTCCATAATGTTGTGTTACATTGATTTTTGCTGGCATAGTATGATAAGAAATCATAGTCCAAGTCTTGCATTGGAGACCGAAAAGTAATAAGCAACTTAATTTGTGGACAGAGGGAGTATTTATTAAGATACATATTCACTTGCCTTTTTTTTCATTGAACAGTATCTATGTGTTCTATGGCATTTTTCACTATCTGTAGCTTGATGCCTTTGAAGTAAAAGCATGGGAATTGACACATTTCATGTAGTCTATATGTGCCTGTTGTGTACTAGGGTGGATTAGGTAGATGCCCCCGCCTTTGGGGGCAAGATATATAAACTATTCTTCTAATTCTTGCTTGATTAATTCCTCATAGAGGGTCCTCTTTATGCAAAGGCCCTAAACTAAGTAACAAATTGTATATTGTCTCTCTTGTTGGTGTAAGACCCAGTCTAAAAGATACTCCCTCCGATCCATAATAAGTGTCACAGGTTTGAACTGAATTTGAACTAACCTTAGTTCAAAACTGCGACACTTATTTTGGATCAGAGGGAGTACGTTATAATTTAGAATATAAACCTCCTAACTGAGTGCTTGGTGCTGGGTGGGCCATGTACTATGTGAAACTTCCTAACCGAGATCACGGGGATCCTCTCTCTGTCTTGGTGTTGGGTGGGCCATGTACTATAAGTTCATAACACTTGCATAATTCTTATTCCACAGTGAAGTGTGCCATACTTCTTAAATTTTCCCCAACCTTGAAAGGAGAATCTCCTGATGTATAAAGTCTGCACTGATATATTTTCTTCACAATTTTCTCAGCTGTTCTTTTTTCTTTTGCTCAATTTGTTATATTTGAAACGTACTCAGATGTTAAGCATGGTAACTGACACATTATGTTAGTCATTATTTGATGATTTCCCCCTCCCCCCTGCAGAAGTAACACATACTTTTAATTCTCGAGAGAGTGATTGGGGTTTTACATCCTTTATGCCTTTAATTGATCTATATGATCCTAGTAAAGGTTATGTTGTGAACGATCAATGCATAATTGAAGCTGAGGTTGCTGTGCGTAAAATTGTGGACTACTGGAACTACGACTCAAAAAAGGAGACTGGCTATGTCGGTCTCAAGAATCAAGGTGCCACTTGTTACATGAATTCACTGCTCCAGACACTCTATCACATTCCCTACTTCCGGAAGGTAAGTTGTATTTCTGATTTTTGTTTACTTTGAAAGGCAAGGCTGTATCTCTAGTTTTTTTGCCGATAATCCATCTGTGGTTCTGATACAAAGAATGATACTGTAGGCTGTGTACCATATGCCTACTGTCGATACACCTTCAGGGAGCATTCCTTTAGCTTTGCAAAGTCTTTTCTACAGACTTCAGCATGGTGACAATAGTATTTCCACAAAAGAGCTGACTAAATCTTTTGGATGGGATTCCTATGAGTCGTTTATGCAGCATGATGTCCAAGAGTTAAATCGGGTTCTATGTGAAAAGCTGGAAGATAAAATGAAGGTTAGGCATTTGCATGCTGATTTTTCTACTGAGCAATAACACACAGTCA
The DNA here is from genome assembly GCF_904849725.1 of Hordeum vulgare subsp. vulgare. Classification (NCBI taxonomy): domain Eukaryota; kingdom Viridiplantae; phylum Streptophyta; class Magnoliopsida; order Poales; family Poaceae; genus Hordeum; species Hordeum vulgare. Next base: position 503,899,702 of record NC_058520.1, on the reverse strand, counting down.
TTGATGTGCAACTATTCCTTTGTCCAGGGAACTATTGTGGAAGGAACAATACAAAAATTATTTGAAGGTCACCATATGAATTATATTGAGTGCATTGGTGTTGACTACAAATCAACTAGAAAAGAGTCATTCTATGGTAGGTAATAAGTAACAAGGTGAAATCTGGACCTTATTTCTGTAGTGCTCTCTTTTTGGCCATAAATTCACACCATATTTATCAAAATTTCCAGATCTCGCACTTGATGTCAAGGGCTGCTCAGATGTTTATGCATCTTTTGATAAGTATGTAGCTGTCGAGATGTTGGATGGTGATAATAAGTATCAATCTGAAAAATACGGCCTGCAGGTTAGTTTGACTTGGCATTTGCTATCCAGAGTCTAGAAACTGTTTAATAAGTTCATTTTTTTTACTAAATATCAAGGAGCCATGACAATTTGGATGAAGTTGTCACAAAATCACAGCTCTTAGGATTTTCTCTTAACCAAACTCTTAGGGCAAAATGTCACAAACCACCCAAATGCTGTGTTTAAACGCAGTTGATTGGGTTTCTGATTTGTGAGGCCTACATGTCAGTTCTGATGGTGCAAAGGAACTCAGCAGGAGATGTCTTGTCACGCATGCTGAAGTTTACATGTCCGAACCTGGAATGGCCCGGCCACATCATGGGACAGCGAAATGCCCTAATCAGATTCGGGCGTGTCCGCATCCACTAGTGACAAGGCACCTCCCGCAGAGTTTTTGCCTTGTCAGATCTGACCAGTGGGTCCCATAGGTCAGAAATGTCAACAACTGTGTTGAAATGCTGGATTTTGACAACCTGTGATTGTTTGCCCCAAAAGTTGTCGTTAAATGAAGAAAATGACAGAAGTTGTGGTTTTCTGAAACCTTCATCTTGTTTTTTTGTATAAATTAAAATCTCTTTGTGCAGTTCAATGGATTTTTAGTAGAACTATAATCTTCGGGTGTGTTTGGTTGGAGAACCAACTGTCATGGAATGGAATGGTTCCATTCCAGAGGAACGGGTCGGTTCCGTTCCTGTGTTTGGTACGAGCAAAAAAGTGGAACGGGATGGTTCCGTTCCAGTGTTTGGTTGGGAGGCATGGAATGAAAATTGGAATAACAAAAATTCGAAATTTCAAGCCGGCAGAGAGTGCAGCAGGCAACGCGGGCAGCAGCAGGCAGCAGCAGGCAGCGCGGCAGGGAGGAAGGGGCGGCGCGCGCAGGGAGGAAGGGGCGGCGCGCGCAGCAGCAGAGCGCGGCGCGGCAGGGAGGAAGGGGCGGCGCGCGCAGCAGCAGAGCGCGGAGCGCGCGCCAGGGAGGGAGGCGGCCGGCGGCCGGCGGCGCAGCGCGGCAGGGAGAGAGGGAGGCGGCGCGGCAGGGAGAGAGGGAGGGAGGCGGCGCGGCAGGGAGAGAGGGAGGCGGCGGCGCACCTGGAGAGGGAGAGAGAGCGCCGGCGCAGCTGGGGAGGAGATGAGGATAGGGCTGCGCGAGACAGCCGTTCCGTGCGATTCCGTGGATTTGCTGGTGCTAGCGCATTCCGGATCTGAGGGGAATATTCCCTAAAGTGGAATGGGTGGGTTCTACTCCGGTTGGTAAACCAAACGCAGGAACGAGGGCTAGGAACGGGTCCGACCCGTGACATTCCAGTCCATGACAGCAACCAAACACACCCTTCCTTTATCGTGCTAGAAAATTCCTGAGATCATATTGCCCAGGAGCTGTGGCAAAGCCCATCTCAGATTGTCTCTCAATCTGAATAATAATAACTAATATAAGTAAACAAATGCATGATCACCTGCTCAGGTCCTCCTTAATGCTGTTGGACATGGTTAAATAACTTAAATCTGGATTTTGACTGGTAGACCTCTATTCTTTTATTTCTTCTTGGCTGATGATTGGGTCATAAGAGATTGTATATGCATACTTAAGTTCAATATGGCTGGACTTACTGCTTGATTCTTCAGTATTATCAGGGAAATGTGCTTTGTTGACGTTCATTTACAGGAAATTGTTTTTACATTATACTTCATGATTGTTTGATATTTTTATTTAATGCATTTCTTCCCTTTTTTCAGGATGCCAAGAAAGGGATGCTTTTTATTGATTTCCCTCCAGTTCTGCAACTTCAACTAAAGCGGTTTGAATATGATCATGCGCGAGATATAATGGTTAAGGTGTGGATTCATTTCTTATGCATTCTCACCATCTTTGTAGGTTATCACTTTATTATTTTCAGTTTGGTGGTTAGTATCACACAGAGAAGGGCACAATACGTCTCTACATAGGATCTGCAGTCTGCACTTAATAATGTACTATGTTCAACATTCTGTCAGAAAATCAGGGGTAGGGTAACAAGGAATACATTATTCAGTTGTAAGTCTGGTCTATGTGAATTGATTTTTTGTAATTTAGCCCTTTGGTGGAATTTGTTATCTATTTACTCATTCCATGTCGATCATTTTTGTTTGTGGAATATGGTGAGCTTATGCTTCACTGTTCACCCAAGTGTTTTGTTTGGTTGCAGTTTAGCTAAGTTTTGAAACACATGTATTGCCAATGTTAGAATATATACCAAGCCAAGTTGCACATAAGCTATTGACATGCCCATTCCCCACAATTGTTTGTTTCACTCATTTCAGTAATACACCAACTGCACATGCAAAAAGTATTAGCTATGTGTGTCACGTGTGTACTTTACTTTTAATATTTCTCTTTTGTATTCATACTATCAAGAGGTCCTCGCTTGGCCTGGCGCAGTGGTGAAGTACTCTCCACTTGTGCCAATAGGTTTGACGTGGCCTCTTTGCATTGCACTGTGCAGGGGTAAGACTTGCCTTGTATTCCTTCCCCAGACCTTTTTTTTCGAGAAAACGCAAAGAGTGTTTGCGTTTCATTTCATTGAAAAGGTAGGAGATTACAGGCCTCCTAAGAGGTAGTGGTTACAAGGCCAATTCCTCATAAATGGACATCCCAGGAGGCGGGCAGCACAACCCTCAGCCCCTGTGCCTCAGCTTGTGCCCAACATTTGCCCTCTGCTTTGATCCTATCAACTAATGAATCTATCGAGGGTGTCGCATTGTCAAAGACGCATTCGTTCCTCTATTTCCAAATCATCCAAGGAACAAGCATTGTTATGGATTGTAGAGCCTTGTGGAGTGTGTGCGGTGTTTGTGCCTTCGCTCGTTGCCACCAGTCCAGCATGGTGGGCTTGTTACCTGGTGGTTGCGCTGGTATGTGCGTCCAGTCCAGGATGATGCGCCAAGTTTGCTTAGCAAATGGGCACGCTAGAAGCAAATGATGGATTGTCTCTGGGTTGCGGTCGCAGAGGAGGCATTTCGGGTGGTGCTGCAGGCTCCTTCCCCAGACCTCACCTGGTGGTGACTAGCATTGGGTAGGAAAATGACCCGTGCTAAAAATTCATCGCACTACAGCACTTCTAATCCAATTATTATGGTTTCTCTAAAAAACAATGAGTATAATCAATATCCCTAACATGAAGAGTTTCTTCAAGCCGACCATCTTTGCAACAAGTAACAAGGAAATATTGTTTTCAACCCGAATGAGCAAACACCAGAATGTCAGAACTGATCGAAACGCAATGGTAGTATTAGAGAAAATTGATCAAAACGCTAGCACATATGCCTGTGCTTTGCAAAAATGTGCTACTTTCTTCATTCATTAGGTGATTTTATCGACACTAAAAGCTCCCAATATATATGTAGGCTCATCACCCTGTTTTAATTAGAGCCACCATGTAATGCGTAACCTTTTATTATGCATACTTTCAGGAATCCCTTCAATATAGAAGGCTATTATTAGAAGGCGTGGATTGCTTTTCTTCCTTATTTCTCTGTCAAGAGAACTCAATTCCTTTCCTCCTCGTTTCTCTATCACGTTGCAACGTTGGTTCTAATCCTCAATTTATTTCCTTCCTTTATCTCAATTTATTGGGTGCAAGGGAGTGAGGTGGGACTATTTAATAGTTGAAACAACTTTTCGTTAACTCTAGAGTTATGAGAAAATATGCATTTTTTCCAAGAAAAAAAATCGTGTTTGTTTCAAGATCTGGTGCTGCTTTTAGTTTCTTTTAAAATGTCGAGCTGTATATGTAGACACCAGCGCTCCTTGGGTATGGTGGCTAGCATTCCGTGATCTCCAGCAGGAGCACCTGCGTTCGAATCTTTGCGGCGCTCTTTTTTCTAGGACGTTTTTCACTTGCGCGAACTGGTGTACAGCATCCTCCAATGGGCCAGCCCAAGGAGATGCACATATATTGGCGACGTACAATTTTTTTTTCTGGCAGAAAACAAAGCATTTTTTGAGTTGTGGCATTTGAGGTTAATATTTGGCAACTTTGAGGGTAATTTTATGATGGACGGGCAGAAATGCTCGGTCCTTTATTAGTAGGTATTGAGGGTAATATTTAGCAACTTCAAGGGTAGTTTTATGATGGACTGCAGAAACCTTCCGTCCTTTATTAGTCAACGTCCTTGGAATCTAAAGCATTAAACAGAGTCAACAAAAGATATTCTGCCATCGGCAAATTGTTCCGTTTACCTATTATAGTCTACATATCTATTAATGTGCTTGACGTAGAGATGATTTCTGATAGCTTGAACAAATTAAGCTGGGTAATTCTTATATTCAGTTCAGTATTAGTGATCAATAGTCTGCCGGTGATTTGAATGTTCTTTGATTAATATTTGATGAAAAACCAGGGTTGCAAAGGCTGGGTGTGTTTATTTTTGTGTAAAGTACTTTCTCATACATATGCTATTGGTTTTATTTCAGCGTTTACATTAAATGCATTCTGAATGTAGATAAACGACCGTTATGAGTTCCCACTTCAGTTGGATCTTGACAGAGATGATGGGAAATATCTCTCTCCAGAAGCTGATAGGAGTGTGCGCAACCTCTATACTCTTCACAGGTAATAGTTTAATAGTTTTTGCATTATATTTCGTTATGCCATTTTTAGTGTCATATAGGTGGTTAATTATTTAACAGTTACAATTTATGTGCTGCAAATGTTAATTTTGCCCAGTTAATTTCTTAGCAATTGCGTTGATCACACGCTATGCATGTGTTATCGCTTCATTATTCATCCCTTTCTTGTTGTACGTACCTCCTTTCTGGTTTAAAAGGCCCACATGTGTACCTAGATTGATAATTCGACCAACGTAACACGAGTCTTTTATCACAAAAATTATACCATTAGAAACTTTAAATATTGAAGGTTACATTTTCTAATGGTAGAACTTTTATGACATATATATACGATTTGTATAATATTGGTCAAATTGCTGCTCTAGGGATATGCATGGGCCTTTTAAACCGGAAAGGAGGTAGTAGCAGTGAATGAACTAATGTGGTGCAAATACAGTCTATTTTTTTTTAGAATAAATAGCACACACTATCAGTGTCTTCCATTCTATCTTTATTTGCTGTCTTGAGGACATGGAACTTTTTACGATGCATATTGGATTGCACTTTCCAGTGACAACTTTTGGATTGTGTATATTGTGCACTGGGACATGGTCTGGAGTTTGTCTTGTTGACTTTGAACCTTATGGCTTTCCTTGAATGCAGTGTCCTAGTTCACAGTGGTGGAGTTAGTGGTGGACACTACTATGCCTTCATCCGCCCTACCCTTTCTAATCAATGGTATGGTTCGATTGTAAATTGTAGAGTAGACGCTTTCTTATGTGCAGACTTATTGGATATGATTATTTTGTACTCCCTCCCTCCCAAAGTAAGTGTAGCAGATTTAGTACTAATTTAATACAAATTTAATATTAAATCAGCAGCACCTGTTTTGGGGGTCCGAGGGAGTACTTAATTAAATTTTTAATTTAATCCTCATGTGAGAAATTGATTGGAGTGAAGTGAAATTATTATGATCAAAATTATGTACCTAGTATGTGTTTTTGATCTTCTTTGGGGGACTGTATCTTTGAAAGTTGATACGGGCCTTGGTTCATCTTTGGAAATAGTCATTGGTGATGGAAGTTGTGAGGACGTTGGTTCTTGTCCTTCTGTGTAGGGGCCATTTCCCGGCTGTGGGCGACAATTACATCAGGGAAGTTTGATAGTTATATATGAAATGAGAGATGGAGAATCACTCCTTATAAGAGGAGTTCCCACTACTATGGAGACTATCTGTAAATGACGACTCCCTCCGTAACAAAATATAAGAAGTTTTTTATGCCCTATGCAAAACCAAAACCAAAAAACATTTTGGTACAGAGGGAGTACACTGGTCATTGGACCAAAATGTTTTGATATTTAGCTTAATGATCAATCTCTTCAGCTCTAACTGCTCCCGTGGTTGCTTGATTTTGCTCCACCATCACCCTGTGTTACTGATGTAGGCCCTGTTTGGATCCTAGGGTTAGAGTTAGAGTGGGTTAGATTTGAGCCATCTAACCCTCAAAGATCCAAACAGGTGGGTTAGAGTTGGTTAGGTGCATCTAACCCACCCAAAAACTCTAACCCATCCAAGAGGTGCTTTTTGGGGTTAGAGTAGGTGGGGTCCAGGGAAAGAGAGAGGTCCAAAGTAGCCAAATGATTGAGAAAGAATATTTATTGTCCATCTAACCCTCCCATCCAAACACCTTTAGAGTTAGAGTTAGTTCAGGTTAGTTCAAGGGTTAGAATCTAACTCTAACTCTAACCAGGTTAGAGTATCCAAACAGGGCCGTAGTCACAAACTGATTGTTGCCTGGACCCACACTGGTCATTGGACTTGTGGCAAAAGGGCTCTATAGTGCTGATCGTTATGAGAAAAAAACATTGTTCTTCCTTTTCATCAATATATGAACCTTCTCCCACATTATTTATTATCCTAAAAAGAACTTGATGTTTCCCATGGTCTTAAAGGCGTCGCTGTAATTTGAACTACTTTTGACCAATTGTTATGTGTCTTAAGGCGTTGCCTAGCACCATACCTTAAGCCCTTGAAAGGTGAAAAGGGGTGGGCTGACTCGCATTCCCGCTAAGGTGTTGGCTTTTATAGGTTTATCAGTTCATTTGGAAGAACTAAAATAGAGTATTTAAAAAAAACATATGGACATTTGAATCGCCTTGACTTACCGCCTGAAACATCATGTTGTTAGCTTTTGCATTTTGCATTTGTAAGGCGAAACAGATTTGATCTGTGTACTACTAACACTGACCTTTGTCTGTTGCATGCCACTACAATCGCTCTGTTGTATCATCTGTCGCAGTGCATTACTAATTAATATGTAAATAGCCTCATAACTACTAAAACTGACCTTTGTCGTATCATCTGTCGCATTAATAATATCTAAAAGGTCACATAGTCACCCTCTTTTACATATTCTTAGCAGTAGTCACTATGTCTTGCCATCACTGAATGCTACTCCCTCCGTCCCATAATATAAGATTGTTTTGCAAGCTAAAACAGCTTACAAAACAATCTTATATTATGGGATGGAGGGAGTATTTGATAAGGTCCATGTTTTGCTGATATTTTTGGATACCCAGAACTTCAGAATGGGGAAATTTGGATTAGTTAACTTACAGTGAAGACGTGCTTGTTTGGCTGATTGCTTTGTTTCTATAGGGCCCTCTTTATATGTTTCAGCACTACATTGGACAATCACAAGTGGATTGTGTGCAATTCATGTGTTTTACAATTTTGCAATGTAGGTACAAATTCGACGATGAACGAGTGACAAAAGAAGACATGAAACGGGCGTTGGAGGAGCAGTACGGTGGCGAGGAAGAGGTAATATCCATTCGGAAATATTAAAACGTCTCATGTTGGCCATTGCTAAATTTTCTTATTTGCAATGCTATCTGTTTCTTGGTTACAGCTCCCCCATACTAATCCTGGACTGAATACGAACCCACTTAAATTTACCAAGTATTCAAATGCTTACATGCTTGTGTACATACGTGAAAGTGACAAAGAGAAAATTGTATGTGATTTGGAAGAGACAGACGTATCTGAACACCTTAAGGTAGTATTCTTTTTCTTTTTCTTTTTTGCCTTTCGATATCATAGAGTTAATTTCAAAATTGTGTAAATTCTTCCCAGACTAGGCTAAGAAAGGAAGACGAAGACAAGGAGAACAAGAAAAAAGAGAAAGCCGAGGCTCACATGTTCACCACATTCAAGGTTTGTCTTTATCTCTTTATCTGACTGGGATTGTCATTTTGGTTGCTGTTCTCACTTGGCTCTTCATTTAAACAATTACCCAGGTGGCCAGAGATCATGATTTGGCAGCACAGATTGGACGAGACATGTTTTTTGATCTCGTGGATTATGAAAAAATTCATCCTATCCGTGTACTTAAAGACATGCCATTCAACCAGGTTAAGGTAATTATTCTCACCGAATAGCCATGTTGCTCTGGATATGAAGATATTTTGTAAATTAAATATGTGTGCTCTTTGCATATGATAGTGTTGGTATAGTCAGGAATTCCCAACTGTAGAATTTCTGATGCCCTTTTAAGTTGTACTTGGCCGCAGTTTTTTCCTTCTTTTCTTCTGTTTCAAGCATTTGTAATAGTTAGACTGGCGTTATTGAATATAATTCTTCAGTTTTGGCATTATAGGCATGGTACAGTAATTTCTGCTACTTTGTGATTGGGTAACTAAAACAGTTATCTATTTGATTTGGTTAACTAAATAAAATTTTATCCACTACGCTTGTTACCATAGTAAATGCTTTCTATGAACGTGTGTTTATTTATGCAGCAAGTTTACTAAAATGAAAATTTGTGCGTGCATATTACTCCTTCTGACCGGTCTACAAGCCCCCCTCCCCCCCTATTTTGAGCTTAACTTTGACCATCGGTTTAGAAAAAATATAATTTGTTTGCCAGAAAAAGTATACAGTTGGAATTTTTTTTTGACTGTGAATCCAGTGGTATAGTTTTTCTAGTGTTTCTTCTCTGTATATGTATAGTTGAAATTTGTGCTTCTGTTTGCTTTCTGTGTGTGGGATTGGAATAAAGCTGTAATATATTGAACAATGCTTATTGGGAATCAAACAAAATGGTTTAGTTGACTTTGGTTGCAACATTCATATTGATGGGAATCCACTTTTTGATTGTTCTTAGTTTTTTCGTTTGCATTTAACTACAATGCCAAAGGATATGCGTTTTGATTTAATGAATTCTACTTGACAGGAGGAGTTCTCGAAAGAACTTGGTATCCCCGTCCACTCCCAGAGATTTTGGTGGTGGTCTAAGCGTCAGAACAACACCTACAGGCCCACTCGTCCATTAACTCAACAGGAGGAATCATATACCGTAAGTGAATATTGACATAGATTAATTGTTTGCTTTAACTTTGCTTGAATTAGTACAACTTTGTACTAAATCAGCGACAATTAATGAATTAATCAGGATCGGAGGGAGTAACTATTTTATGCTTTCACTACCTGTCCAAATTATAAAAGCTGGACATCTCGTTTTCTCCTGTTGTCTTATCTTTTCCTTCTTTTCTTCTGAATATCTTATCTCAGCCACTTAGACCAAATCATCTTCTTCATGCACATTCCTTTTGTTCTCTCGTTGGCCAAATCATCTTCATGCACATTCCTTTTGTTCTCTCGTTGGTTCCGTTGCAATAAAGCATGTAGGCAGCAGGCGGTGACATATATCAGATCTCAGGAGGGGCCAACATGCAACTCTCTGATCTGTTGTTTAAAAAATGGCTGCTGAATCTCCTCCATCTCTCTTATCAATTTCACAGTGCCAATTGGGTAACCATACCAATATACAGTTACATTGGGGTGTAGCCTTTTTTATTTTCCTGTAAATAAAAAAGTTATTCCTGCACTCCCAAGTACGTGCTGGAGCCTCACTGGTACGAATTGTCCTATGTGTTCAAGAAAAAATACAAGCACATCAGAGGTGCCATGTAATTGTCCTTGTTAGCCTTGGGCAACCACTCGTTCTTAAAACCAGCATTCTTAAGTTTAAGATCAAAGAGTCGGGCGGAAAAAGGGGAGAGCTCCCAGTTCCTGGTTCTCCTGTAACTGGATTCCCCGGAACCACAAGAATCCTTAGAATGGGATTCCAACTCAGCACCTTTTGTTTTGAGATTTTGAGAAGAGTTGCTCTTTGGAGAGCACAGTACGTTGAAAGTTGTAAGCTGTGTTCGGGGAGGGGGGTATTGTCTATCGTTGGCCTCTATGGTAGAATCCGTCGGGGAGGCCTGAGAGGTGGTGGTTTACCCTGTGGCGGATGTCAGCGGTTGTAGCATTATCTCCAGTGTTCACGAAGGCATTTTTAAGCGTCGCTTAAGTGCTGATCAATCGCAATACGCTTTGATATGTCCCTAAGCATTTCTTTTGTTTATTTGTGCTGTTTTTGAACTACATCTTCTTGTCTGCTTGCGCAATAATGGTAATATGCCATTTATCACATTACTTTATTCGCGTCTGTTTGGGAACCATTTACTTCAGATTCTGGCCACATGATCTTTATTAGGCTATGCCTATTGAACTGAACTGCAATTTAGTTGTTATTTTGCTTGCTGTGTGAACCTGATGTATATTTGGTATTGTGTGAATTGCATTTTAGATGATATTTCAATTACCTATGTGCTATGTTTCCTATTTTCCTATGCACCCATTGCTCTAAGCTGTGGCCTTTTGCTTCGCTTACGCTTTCCGTTTTTTTGAACATTGATCATCTCACCCCCAGTTAACAGTATTAGCTAAGTGCAAAGTTGAAATGATTAAGTGAGCCCAAGTAAATCTCTGAGTTCAGGTATAGACACATAGATGTGAGCTTTTTCAAACAATTATCCAGGGCATGTGGCCACCACATTAAATGTTTGTCTCCTAGTTGTATGTGTCTTGAGTTCCCATATATTCCTATGAAGCCGTGTGTTTCCTGCCTTGCCGGCCTTGCCAATTTACCATGCCTTGGCCTGCCTAATTGGTGATCGAGTGCTGTGGTGCTAATTTTACTGCCTGACTGGCGCCTTCATGTACATTAGCATCCATTTATTATATGTATCACTATTAGTTTTCTTGATTCACACTTAAATAATTGTTTTTCTTTCAGGTTGGACAGCTTAAAGATCAAGCAGTTCGGGTGCACGGTTCTGAGTTGAGGTTGTACTTGGAGGTTGTGCAGGTTAATATTATGAGCAGCTTTTTATACTCGGTGTATCTTTTGATATAGTTCATCTACCCAATTGCAGTGTGCCATCTCTAGCTATGTGCATTGGTCTTGTTTACTGGTGTACCATGTAATATTTGCTTGTACACTTACAGGAGAATCATTTGACTCTTGCTTCGAAGACAAAGGATGATATTTTACTTTTCTTCAAGCTCTATGACCCTGAAAAAGAAGAACTAAGGTTGCTTCTTTCTCCAGCTTGCCATTTTATTATTATGTAATCACCCAGCAACACTGAATCTGTCTAATATTATCCACTGCGATTATGAAACAGATATGTTGGAAGTCTTTTCTTGAAAGCCTCATATAAGGCATCTGATATAGTGCCAAAATTGAATGAGATAGCAGGATTTCAGCCTGATGAAGATATTGAGTTGTATGAGGTTTGTTTTGACGTCATTCGAATTGGAGTTGAGTTTCTTTTTTTTCGATTTTAAAGAAGTTTTGGTAGCACGATGACATTTACTTGTACCTCTGTAGGAAATAAAATTTGAGCCAAATATTATGTGCGAACAAATTGACTATGATGTTTCCTTCAGTTTGAACCAGGTTTGTGCCATTCAAGTTATGCTTAATATTTATCATTGTCTGTGTATTACTTACGGTGTGTTTGTTGCGGCTTTCAGCTTGTAGATGGAGACATATTGTGCTACCAAAAACGTTGTTCTCTGGATATAACGGACCAACACCGACATCCAAATGTATCTTCTTTCTTTGAATATGTCCATAATAGACAGGTAAGTTTTTCTGGCTCTTGGAACCTTTTTTTCCCCTTGCAATACCTTGCCTTGCTTTAATATTTCATAGTTCATGCTCGTTATACTTAAAGTCTTGTGTCCATTCTGGCCATGTGCCTTTATCAATCATAAAGCTAGAGGTTTTACATGTTACGTCCTCTGTATCTGTTTGAGAACCTAATCTGCTAGCAATGATTGGTCCAGGACTTATCCCAACTCCTTTTCTATGGTGGTTAGATTGTTGGCATGATTGAGTTGCTGCAAAATGATTGTTACCATGGTGTTTTTGTTTGCGGTAAAACTGCTTGAAGGCCGAAGTATGTGTTGCTTCATGGAGCTAGTGCTTCAATTGTAGCCTTATGCTATGTCTTTCCTCTCTATGTTTTTGGTTCTCTGTAGGAAATAATGCGTGAGAGAAGTTACCGACCATGCACTGGGCAAAGTGATATTTTCTTGGGTTGGCATGCATGCATGTGTTGGTGTGTGATGTACGTTTGGGTTTGACTGCTAATTTAATATATATTAGCTGCTTGTGAAACAAAAGTAGATCATTATGCTTTCAATTGCATGCTGGTTCTGAGGAGTAAAATCAGATCGTAAAATCACTCTATATTATGGATGGTACATATCATTTGATGAAAGTAAATAAACTCTGTTGAGTTAAGCCTGCTGTTGAGCTCAAATTTGGCAATATCTTGTCGAAGTACAGTGCTCAGTTTAGCTTGTTAATATTTGATGTCAATTTGAATTTGTTTTAGCTCTTTTGCTTTTATAAAATATAATGCATATATTTTTATATTTTATAAAAGATCATTAGCACGGTAGCTTTTTGTGTACAGGACCTATCTTAAGTAGGAAGTAGTCATTGCTCATGTGACATGCTCCCCACATTGCAAAACATATGGTGCTTTTCTGTGCAGGGTGGTACTGTAGAATAAGTTTTGTGTCACAAAATGGATGGCATTTTGTTTTATCAAGCTAGTCTTTCAAACTTCTCCCTTTATTAATGTTAATCACACTATTTACTATGGTTCGTAGTAGAGCAGACGAGAGGAGCATAAGTTTTTAGTCTAGTTGATTCAGGAAGGATAGGTGATTCTTCATTCTGTGTGATCTCTTAACTTGTGTGCCACTTGTAGTTGTGTGCTAGTCTGGTGTTTGATGTTCCTTCAATAGTCATTGACTCATTGACATATATACATGAGGCAGTTCTACTGTTTCCTCAAAATCTTATTACAGCTGTTGTTTAATGGTCGCTCTTACTGTAAAATAATATTTGCTGCTATCTATAGGTTGTGCATTTCAGATTGCTTGATAAGCCAAAACAAGACGATTTCTCCCTAGAACTGTATGTGTCAGGAATCTCTGAACCTTCATTTAACACATTGACCGTTTTCTTACATAAATAAGTACTGATAACTGCTTTTACTTTCATACTTGTAGATCAAAACGTTCCACATACGATGATGTTGTTGAGAAAGTTGCACAACATCTTGGTATGGATGATCCTTCAAAACTCCGCCTTACACAGCACATCCCGCATTTACAGCAACCGAAACATCAATACATCAAGTATAGAAGTATTGATCATCTTTCAGAAATGTTACTTTTACATAACCCCAATCAGGTCAGGCACCTTTTTCTTATATGTTTTCCTCTTTATTTACTACATTGCATGGGATTATGTGAGCTTTATTTTTTCTTGCAGATGTCTGACATTTTATATTATGAGATACTGGACATTCCTTTGCCACTACTGCAAGGACTGATAACATTGAGAGTCGCTTTTCACCAAGCGACACACAATGAGGTAGTTTGCACCAAATTTTGTGCTTGCAGCCGCTTTTATGTGTCTGAACATGTCCTGCAATAACCTTTGTTTATCAGGTGCTGTTTCACATTTTACGATTGCCGAAAGGTAGCACTTATTCTGATTTGATTGACGACTTAAAATCAAAGGTGAATTCGCTGTAAATACTGTTAGTTTTCTGAAAGGGTTTCTATGTTCTGCCAACTTGATCTTGATTTTTTCTATTTTTCCTTTTCTTAGGTTGAGCTGTCTCGAAGTGATGCTGAACTCAGGCTATTTCAGGTCAACAATAACAAGATATGGAAGGTACTTGTTATCTCAGTTGCACCATGGAAGTTATCATTCCTCTAGACTAAATTTTTATAATGTATGGTAATATTCAGTTATTTTTTACTATTGAAATCTTGGTTGGGAAACGGCAGAGTTGTATTGTCATGAAGGCAACTTGCATGTCTTTAGTTTAGTGCTCTCTCCGTCCTGTAATGTAAGATGTTTTTGACACTACGCTAGAGTCAAAAAAACGTCTTAGATTATGGGACGGAGGGGAATAGGTTGCAATGGCTGAAATATGATACAGCCTTATAGATGAATGCAATGGGACTGCTGACTGTGACAGCATGTTGGCAGGAATTAGGAAGGCAGTGCACTAGCCCTTGCCTGGGTGGTACTACCCCCGTCTGTGCAATAAAAATGAATTAAAATATAAATTGTAACCATGGATATCCATCTGTAAGGAAAGTACAAATTATCTTGTCATGGTTCGTGATTTCATTTTACTTCTTTAAAGTTCCGTCTCTCCTTTATGAATCCAGTCTCATTAAGATGATGCACATACTCACAAATAATCTGGTTGACCTTTGTATGCCTTATCAGTCATTTGCCTTATTTTCAGGTGTACCAGCCTGCTGAGAAAATAGATGCAGTTCATGATCCAAATGTACCACTTCATGTTGAGGAGGTATGCATCATAAACATAAATACTGTTTACCGTCTCCTAGAAGCTTTAAAGGCTTATCCTCAGGCCATTTACTCCTATTACAAATCCATCCCTTATTTTTTTTTGCTTGGTTTGTTAACGGAGTGACATGGTCCATGTCCATCTCATGCATTAGAAGCACTTCATGTAATTACCTGGTGCCTTTTCTCTTCAGTTTCCTAATTTTTTTATTGTCAGATTCCTGAAGAAGAGAAAAGTGCCGGTCCGCGAGACCGTTTGGTTCACGTCGTCCACTTCTTCAAAGATAACCAGGTACTATTGTTTTTCGGATATGATAAATCCCAAACGTTCAGGATTTGACCATGGCAAATCGGACGTTTTCGATGGTAATTCTAGTGAGGCGAGGATGGCAAGCTTAGTTGACATGCATGGCAATTTCCTGGCAAAAAAATACACTGAGCACGGATTTGCCATGCTTGCCAACTAAACTTGTCATCCTCGCGTCACTAAATTGCCATAAAAAACATTCGATTTACCATGGTCAAATCCCGAATGTTCGGGCGTTACTGTGGTCCTTTTTTTATGCATCTATTTAGTCCTAAAGCATTGACGTTGCATGTATAGATATGGATTCCATATACAGTTTTGAATCCGTGGGATGCTTCAAGGTCCTTCGAAGCTAGTCTAGGGAACATAGTGATCTCTAAAAGTGCTGGTAATTAGTGGTTGCCATGATTGAGATGTGCTCTGGCTGATTTACTTGAGCAAACCTATGCTGAAAAAGTTTATGTACTGAGGAGCAACATGATCGTGGCTGCTCTGCAACTGTCACTAGCAGCATGATCGTGGCTGCTCTGCAACTGTTACTAGCTCTGACATCTTAATGCTTCAACTTGCATGCCTTTGCCTCTTCAGAAAGCGCTTTGGGTTTATATGAATATCTGTTAAAAGTCGTCGTCTTGTATATGCCAAAGAAACTGGTGGGCACTGTGAAGTGTTGTTATGCCAATACAGATATACATTGCCTGAAAAAAAACAGATATACATTTTTGATATAAAAAATATCCGTGTTATAGATTGAACTTATTCAGCATAAAAAATATCCGTTACCTTTGGGCTTGTATGAATAATCCATCAAAACTTTTCTTGTGTAGGCACAAAAAGTTGTTGGGCTGTTGTTGTGTCATACAGGGTTTATAACTCTGATATAAAATTTCGGTGGTTTCCGTAATCATTTCATTTGATATTTTTTTTGCTTAGTTTCGTTGATTTAAATTTAAACAGCCGGATAAAATAGTTTGGAATGTTGTGCAGTCTTAACACATGAATGCCGAAACAGTCGAAACAGCTTGATTGTCCTAGGTGTGTGCCTGCTATCCCTTTGTGCTGACCAGTGTTCAAGTCTCTAACTAAAATTAGCTTGACGTGTGGGGTTCAAACCCTTGACCGGCAGAATTAGAGGACTTACCAGTGCGGTAGTTATGATGATTTGTACTCCCTCTGTAAACTAATATAAGATCTTATAGATGGAGTATTATTTATTTAGAATCTTTGCGCTAGCATACATTTTCAATTCAAACATACCGACATTTTTTAACAAACACAAGTATTTTGATTACCTTGAAATAAAACTTTGACGTTATTCTAAAGCATGAATAGGTATTTGAGCTAACGTTGTGGAACTTCCGTTACTTTGCACACCGGTAAATGGTTTTATTTCCATGGGCTTGCAAACTTGCGGCTGGGTTCCACTAGAGCATGACCTAACAGGTCCTGAAAGAAAAAAAGAAAGAAACGATGACAGGTCCAACACCTATGACGCTTATCACAACATTTCTGGTCTTTTCTATTGTTTGGTATCTTGGTATCTTGGTCTTTTACTCTTTTTGCGCACTGTTAGAGAGAAGCAATAATACTTTGGTTGTTATTGTTGCTGAATCAGTTGCTTTCATCTTTGCAGCACATTCAATACTATGGAGTGCCCTTCTTCTTCCTTATTCGTGAGGGCGAGGCTTTATCAGATATCAAACTGCGCATTCAGAAGAAATTTGAGGTTCCAGACGAGCAGTTTCTTAAGGTGCAATTTTGACCTTTTATTACGTATATTGTCATTTTCTGCAAAATATATATTCCTATTCACTGCTATTATCTAGACATCCTGGGCATAGCTAACGTAGTGGCTGCCATTTACTGTTGAATAGTTTGTCATTCTATCACTTGGTCCATTCCTTTATTCTGTCGAATATGTCATCTGAAAATCAATGTTGAATAGTCTGTCATTATAGGTGTGCGATCTAAATATGTAAAATAGGTATATCTTGGTTCATTGGAGGGATATTGGGTGCACTTTTGTTGGTGTTTTCCAGTTTATGTTGCAGCTTGTTGGATAGTATCTGATTTAATGTTGGTTTGTCTCAGTGGAAATTTGCTTATGTTGCCTACAATCGCCCGGACTATCTCCAAGATTCAGATATTGTATTGAGCCGATTCCAGGTGGAGTACATTAGTTTTTCTTTTGTTTGACAGAAAAGGTGTCTTTATTCAAAAGTTATTCTTGCTGGTATTTCTTTCAGCAGAAAAATATTTATGGAGCATGGGAACAATCCCTAGGACTGGAGCACTCAGACATGCCCTCCAAAAAACCATACATGGCCAACCAGGTATTAGCTATAAAGAATGCCGACACATAACAGATATGTTAGTTGCTGTTTTATTCTTAAGTGGATATAACTGAGCTATTCTTGTTGAATGGCGACAACTGCAGAATCGCCATTCTTTTGAAAAGCCGGTGAAGATCTACAACTAAAGATGGTGATATTTTCAGTTCCGACCTGATGGTTCCTTGAAACGAATGGGCAAGAATAGCATTGTTATTTATGCACACTCTGCAGATTGGTGGCAAAATCCATGATTATGATGTGCTTTTTGACCTGGTAGTTATACAGATGTAGAACCGGCTGTTGAGACTTGAGAGGGTGCTGTGCTGAGTTAGTATGTGTTTGAAGGGGACGTTGCATACAGCGGATGTATTGTGGCTTGTCGAAAGAAAATTAACGCTGACTGTACAGGGATTGATAGTACTTTTTTGCTTAGATAAGTTTCACTTTGTAAGCTGTGTATTTTGCAGTGATTTTTTGCATCGGTTGGTTACCTTAGCTGTTGAAATATTCTGTGCAATTCGTCTGAATATAACTGAGCTATCATGACGCACTTGGTATAAAAGTACCTTTGAAAAAATAAGATTATTTAAACCGGGTGAGCTTGTATACTGTCAAGCCTTCGGAAGCAATGGTACTGGTCGAGCAAGGTGCAGAGGTGCTATGCATTTTGGATGAAACAAACGCGCTAAAATATAGCAGCCCGAGCTCCTCTTCACCCCACGATTCACAAGGCAACAACCAAAATTAATCATTTTCAGCACGAGCAGCCTTCGCAGTGTGGGGCCGACCTCGCTGGGTCAACTATCCCAGGCTTTCGCTAGATCTGGTCGTTCCGAGGCACCCTGCCTTTGTCTCCGCACAACCTCGCCCGTCCAGCTCAGCCACTAAAAGCGTCCTAACTTGTCATACTAAAGACATGTTTGGTTACCTTCATTAGCTTTAACATTGTCTAAGTTGTCATTAAAGATGATCTACATTAGCCTCAACAACGTCCATGGAGAAGAAAGTGATCCGTTTGGTTGCCTGACATGTACGAATCTTATAGTAGTGTTCAGCCAGGCCGAACGGCTCAATTGGCAGTTTCTAGCGATGTAGGGGAAGGAAATGTGACGCTCTGCAGCTGCATGCAGCGAGATGGCAGGAGCGAGGGCGTGTCCTTGAAAAAGCGGCGTGATGAATTCGCGTCATTGCATGTTGATTCGCAGTCGCCTTATATAGCCAGAGCCAGGGTGACCGGCGCCAAAACTCCTGCCACCATCCCCCCTCTCAAGCTTTCACTCCGGCCTGGATCCACCTCGACGACGAGGTAAGCGGCACAACTACTCTGACCGCTGGTTGGCTACGGTGGCGGACCCACTCCTCTTCTCCTTCGTGTAGCATGCGACTCCCGTGATGGCGTTTGTAAGTTCGACCACCTCGACTATGGGTGGGGTTAGATCGTCCGATCTGTTCGAGTGTGATGTTGTAATAGCTAGTTGGGATGGATTTGAAGCATGCTAGGGGATGTTCATAGATGGATTGGTAGTATGCTTGGATGTTTATGGATGTATTGGTAGTATGCTTGGATGTTTATGGATGAATTGGTAGTATGCTTAGATGTATGGTGCGGTAGTGTGCAAGTGTTGAACAAGATGCATCCATATGTGTCCATGATTAGTGTTGTCTTGAGCTAGATCATCCATGTGTTCATATTTTGCAACTAGTTCATACTCTCGATGTGTAGTGTGATGTCCATGTTTACAACTAATTCGTATTGTCGATGTGTGTTGTGTTGTGTTGTGTTCTTGATGATGCGTACGTTTGTAGGACATGAGCATGCACGAGTTTAGTCTAGCCATTGTCCCGTTCTAGAGTCAGTTCCCAGCGTCCTGCGTCGAGGACTCCTAGGCTAACATCGACCAAATGCGTCTTGATTCAGAGGTTTTCGAGGAGACACCTACGGTTCATTCATTTGTGCTGGCTCAGCCCAATGTAGCATCTCATGTGGCTAATCGAAAGGCAGTCACAAAGGAGAAGAAGGATGGCAGGGGATGCAGCATGAAATGTCAGCCGTTTCTCTCCACTTTTTTGCTTAACAAGATGTGTGAGATCATACCTAATGGAGTAAGGACCGCCAAGGGGTACAAGGAGGTGCATCTAAACTCCGTGGCAAAGCAATTCTTCGAGTTTTGTGGATAGGAGGTCACCTCGACCCAGGTCTACAATCACCTGAGGAAGTGGAGAACGAGGTGGATCATCTCCTCCAAGTTGAGAGACCTGAGCGGTGCTTCATGGGATGAGGAGACCTACACAATCATGTTGGAGGCAGAGCATTACCAAGGCCACATCACGGTTAGATCACAAACCATGCCATTCTAACTAATCATCTCCTATGAACCACTAACTAACCACCACTCTACCCTGTCTCTTTCTTAGGATCACCCCAAGGATGCAAAGTTTCTCAACACATCTATCTAGAACTACCACCAGGTGCAACAGATCTTCTCCTTCAGGCTTGCCATCGGCAAGCATGCCATGGGCTCTAGTTAGCCGCTGGGCTTGATGATGCCTGGGATGCCCTCGATGCCCGAATATCCAGACACCCAGGAGTCAGACACCATCAACACTGATGCTCGTGAGAAGGAAGGTAAGCACGTTCGTGTGCTTGATAGGAAGAGGAAGCGGGTAGGCTTCATGAAGGAGGAGCTGACCACTTCAGCATCATGACTCAGGCTGTGAAGGAGGTGGCCATCGTATCAGGGAGATCAAGACGGTCGACGTCCACCCTGAGCTCTACAACGACATGATGGACCAGATCGGCTTCAACCCAGAGGCTTTCATGGTGGCTCTCAGCCACCTGCTTGACAACAAATCCTAGGGTGTTGGGTTTGTTTCCATGGGAGAGGCTCACACAATGCTCCGGTTGAGGACCTGGCTGGGCAAGCACTACCACTAGTCCTGCTTCTGTTGGTGGCGACGACATGCATGATCCTCCACAATGACGATGACGATGATGAAATATATTTTGTGTAGTTAGGTCTTGAACACAATCTTATGGTCTGTATATTTTGGTGAGGTGGTATATATTAACCCCTCACGGTGATTCACACGGTGATCACGAACTTGCGGTGGTAGGATTACACCCTCTTTTGGATGTGCTGGTAGGATGACACCAACGTAGTGGTAGGTTGAACTTTGTATGTGGTATGATCATGCATGCTTACTAATGCTCTTATGCTCCATTGTTTATGGGCTTCATTGCCTGCTCCTAGAGCGCTTCATTGCTTGTTGCTTGAACTTATTGCTCATTTGCACTATTAGGGCAAGTGGTATGCCATGTCCGAAGGGAGAGTTCCAGGGGTTTACAGTTCATGGGAAGGTTACAACAAACAAGTTTCAAGGTACATAAACCAAAGCCACAGAGGGTTTAAGACTATGCAGGAGGTAGAAGATGGTTACTCCAAGTATGTGCTAGAGCAGGGATGCAACAAGGTTGAGGTTACCAAGGTCGATCGTCCATTCTGGCTGAAGAACTTCATCATCTTCATCCAGTTCATCGCCATTGCAATGTTGTGGTGCTGGTGTGCTCAGTGTGATCGTGTCTAAGGTGTAGTAGTAGTGGGTAAGCTCACCAAGTAGGGTACAAGGTGAGCACAACTGTATGCTCATATGGAACCAAACAATGTACACTCGTGTGGCAACATACAATGCGAGCAACCAAACGCAGAGCGAAGAGGCGTCGTTATGATGCAGGAAGAGTATATGCAGTCAACCAATCAACATGCATATGCTGATTTTGTGTGTGCATATGCTTAGCCAGGCCCTAGTGAGTCAAGTATGCAAAATGCCTAAAAATGGTGCGGCCAACCAAACACGCCCTAAGGTTTTGCCACTCGCCTCTGTTGGCTATGGCGACCCGACACCCTTGGCCGCAGATCTTGCCAAGTTGCCCCCTTCTACTAGATCTCATTTTTCGAGTGGATGACATGGTTCGTGTTTGATGTGTATTGCAGTTGGACCTCTCATCCCATTAGGTGTTTCTATTGTTCACTAATATTGTGCAAGCAAGCTTCTTTGCTTGCACATCCAATCAATTCTTCTGTGATGTACACGTATTCATCAGTTCGCAAGCCAATTTTTTTCTGGTGCATTTGATCTTGTGGGAGTTTTTTCTTGGGGAGGGGGTGGGGGTATATTTCTTATACCAAATCTGTCCATGATGTTGTTATTGATACATAGGACACATTGATGATGCTGTTTATTATAGGCAACAAAGATGTTCTTTAGGCAAGAACACTTAGGTTGCTCCCGTGTAGTACAATTTTCATATCTTGAAAACAATGTGTAAAAAAGTTTTGAGATAAATTTTTTGTGTTATTGATAATGGATTTAGTACATTGAGAAATATGGCACAAGTGAAGATATCCCTATGTCAGTAATGTCTACAACCACTCGGCACCTTTTAATCTATCTTTTTATATATTTCTACATCACCAACAATTTTGTTTCATGCATATACAATAATTCACGCAATCCATTATGTGAAACAACACTAGGTACAAAATCAAGTCACAGAGATGCTAAATGCAATATTACAGGAGCTCATGGGGTTGAAAGTATGATTTGTCATCCAAGCCAACTTCATCCACCTGTACCATACAATCACCATTTGATGGACAAAATTTCTAGGTCCCATGATCGCTTATGAAGTGTGTCGGTGTCTAGGAACCAGACATTATGGTGTGCATACGCCACTTCTTGAGCTCGGTCGGGGACTGAACATACTAAGCTTCCTAGGGTGTTGTATGACGTCAAGGATGTAACACAAAGGAAAGGATACCGGAGTTACCCAGATTCGGGGCCACCAAGGAGGTGTAACACCCTACTCCTGCCATGTTTGGTACCGTGATGTGGGAGATGTACAATACAGTGGTTACAATGTATCTTGTTGAATGCAAATGAGTCGATCCCTTCTCTAGGTTGTGCGTTCTCTATTTATACTAGCTCTAGTTCTCCCCTTATTGCCATGAGGAGCTACCACATAGCCAGCACATACAAAGAGAGGAGGGACGTCCGTAGCGTCCCGACGGGACGGGCATGACCTCCATGCCCATGTCGGGTAGGTAGCTATTAGACGCCCCTATAGCCACCATCGAGTTGGTGGCGCCTCTCTAGCCCGTGTTGGTAACCACATGGTGGGCGTACCATATCAGAGCACAAAGTCAAAAGTTGTATGCGTCAGTCCCATCTAGAAGCTGACTTTGACCATTGTAGCTCAACAATGCACATTTAATACCTGTGGTAGGCACATTCCCTGATGGCTTTGTAGGATTCCCAATAGGCAAGGGGAGGTAGAAACACTCATGCGATGAACCTCCCCTTGCCGGGTCACCTTGGACTTCCGCGAGGCAAGCAAGATGCATGCCCTTTGGTTTATGCAATGCACCTGCTACCTTTCAAAGATGTATGACTGCTATATTCTCTGAATTTTGTGAAAAGATTGTTGAGGTTTTCATGGATGATTTATCCATATACAGTACTTCTTTTGATGATTGCTTGAGCAACCTCGATCGAGTTTTGCAGAGATGCGAGGAAACTAACATTGTCTTGAATTAGGAGAAGTGCCACTCTATGGTGAATGAAGGTATTGTACTTGGGCATAAAATCTCTGAATGAGGCATTGAGGTAGACAAGGCTAAAGTTGATGCAATAGAGAAAATGCCATGTCCTAAAGATATCAAAGGTATAAGAAGTTTTATTGGTCATGCTGATTTTTATAGGTGCTTCACTAAAGATTTCTCAAAGATTTCTAGACCACTAGCTAATCTTCTTAAAAATATATTCCTTTTGTTATTCATTATGCTAGTAAAACTCTAGACAACAACAACAACAACAAGAAGAAGAACAAAAACAACAAAACCTTTAGTCCCAAAGAATTTGGGGTGGGCTAGAGGTGAAACCCATAAGATCTCGCGACCAACTCATGGTTCTCGCACATGGATAGCAAGCTTCCACGCACCCCTGTCCATGATGCTTCAATCCTTTAGACCTCTCTTTACGGACTCTTCCCATGTCAAGTTCGGTCTACCCTGGCCTTTATTGACATTATCAGCATGCTTTAGCCGTCCGCTATGCACCGGGGCTTCTGGAGGTCTGCGTTGAATATGCCCAAACCATCTCAGACAACGTTGGACAAGATTCTCTTCAATTGGCGCTACTCCAAATCTATCTCGTATATCGTCATTCCAGATTCGGTCCTTCCTTGTGTGGCCACACATCCATCTCAGCATGTGCATCTCTGCCACACCTAGCTGTTGCTTATGTTGCCTTTTAGTTAGCCAACACTCATTGCCATACAACATTGTAGGTCGAACCAATGTCCTATAGAACTTGTCTTTTAGATTTTGTGTCACCCTGTTGTCACAGAGAATGCTAGAAGCTTGGTGACACTTCATCCATCTAGCTTTAACTCAATGGCTCACATCTTCATCGATATCCTATCCTTCTGCAACATTGACCCCAAATATCGAAAGGTGTCCTTCTCACACACCACCTGCTCATCAAGGCTAACACCCCCTCCTTGTCATGCCTAGTAGTAATAAAAATGCAACTCATATACTCGGTCTTAGTCCTACTAAGTCTAAAGCCTTTCAATTCCAAGGTTTGCCTCCATAACTCCAACTTCCTGTTGACCCCCGTCCAACTACCATCGACTAGCACCACATCGTCCGCAAAGAGCATACACCATGGGATATATCCTTGTATATCCCTTGTGACCTCATCCATCACCAAGGCAAAAATATAAGGGCTCAAATCCGACCCTTGATGTAGTCCTATCTTAATCGGGAAATCATCAGTGTCGCCATTACTCATTCGAACACTTGTCACAACATTATCGTACATGTCCTTGATGAGGGTAATGTACTTTGATGGGACTTTGTGTTTCTCCAATGCCCACCAAATAACATTCTGCGGTATCTTATGATAGGCCTTCTCGAAGTCAATGAATACCATATGCAAGTCCTTCTTTTGCTCCCTATATCTCTCCATAAGTTGTCGTACCAAGAAAACTTCTTCCATGGTCGACCTCCCATGCATTAAATCAAATTGATTTTTGGTCACGCTTGTCATTCTTCTTAAACGGTGCTCAATGACTCTCTCCCATAGCTTCATTGTATGGCTCATCAATTTAATTCCATGGTAATTAGTACAACCCTGAACACCCCCTTGTTCTTGAAGATTGGTACTAATATACTGTATCTCCATTCTTCTGGCATCTTGTTTGCCCAAAAAACAAGGTTGAAAAGTTTGGTTAGCCATACTATCGCCTTGCCTCATTTCACCCTCTTTAAAGTCTCCTTGACCTCCGACTCCTGGATTTGCCGCACAAAACGCCTGCTTGTATCATCAAAGGAGTCGTCCAGATCAATGGTAGAGCTCTCACGCTCCCCATTGAACAACTTGTCAAAGTACTCCCGCCATCTATGCTTAATCTCCTCGTTTTTCACAAGGAGTTGCTCTGCTCTGTCCTTGATGCATTTGATTTGGTCAACATCCCTCGTCTTCCTCTCTCAGATCTTGGCCATCTTATAGATGTCCCTTTTGCCTTCCTTTGTTTCTAAACATTGGCAGAGGTCCTCATACGCCTGACCCCTTGCTTCACTCACAGCTCTCTTTCGGCCTTCTTTGCCATCTTGTACTTCTCTATGTTTTTGACACTCCTATCCAGATATAGGCGTCTGAAACAATCTTTCTTCTCCTTAATTGCCTTTTGGAGATCATAATTGCACCACTAGGTATCTTTAGCTCCTCTTCTACTTCCCCTCGACACACCAAACTTCTTTGAGGCCACCTTATGAGTACAAGTCACCATCTTCATCCACAAGTTCTCTGCATCACCTCCTTGCTCCCAAGGCCCCTCCTTAATGACCCTCTCCTTGAACGCCCAAGCTACCTCCCCCTTTAGCTTCCACCACTTCATTCTAGCGACTTTGGAACGCTTGTCCTGTTGTACACGAATCCGAAAGTGGAAGTCAGCAACCACAAGCTTATGCTGAGGGACAACACTCTCTCCAGGTATCACCTTACAGTCTAGGCATGCACGCTTGTCTTCTCTTCTCGAGGGGATGAAATCAATTTGGCTAGAGTGTTGCCCACTGCTGTAAGTCACTAGATGTGATTCTCTCTTCTTAAAGAGGGTGTTAGCTACGATCATGCCGTAGGCTAGCGCAAAGTTTAAGACGTCTTCTCCTTCTTGATTCTTGATGCCATAGCCAAATACCCCATGCACCCCTTCAAAACTTGTGCTAGATGTGCCCACGTGGCCATTGAGGTCTCCTCCTATGAAGAGCCTCTCGCCAATTGATACACTATTAACCATGTCCTCCAAGCCTTCCCAAAACTCCCTTTTGGTGTTCTCATTGGGGCCTACTTGTGGGGCATACACGTTGATAACATGGAGAACTAAGTCCCCAACTACGAGCTTGACTAGGATAATCCGGTCCCCACGTCTCTACCACTCCATACTTGAGGCTCTTGCTGATCAAGATGCCTACTCCATTTTTGTTTGCAACTGTCCCCGTGTACCACAGCTTGAAGCCGGTACCCTCCACCTCCTTCACCTTATGTCCCCTCCATTCGGTCTCTTGGAGACAAAGGATATCAACACCTCTCCTCACTGCAGTTTCAAATACCTCTCGAAGCTTACCTATCAAAGACCCTATGTTCCAGCTACCTAAGCGAATCCTCCTAGGCTCGGGTAGCTTCCTTACCCGTCACACTCGTAGAGTCAAATGCGAAGACCCTTGCTCATTTTCCACTACACCCGGGCACCGGTGTAGCGCGCCACTAATGATGCAACGACCCAATCCTTGCTCACTTGCCAGTGTATCAAGATCACGATACGATGCACAACCTGGGGGGTGACGGCCTAGCCCTTGACCATTTTCCACTACACTCGGGTTCTGATGTGGCGTGTTGCTGAGAGGGTTACGCCCTAATGAAAATCTTTTGGGCTTCATCTCCATAAGAGTGGCTGATTTTGATGTTAGCTCGCCAAGCCTATCACAACCCTCCTCCTTTACCCTAGCTTTGTACCTGCTATGTTGAGACAACATAGGCAGAGTTATAAAACCCTAGAAAAAACTCAAAGATATTATGCTACTACAGAGAAGGAATTTTTAGCAGTTGTGTTTGCATGTGATAAGTTTAGAATTTACATTGTTGATTCCAAAGTTATTATTCACACTAATCATGCTGCTATTAAATAACTTATGGAAACGAAGGATGCTAAGCCTAGACTTATTAGGTGGGTGCTTTTACTTCAATAAGTTGACTTGCACATCGTAGATAAATAGGGAGCTAAAAACCTTGTACTGGATGGAAAATGTTCTTGATGATCCACTGCCTATTAATGATAATTTTCCTGATGATTAAGTTGATGTTATAGATGCTTCATAGAGTACCCCTTGGTATGCATACTATGCTAATTATATTGTTGCTAAATATATACCACCTAGTTTCACATACCAACAAAAGAAAAAGTTTTTCTATGATTTAAGACATTACTTTTGGGAGGACCCACATATTTATAAAGAAGGAGTAGATGGTGTTATTACGTGCTGCGTACCTAAGCATGAACATTGATAGATTCTACGAAAGTGTCACTCCGAGGCATATGGAGGACACCATGATCGTGACTGAAGTGCACACAAGTTACTACAATCTGGTTTTTATTGGCCTACTCGTTTCAAATATATTCGTAAGTATGTCATGTCTTGTGATGAATGCCAAAGAATTGGTAACATTGGTAGACTCAGGAAATTGCTATAAATTACTCACTTGCTATTGAACCATTTAACGTTTGGGGCTTTGATTATATGGGAACTTTTCCTTCTTCTAATGGGTATACACATATTCTAATTGTTGTTGATTACGTTACTAAGTGGGTATAAGCTATTCCATAGTGCTGATCATAACACTTTTATTAAAATGCTTAAAGATATTATTTTCCCGAGGTTTGGAGTCCCTAGATATTTAATGACTAATGGTGGTTCACATTTTATTCATGGTTCTTTTTATAAACTTCTAGCTAAATATGATGTTAACCATATAATTGCATTACCTTATCATCCTCAGTCTAGTGGACAAGTTGAGTTGAGAAATCGAGAAATAAAATTAATTCTGCAAAAGACTGTTAATAGTTCTAGAAAGAATTGATCTAAGAAACTTGATGATACTTTATGGGCTTATAGAACTGCTAATAGAAATCCCATGGGAATGTCCCCTTATAAAATGGTCTATGGAAAAGCATGTCATTTACCTCTTGAGTTAGAACATATGGCTTATTGGGAAATTAAAGAACTTAACTATGCCTTTAAACTTGCCGGTGAAAAGAGGTTATTTGATATTAGTTCATTAGATGAATGAGGACACAGGATTAAGTAAAATGCCAAGTTGTTTAAGGAAAAAGTTAAAAGATGGCATGACAGAAGAATCCAAAAACGGGAATTCAATGTAGGAGACGTAGTTCTTTTGTACAATTCTCGTTTCATATTTTTTTGAAGGTAAGCTTCTTTCTCAACGGGAAGGGCCCTATGTCTTCGAGGAGGTCTATCACTTAGGCGCTATAAAGATTAACAACTTTGAAGGCAAAAATCCAAGAGTGATAAATGGGAAAAGAATCAAACTCTATATCTTAGATACGCCCATCGATGTTGGAACTAATATTATTCAAGTTAGGACTCCGAAAGAACACATAAAAGAGACCTTCTGGAACGCTCCAAAAAGCTGAAACGGGGTAGGTATGCGATACGGTAAGTAAACCGACTCCAAATTCCAAAAAATATATTTTTTGTTGGTTTTCATATTATAGAAAAAAATCCCAAAAAATAAAAAGGAGTCAGGGGGACTCATGAGGGAGGCACTAGCCAACAGGGCGCGCCCACCCCCTGGACGTGCACTGATAGCTTGTGGGGCCCTCGTGTGCCTCCTAGACTCCGTTTTGTTTCTAGACTCATATTCTGACCTAGAAAAAATCATTATATATACTCCCATCTGTTTTGACCATCGCGTCGCGATTTTTCTCATTTGTTCTTCTTTTGAGCGGTTTTTGTGACATATCAAGATTGCCATGACAACATCAAGCTCCTCCAGGGACAAGTTCTTTGAGAAGGTCATCAACCCTTACCTCCCTGGGGTGATTAAACACCCTCAAACCATTGAGATGCATGAGGGGGTGCTTCACATCCTTGACGTACAAGGGCCAAAGAAGGAGGGAAGCTAAAAGGCCCAACTCACACCAGTGGAGCAAGAGATCTACAAGTGCCAAGGGATGGTGGAGCGTGGGCTCAGCGCCGAACACTCCATGATTACAGATTATAGTCATAAGAATAAGAAGGACATCAATGAAATTGTGGAGATGATCTTCAAGCTCCATGACAGGCTCCAAGATCTTTAGACTCAAATTTAGATCTACAAAACCAAAATTGCGAGTATGAATCTCATTTTAAGAGGATGAGTATAGCTGCAAATTTCAGTATTCTAGAGATGATATCTTCCTTCTTCAATGTGGAACTTATGCCATGGAAGACGGAGAACAAACCTACTATCTCAACACCACCATCACCCAAGAAGGACACCTGAGTATATGGGCATGGGCAACACCCCTAGTTAGTTCCAAGCTTGGGGGAGGTGCCCCAGTATCGTATCACCATCACTTTTATCATTACCATCTATCTTATTTGGATCCTTAGTTATGTCGTGATTTAGACAAATACAATTTCAGATTTGATTTGCTTAGAATTTTTGCTTTGAAATCTATCTATCCTTGTAACAGAGCGTGAGGGTTATATAATAAAGATTAGATGAGTTTGTGTGCTTTACTCTCATGCATCTACCATCATAGCATTGAAATAAAAGAAATAAAAAGATCATATGCTAATCCCATGAGGAGTAATGACTTCACATATAAAAAGTATAAGTGATTAAAGTTGTTGGGAATAAACAAACATAGCATTAGTCATTGATACAACCTATGGAAGATTATGATAAAGGAGAGGACATTCACATATAAATACACCATCTTGGACATCTTTTATAATTGTGAGCCCCCACCAAATATTATATAATGGGTAGGTGTTGATGTTAGACATGGAAGAGAATATAATGACCATGATAGTTTACATTCACATATAAGTTATTTTTGTCATGTATCCTATAACATTTGGTGCTTCCTTTAGATATTTTGCTAGCCAAAATCTGCCGCACTAAGTAGAGATACTACTAGTGCACCCATAACCCTTAAACCCAGTTTCTTGCCAGTAAGATACTTCAAGTAAGTTGGCATCGGTGCACCAAGCAATAAAAGTTGCTCCTAAACATGTATGATCTTTTATTGTAAGGGAAAATAAGCTTTGTACGATCTTGTGATGGTAAACAAATAAAAGCGACAGATTGCATAATAAAGTTTGCTATCATTAGGGGCAATAAAAAGTGACAATGCTTTGCATTAAGAGTTTGCACATCCAAGTTAAAAGCGCATGACAACCTCTGCTTCCCTCTATGAACCATTATTCTTTATTTTCATTATTTTACTTTTATGCGAGAGTCAATAAATTTTATCCTAATTCCAACCTATTAACTCTCTAGTTGGCAAGCATCATATGTTGGGGATAGATCCAGGTATATATATATCCAGTTGAATGTAGGTGATCATGAACCATTATTGTTGACATTATCCTTGAGGTAAAGAAGTTGGGTGGCCCACAATAAAGCTCATATCTTCCTATGTGTCTCATGGAAACATTAGCTCCAAAAATATGCAATGAGTGTCAGCAATCATAGAAGACTAAATGATAGTTGGTTATGTGAACTTGCTAATATGAAAGCTCTTACATAGACTCTCCTTTGAAATATGATAAATTATGATTGTCTCGATGACTGAGAACATAGTTTGTTGATTGTCAATGAAGTTTACGCTTCATACTTCAATGTTGTGGATATATTGTTACTTGTTTATGAGAAGCTATATGATGAAAAAATTGCTGCTATGTTAATATTCACGATGCTCTCATGTTCATATTCTGTTTTATTTGACACCTCTCTCTCAAATTATGTGGCCATCCTTATCGAGTTTGGCTTTCACTTGAGGACAAGCAAGGTCTAAGCTTTGGGGAGTTGATACGTCCATTTTGCATCATGAATTCTTATTGATATTTATGATATTATTGTCCATTCATCCTCATTATGATAAAATTCTTATGTTTTCTCTCTCTGAATATGTAATGTACATTACAAGGAGGGAAATAGCTCGAAACTGAAATTATGGACCTGAAAACCAAGACAAAAGCTGAAAAAGCACTCGAATCCAAACGACCTGAAGTTTCACGAAGAATATTTATGGAATATATGAGAATTAATTATTGGTAGAAAAATATACCAGAGGGGGCCACCTACTGAGCACAAGTCAATAGGTCTCCCGGCACCCCTCTTCTCCTATATGGTGTGTTTTACCCTAGAAAAAAAACATAAGGATACTTTCGAGACGAAGCACCGCCGTCCCAAGGTGGAAACCAGGGTAGAGGCCCTTTTGATCTCCGACGGAGAGATTCTGCCTCGGAAACTTCCCTCTGGGAGGGGGAAATCGAAGCCATCATCATCACCAACGCTTCATCCTTCCTGGGAGGACCAATCTTCACGAACATATGCACTAGCACCATCTCATATCAAACCATAGTTCATCTCTTGTATTCAATCTTTGTATAAAAAACTCATATTGGTACCAGTGGGTTGCTAATAGTGTTGATTACATCTTTTAGTTGATGCTAGTTGGTTTATTTGGTGAAAGATATTATGTTCAGATCCTTGATCACCATTATTATACCTCCGATCTTGGACATGTTGATGAGGTGTGAGTAGTTATTATTATTCCTGAGGACATTGGCGAAGTCTTGTTATAAGTAATCATGTGAAGTTGGTATTTGTTCGATATTTTGATGATGTGTATGTTGTTGCTTCTCGTAGTGGTGACGTATGAACGTAGACTACATGACACTTCACCATATTATGGTCCTAAGGGAAGGCATTGTGGAGTAACAAGTAGATGATGGGTTGCGAGAGTGACCGAAGCTTAAACCCTAGTTTATGTATTGCTTCATGAGGGGCTGATTTGGATCCACACTAGTGGAGAAATGGGTAGCCACAACTCTTGTTGGCGGCGCACCATTTTCCTACAACGCCAACACTATTTTTTTTAAATAGCACTATCATCGGCTAAATTGGTATGCTAGCTGTAAATGCTCAGTGCTGGCATGGATATTTTTGGACAAGCCACAAATCTGTTGGCCCATCTGTACGCATCATCTAGAAGATAGTGGCAGCGTTGCATTTCTGTGCATGCCATAGATAATTAATTAGTGATGGCATGCCAAATTGTTGTATGCCAGACATTATATATCCACTTAATCTAGTATTTCATTAGATATGGTGTTGCATTTTAGGCCCATACCAACAAAGGCCCACCTTAGACAACTCCCACGCCTTAGTAAAAGACCTAGTCCACGTGCCCTTTAATTTAAACTACCCCTCGACCAACCACCACCCGTCCTCGCCCGCCGTCACGCCGTCGCCGCCCCGTCGCCGCGTGTCACCGCCCGTCGCGCCCCTTTGCCGACCAGCAAGGTTGAATCCTCTCTTGCCCCTCATGTTGCATCTCCTTCCATATGTGTGGGATTCATCTATATGTTGATTAAGGATTGCTTTGTGTAGATATTTTTGTACATATATATAATGGATTGCTTAGTGTGATGTAGAATCAAAATTTGATTCCATGGATTGTTTTGTGTAGAAATTTTAGTGATGATCCGATGTAAAATCCGATTTAATAGTGCATTTTGAGTAGAAATGTTTTGAGTGTCTAGAATGTCAAGGATTCTAGTTCAACTAAGTTTTTTTTGTAGAAACTAAGCTCTTTTTTGTTGTAGAAACTAAGTTATTTTTTGTTGTAGAAACTAAGTTCTTTTTTGTTGTAGAAACTAAGTTCTTTTTTGTTGTAGAAACTAAGTTCTTTTTTGTTGTATAAACTTAGTTCTTTTTTGTTGTAGAAACTAAGTTCTTTTTTGTTGTAGAAACTTAGTTCTTTTTTGTTGTAGAAACTTAGTTATTTTTTGTTGTAGAAACTTAGTTCTTTTTTGTTGTAGAAACTTAGTTATTTTTCGTTGTAGAAACTTAATTATTTTTTGTTGTAGAAACTTAGATCTTTTGTAGCTTTTATTACAAGTTTTAATTTGCTTGCATACATAATTTGAAACAACACATATGGACATTTCAACAAGCAACAACAAATCGGTGGGCGATGTGGAGCAGTGGATTCAGTGCAGATTAGAGGGGTTAGAGTGGAGCATCAAGAAACTCGAAAAAGCCAATGCCTCGGTGAAGAAGGAAAGGGATAGTAATCTCACAAAGGGTGCTAATGCCCTCACTAAGTTAAACAAACTGAGCGAGTTGAGGGATCAGTTGACGGATGAGAGGGACATTGTAGGATCCAAAGTATGTCTAGAGGGGGGGGGGGTGATTAGACTACTTGACAAGATTTTTTTCCTTTTCCCAATTTTACTTGAGAGGCAGCTACGATGGTTATATCAAGTCAAGTACACCCTACACATGCAGTTATAATAGTATTGCAACGGAAAGTAAAACATCAAGTGTAAAGTAGAGGAGCAAGGTAAAGAGATCAAACGCATGAGGTTGACACGGTGATTTTTGGCATGGTTCTGATAGGTGGCTATCGTACGTCCATGTTAGTGGATACTTCAACCTACGGAGGATAACGACTGCGAGATTCCACGGAGGGCTCCACCCACGGAGGGTCCACAAATAAGCGGCCTTGTCTATCCCACCACGGCTTACGTCCACGGAGGACTAGTCTTACTCACGGTAGTTCTTCACGAAGTAGGCGATCTCCTTGCCCTTACAAACATCTTGGTTCAACTCCACAACACGGAGTAGGAGGCTCCCAAGCGACACCTAACCAATCTAGGAGGCACCACCCTCCAAAAGGTAATAGATGGGGTAGACCAATGAACTCCTTGCTCTTGTGATTCTAAAGATAGTCTCCTCAACACAAATCTCTCTCACACATGATATGAATGGGTAGGAGAGGTTGATTTGGTGCAAAGCAGTTTGGGGAGGCTAGAGATCAAGTTTCAAATGACTGGATTGGAATATCTTGGTCTCAACACATGAGTAGGTGGTTCTCTCTTAGAAAATGGATCTGGAAATAAAGTGTGTATTCTGAGTGCTTCTCCCACGAATGAGAGGTGGGTGAAGCGGTATATATAGGCAGCAGGCAAAATCCAACCGTTACACACAAAAGTGCAAACTTGGTGACACCGAAGTGGACAACTCGGTGGTACCGATTAGCTCAAAGGTGTGAATTTCGGAATCTCGGTGAGACCGATATATAGAACTCGGTGGCACCGAAAAGGTGACTAACGGTCAGATGGCCAAACTCGGTGGCACCGATACTCAAACTCGGAAATTCCGATTTTGTGTATATGGGCAACAGAATGTTGGTCACCCAAACTCGGTAGCACCGATGTAGTTTCGGTTGCACCGATTTGTGGAATGGCTAGGGTTTTTTCTTAGGATCAAACTCGGTGGGTCTGATGTGGCAATGTTGGTGACACCGAATTTGTATATGTGGAACTTGACAGAGTGGATATTTGGGAAAAATGACTAAGTGTTTTGGTGGCTAACTTTGAGCATTTGAGGAGTTAGTTCATTTTACCTCACCCCCTTTTAATAGTATTAACTTTCCTATGGACTCAAAAGTGATTTCTCACAAGTATAAAATGAAGAGTCTTCTAGGTTGAAGCTTGAGCCAATATTGTTCCTTTCTTGTATCCAAGGGCATCTCCACATAAACCTTAGGCCATAGCATATTTTGAACTTTCCTGAAATATACTTGGAAAACACATTAGTCCAATGATGCATATGTTGTGATCAATTTTCAAAACCACCCTAGGGAGCAAATGTGCTCTCAATCTCCCCTTTTTTGGTAATTGATGACAACATATAGATCAAAGCTTCGACAAAAGATATAATCAATGATTATCATCGATGCTTTGAGAAGTATGTGAAAAGCAAGAGCTCCCCCTAAATTTGTGCATTATTTAAAATTTGCGTTTGAATGCAAATGCACAATCGATTAGGATCATGGTTTACTCTTCCATGTCACATACATCTTGGTGGTGCGTAAAAAGAATAGCAATGCACATGACCCCAACAAGATAAGTGAATGATCATCACATGGATAGCTAAAAGATAATATGGTAGCATCACACAGGATAAAGTGTATGATCACACACAATAGGATAAAGTTATCCAACAAACAAAGTTTTTAAAACCAAACGAGAACAAATGAAGTCAAAAGCTCTGTCTCACACGAAGTCTATGATCTATACATTCCCCCCTTTGGCAACAAGTTACCAAAAAGTTCAAAAGTATAGAACTACTCGTCTCTCTGGGCAGCTGATGATGGAGTCGAGAAAACATCATCGGTGAAGGCTTCTGCTGATGTCCTTGGAGTTGGAGGACTTGATACTGAAGGAGCTCGAGCTAGAGCTGGTGCTGAAGCTTGCGCTGAAGATGTTTGTTTTGTCTCCTGAATAGGAACAACAACTGACCTAGGTCTGGTGCTGTACTGTGTAGTAGTGGGAGGAGGAGAATCATCCTCCTCATCATCATCATCCTCTGAGCGTGGAATCTCCATAGAGTCAACTTCATGCTGAAGCTGTATGACAATGGTGGTCAAGTCAGTTACCTTCACATTCATGTTGTGGAATTTTGTCTCCACAACTCTCTCAAGGCTCTTATGATTCTGCATTATCTCCTGAATGGTCTTCTCCATGCCTTGGACAGTGCTCACTAGAAATGCCATTTTCTCAGCTTGAGTCCTGAGCTGTGGAACTGGAGGTGGCCTGTTTCTTGCAGCTTCAGCCGTTGCTGCCTCTACTGCCATTCTTGCTGCAGCTAAGTTGGGATCATTGTCATCCATGACAACCTCATTATCTTCAAATTCTGGCTGAAGAGGTATATGTGGACGATCAAGTATATATGCATGCTTGCCTACCTTGGCATTGATGAGCATATGAATATAGGGTGCATATCCACAGGACCTCGTTTGATCCGCAGTAGCCCTTCGGATAGTCTCAACTATCAAGTCCATCACATGAAATCTGGTATGGATATCAAGTAGGTGCAGCAGGTTGGTTGAATATCCTCCGATCATCTTCTCATCTCCTCACTTAGGCATGAGAGTGTATCGCAGTATAGTGTTTGTAGTGGGAATACCAGCTTGCAGAAAGTATACCGAGCCAAACTTGTGACTGGCCAAGTACTCATGTGGAATGGTCTTGTACATGTTGGCCATAGAGTTGTGATTCTGCTTAGCATCTGCATACACATCAACATCTGCTTCTTCCTGCTTAGGAATACCAATGATAGCAGACCATTCAGCAATTGTATCGTCATATCTGTGACCATCTGTCATCCAAACCAGGGAGTCTTCATAGAAATGCACAGTTGCATAGAATTGCATGATCATCTCATCATTCCATGGGGTTATCTCCTTCCCAACAAAGTCTTCTATGTCAATTGCTTTGAAGTTCTCTTGAACATGTGGAAAGTAATCTTCATTCTCCTTGATGTATGCCCAGTCGACATACCTCATATCACTGACAACAGGACTCTTGTCATACAAGACAGTCTCATAAAAGTCTTGTTGTTCCTTGGTGTGAAACCTTAGATCAACAAGAGTTCTTCTCCTGACAACATATGGATGAACAACTCTCCACTTTCTCACTCCAGCATCCTTCCTCTTCTTCATATCTTCAGCTACAGGATGAGCATCATTATGAAGTGGAACATATGGTCTGAGCTTCCTGAGAACTGGAACATTCTCATCTTCTACCTCTTCTACAGCATGGGCACTAGATGCAGGGCCTTTGCTCTTAGCAGCCGCAGGTACATCTCTGGTGGTCTTCCTCGAAGCTACAACCTTCTTTGCTTTTGCACCAGGCTTTGGGGCAGACTTTATTGCATCTCCCATCAGCTTCTTCTTCTTGCGAGGAACTAGGATCTTCTCAGCTTCTTCCTTAGCTTCTTCAGGGTCTTCAAACATAGAAGTCTTTCTGCCAATAAGATGAATAGTTCTCTTCCCGGGCCTCTTTACACCGGCCTTCTTTGCAGGTGCATCCTTGGCAGCAGCTTTGCCCTTCCTGACATACTCAGGTGCTCTCTGTTCAGCAGCACTGGCAGATACCTTCCTGATAGCTTTCCTTGGAGGATCCTTAGGAGGTGCTCAAGCTTCTTCAAGCATGAAACCTGAGTCTTCCTCATCAGAAACTATCTTCCTCCTTTGCCTAGTGGCTGCTTTGGGCAAGCCATGGTAACTGGGAGAACTAGGATCTGAGGCAGTCCTCTCTGGACTAGTGCCAGCTTCCAAGTCAACACTTTGCTTTGTGAAATCATTCTGACTATCATCTGATCCTGACATACTGACCGACAAGCAAAGCAGCAAACAACAGAACCTGTGAAGTGGATGTAGGAGATACAAATTGGATGAGCATCACAAAATTCAGATAATTTTTGAGAATTTGAAGTCTGAAGCTCAGAATATGATCTTGTGCAGGATGTAAATCGGTGGCACCGAGCTGGCATTTTCGGAGTCACCGAGAAAACAAACTAGCTTAACAGAAACTTGGAAGTGATTCTCGATGGCACCGAAAATAGCTGCTTGGTCTCACCGAGTTGCTTCTCAGGAGCCCTAAAACAAAAATAGGTGGAACCGATTTTGCAAACTCGGTCTCGCCGAGCTGCACTTTGCGGCACATCAGATCCGGAATTTCATACTTCTCCCATTATATTGATTCTATCTAGTGGACAGGAGGTTTGCACAAAGTGGAAAGAAGATTAAATTGTCCCAATGTGTGTGAATCAGATGGGGAACTTAGAGGGGATTAAACCGTACCCTAGCTCGGTGGCGGTTCGGCTACAACGATGACAGCAGGGCGGATTGCGTCGGCGGCGGCGAATCCCAGCGACGACAGTGCTCGGTAAGTCAAGGCGATGACGTGGGGTCTCTAGGAGCAGCGAGGGTTTGAGGACGAACCGTTTTGAATATAGGAAATCAAAAGGTCCGGTCCGTAGGTATATATACCCATGCGCTGTCGGTGTCACCGAGATGGCAAAATCGGTGTCACCGAGTTCCTCAACTGTCAGCAGACGGAAAAACTCGGTGGAACCGAGTTGGCGATTCCGGTGGTACCGAGATGAGAAAACCTGATCAACTTTGGAAAATCGGTGGCTCCGAGTTGTGGAGTTGGTCACACCGAGTTTTTCAAAGAGGTTTTGGAAGGCAGCCTTTGACGATACTGTACTCCGAGTGCACCTTCACACAGAGGGATCGACAAGTGCTTGTTCAAGTTTTGTGATGAAGCATGAATAGAACTTGAGATGAGATAGCATAGATAGCTAGAGAAGGGTCCTAGGCATTCTTGTCCATCCAATTGGCAAAAGATAAAACAACAGCCATATAACAACAGCTGGATGTCCTCGAATGATTAAAATCATGCAGACCAACATGCTCACACAACAAGAATGATGATACAAACATGGTGAACATGCACACACATCCTAGCAGCTATCAAGCACTTGGGCGATGACTAGGTCATCTATATATGAGTATATTGACATAGGAGCCAAGCAAGAATACTTGATCATATGTCATACTCATCGTTAAGCACAAGTGGGGTTACCACTTTTACATAAGAGTTAATGTGTTCATATCCTTAGGAGATGCTTATACTCAAGTCTTAGAGTAAAGCTCCCCCATGATATGATATCCCCACAAAGAGGGATCAACGAACCTTGGGTTTTGTCGTAGAAGACTTCAAGTAGGTGAAGTAGTGGTGGATGCTCAAAGTTGATGAAGATCATCTTGAGTTGGGAGCAATCCTTGTTGTTTTCATACTCTTCTCACCTACATGGGTTAGTCCCAAAGCAAAAGGAACACATGCAAGTATATATATGGACATGGAGTGAAACACAAATGGGATGATGTCCAAAGATGAATTGATTACCTAGTTCCTTGCTTACCTCGAATGTGTGACTCATTGAACTAATGCATAAGGTTGAGGTTGATTGCATATAGTTCTTGCCAAAATGAATAAGAGTGAATTTCATTGGCAGAGTCACCCCTCAAGAACTTCTAGTTCTTCCTCTTGGGAATCCACACCAAATTGATGGGGATCCTTGGAATTGTGGTAGCACTTCTTGAGGTAGAGCTAGTAGTATCCTTGGGAACCCACTTGACCTTGGCTTGGGGTTCTTATTCAAATAGGTCAATGTCATCTTGAAGCTTTCCCTTGCCTTTCTGGTCTTGTGGTAGAAGGCCATCTTGTGAGCTTGTTCCTTCGAAAGGAGTGGACTTGTCCTCTTGGGGAACAAACTTGGGAGTGGGATATGGACCTTCTTCCCAAACATCTCCGTTGATGTTGAAATAGCCAACACCTTGTTTCTTCCGATGTCCTCTTTGCTTGCGCATAGTTTCCTCGGATTGCTTACTTCCGGAAAGACTCTTGAAGACACCTCTCTCTATAATCCCTTTTAATAAATCATTTTCTTGCTCAACTGTAACTTGGCTAAGAGAATCGTTAGTGGAATCAATAGAGTTACTAGCAACAACATTATTGGATTTTGCTTTAGCATTGTTGTTACTAGATGAAGAAACCTTCTTGCCTTTGTTACTAGTGTTCTTAGGCTTAATTTGTGTAACAAAGTTAGACAAGAGTAATCGTTTGGCTAGATAAGAAGAACTCTTCTTTCGAAGATCATCATTTATTTCTTTTAAGAACTCATGCTCTTGCTCCAAGTTGAGCTTCTCAAAGCGTAGCTTCTCATGGGTTCCTGCAAGCTCTCTATGATCTTCTAGAGTAGTCTCATGAGCTAACTTAAGAGTTTTTAATTCTTGAGTTTGTCGTTCAATCTCTTTCTTATCGTCATCATTCGATTTCTCTTGACTAGCATGATAAATAGAAGTTCATTTTTAGTGCATTCACTAGTTTTATCTAGAAGCAAGCCATCTTTTCCTAGTAGGTCATCCTCATCACTATTGAAATCAAGATACTCAGGGTGTGATACCTTGGGGACTTTGGCCATGAAGGAGTTTCGGACTCCCTCATTTGGTGAATCAAATAAGTCGTAGGAGTTGGTGGAAACAAGTGCAATGCCGACAACACCTTCATCTTGACTATAGTCGGAGTGGGAGTGATAGCTTCTCTCAGAGTGGTGATCATATTCGGATCCAGAAACCCATTCACCAACATGAGCTTGATGTCTTCTTGTTGAACTGCTCTTGGTGTGTTTGTCCTTCTTCTCCAATTCCTTGCCTCTTCGTGAGTGTCTTCTTTCATAGTAATCTTCTCTACCCCTCCTATCTCTGCGAGGTGACTCATCTCTTGAGCTTCGTCTTCGAGGTGACTCTTCTCTTCTTTTGAGTAGTGTTTGGGCTTCCCACAATTGTAGCAGTTTCGGTCATGACTGGATGAACGCTTCTCAGCATGTCTTGAACTTGAGCTTCTATCTTTGCCTCTATTCTTGTAGAACTTTTTGAATTTTCTGACCATGAGGCTTATCTCTTCATGAGTGACAAGATTGTATTTTGAAGTAGAGGGAGCATAGCATGAAGCCTTATAAGCACCGCTTGACTTGTTGTTCAGCTCATCTTTGTTTTTGATTGACATCTCATGAGCAAAAGTCCTACCAATGACTTCAGTTGGCTTGAGATCTTTGTAATTTGGCATCATTTGGATCAATGTGCACATTGTGTCATACTTGCTATCAAGAGCTCTAAGTATCTTCTTGATGATGAATTTGTTGGTCATCTCTTCGCTTCTTAAGCCGGCAATCTCATTGGTGATGAGAGCTAGCCTAGAGTACATTTCAACGACTCCTTCACCATCCTTCATCTTGAACTTATCAAGTTGACTTTGAAGCACATCCAACATAGATTCTCTGACAGAATCAGTACCTTCGTGCATATCAACCAAAGTATCGCAAACCTCTTTTGCATTCTCAAGACGACTGATTTTGTTGACTTCTTCGGGGCAAAGGCAGTTGAAGATGATATTGTAGGCTTGAGCATGAAGTTGCAACATCTTCAGTTCATCAACTGTCGCATCACGATCTGGTTCATGCCCTTCTCCAAAGAAGTTTCCTTGCACACCAACACGAATGACAGCCCAAACATGAGGTTTAAAGCCAAGTATATGCATTTTCATTTGATGCTTCCAACTAGAAAAAATAGTGCCATCGAAGTAAGGACCTCTATGATGATAATTTCGTTCACTAGATGCCATACTCTCCTAGGTTGCTAAACCAATGAAATGGAGACCAAAGCTCTGATACCACTTGTAGGATCGAAAGTATGTCTAGAGGGGGGGGGGGTGATTAGAATACTTTACAAGATAATTTTTTTGCATTTTCCCAATTTTACTTGAGAGGCACCTACAACAGTTATCGCAAGTCAAATACACCCTACACGTGCAGTTCTAATAGTATTGCAGTGGAAAGTAAAACATGTAAGTGTAAAGTAGAGGAGTAAGGTAAAGAGATCAAACGCATGAGGTTGACACGGTGATTTTTGCATGGTTCTGATAGGTGGCGCTATCATACATCCATGTTAGTGGAGACTTCAACCCACGGAGGATAACGACTGCGAGAGTCCACGAAGGGCTCCACCCACGGAGGGTCCGCAAAGAAGCGGCCTTGTCTATCCCACCACGGCTTACGTCCACGGAGGACTAGCCTTACTCACGGTAGTTCTTCACGAAGTAGGCGATCTCCTTGCCCTTACAAACATCTTGGTTCAACTCCACAACACGAAGTAGGAGGCTCCCAAGCGACACCTAACCAATCTAGGAGGCACCACCCTCCAAAATGTAATAGATGGGGTAGATCAATGAACTCCTTGCTCTTGTGCTTCTAAAGATAGTCTCCTCAACACAAATCTCTCTCACACATGATATGAATGGGTAGGAGAGGTTGATTTGGTGGAAAGTAGTTTGGGGAGGCTAGAGATCAAGTTTCAAATGACTGGATTGGAATATCTTGGTCTCAACACATGAGTAGGTGGTTCTCTCTCAGAAAATGGATCTGGAAATGAAGTGTGTGTTCTGCGTGCTTGTCCCACGAATGAGAGGTGGGTGAAGCGGTATATATAGGCAACAACCAAAATCCAACCGTTACGCACAAAAGTGCAAACTCGGTGAGACCAAAGTGGACAACTTGGTGGTGCCAATTAGCTCAAAGGTGTGAACTTTTGAATCTCGGTGAGACCGATATATAGAACTCGGTGGCCTAAAAAATGCGACTAACGGCGAGATGGGCAAACTCGGTGGCACCGATACTCAAACTCGAAAATTCTGATTTTGTGTATCTGGGCAACAGTATGTTGGTCACCCAAACTCGGTAGCACCAATGCAGTTTCGGTTGCACCGATTTGTGGGAATGGCTAGGGTTTTGTCTTAGGATCAAACTCGGTGGGTCCGATGTGGCAATGTTGGTGACACCGAATTTGTATATGTGGAACTTGACAGAGTGGATATGTGGGAAAAATGACTGACTGTTTTGGTGGCTAACTTTTGAGCATTTTGGGCAATCAGTTCATTTTACTACCTCACCCCTTTTAATAGTATTGGCTTTCTTATGGACTCAAAAGTGATTTCTCACAAGTATAAAATGAAGAGTCTTCTAGCTTGAAGCTTGAGCCAATTGTTCCTTTCTTGTATCCAGGGGCATCTCCACATAAACCTTAAGCCATAGCTTCTTTTGAACTTCCCTGAAATATACTTGGAAAACACATTAGTCCAATG
Source organism: Hordeum vulgare subsp. vulgare (assembly GCF_904849725.1). Taxonomy (NCBI): domain Eukaryota; kingdom Viridiplantae; phylum Streptophyta; class Magnoliopsida; order Poales; family Poaceae; genus Hordeum; species Hordeum vulgare. Next base: position 503,857,478 of record NC_058520.1, on the reverse strand, counting down.
ATGCATATGTTGTGATCAATTATCAAAACCACCCTAGGGAGCAATTGTGCTTTCAGACATCCTCAAGCTAGAGAAAAAAGAACTCAGGATAAAGAACGCTAACCAAAAGACAAACGTTGCTCAATCCAAAAAATAAGGAGAAAGCAATCGGAAGAAACTTCGCCAGCTGAGGATAATCCATGATGAAGAGTAGTTTAATTATTCTAGTACCTTTTCTGATGTTTTAAAGTTTGAAGTTTAATTATGAGTATGTTTAGGTGATCCGTACTAAGTTTTAAGCTGTGAAGTTTATAAGTATGTTTAGTTGATCAGTACCTTTTGTGAAGTTTAAGCTCTTAGTTTCTGAAGTAGTCTTTTTTTATTATGAAAAACAAATTGCTCGTGTTGGACAAATGGAAACGCCATAAACATGTAATATACTGTTGGCATGGGACCCAACACCATCAATATTTTTTAACTGTGGCGCCATATTGGTGGCGTCGGGTGTCTACGCCAGCAAGGTCATTTTTGCCATCACTACTGGAATCGAGTAATTTGCCATCAGCCAGTTCTTTGCCGTCTGGTGGCTGATTGCAAAGAACCTCTTTGCCGTCAGCTGACTTCAATCAGACGGTAAAGGGCTGACTGATGGCAAACAGACTATTTGCCATTGGTCAGTCCTTTGCCGTCTGCCAGCGGACGACAAATAGACCTAGGGCAGACGGCAAAGAGGATAGATGGGTCCCACTAGACCTTGGGCCTGGCCAGGTCCGACGGAAGGGCTCTTTGCCGTTCGCCTGGCCTTTGCCGTCCGTCATGGGGCTCTTTGACATCCAGTGGTAGATGGCAAAGGGGACGAGCCTATAACAGCCGTTACCCCGGCCCCTCGCTCCACTACCCCCACTCCCCCACTGTCTCTCTCTCCATCGTGTGCGCGCCTCGCTCCAGCACCACCGGCGGCCGGCCACCCCTCCACGGCCCCCGGTGCCGCCCCCTGCGCCGCCCCCTCCCCTCACTCGCCCCCGGCGCCGCCCCCTCCCCTCACCGGCCCACGACGCCGCCCCTCCTCTCACGGGCTGCGGACGCCGCCACTCCTCTCACTGGCTGCGGGAGCTGCCCCCTTCCCTCACCTGCCCCCGGCGCCGCCCCCTCGCCGCCCCCTCGCCTCACCCACTGAATGAGAAACTTAGCCTCCGACCCGACCAAGAGAGAAGACACGGTCAAGCCGACGCCGCCCTTCCTCACCTGCCTGAATGGAATGAATATCTCCTTCGTCTAGTCGAGAAGGGAAAAAGCCCGGCGGGGAACAGGACCGTGACTCTTCTAAACCATTACATGACGGAGAAGTCCATTCTCGTCATGATCGATCCACGTCCTACCATAGTGCCCGGAGAACCTGCTTCTAGAAGATTCTATAGTGATCCACTGGAATCGGCCTCGGGTGACGCCTCCCTAGTCGTCGAAAGATTTCATCCCTCGCTCGGTCGTTAAGGTGGGGTGAAAACTGCATCGGCTCCCGGCGCCGCCCCTCCTCTCACCGGCTGCGGGCGCTGCCCCCTCCCCTCATCGGATCCCGTCGCCGCCCCCTCCCCTCACCGGCTCCCTGCGCAGGCCCTCCCCTCCCCGGCTCCCGTCTACGCCCCCTCCCCTCACCGGCTTCCGACAACGCCCCTCCCCTCACCGGCTCCCCATGACGCCCCTCCCTTCACCGGCCGTCCCCAACTCCGGTGAGTGCCTCCCGTACGCCTATTTTTTAGCATTTTCTTTTAAATTTTATAGTTAATTTAGACAGTTAGTTTATTTTCTGTTTTTTTGTTAAATTAGATAGTTAGTTTATTTTCTATTTTTTCTTTTAAATTAGATAGTTAGTTTTTTCTATTTTTTATGTTAAATTTGATAGTTAGTTTATTAGGTAGAATAAAGTAGATAGAAAAGGAAACAATAGATAGAAAACAAAAAACTTAGAAGAAAATAAGAGAAGAAGAAAAACTAGAATAAAAAAGAAGAAGAAGAAGAAGAAGAAGAAAGGGAAAAGAAAGAAGAAGAAGAAGAAGAAGAAGAGGAGGAGGAGGAGGAGGAGCAGGAGGAGGAGGAGGAGAAAAAAGAATAAGAATAATAATAAGATGATGATCAAGAAGAAGAAGAAGAAGAAGAAGAAGAAGAAGAAAAAGAAGATAGAGGAGAAGAAGAAAGAAGAGGAAAAAGGAACCCTGACACCCCAGTACTGACCCTCGACCCCCGACCCCCGACGCCCAACGCCACTGACCCTTGACCTCCGACGCCATTGACCATCGACCCCCGACCCTCGACCCCTGATGCCACTGACCCCCGACCCCCGACCCCCGACGCCTGACGCCACTGACCCTCGACCCCCGACCCCCGACACCTCTTCGGCCTCTTGTTGACCGAAAAGACCCAAACCCCCGACGCCAGTGACCCTTGACCCCCGACGACACTGACCCCCAACCACCGGCGCAACTAACCCCCGACCCCCGATGCCACCGACACCCGACAACACCGACCATCGACGCCACTAAGCCCCGACCCCCGACACCTCTTCTGCCTACTGTTGAACGATAAGGTGATTTTCGGCCTTCTAGAGGCCGATGGGGTCATAGTTTTGTAAATTATGAGTTAGGTCACATATTTTCCGATTATGTTAATTATAAAAACATCATATTTGTGTTGATCGGGTGAATTTCAATGTGTAGTTGTTCGACGACCTCCACGTGCGTTGGACGAGCTCCGCCCCTGAATTTGTTGGTGAGCACAAATGATTTCTCCTCCTACCCCCTTAATTTGCTCTGTTCCGGTCTTCGTGCCGATGAAACTTGCTAGCTATAGGTTTCTTCAATCATGAGTATGCGTGACCAGTATGCGTCTCCCGTTCGAAAGGGCGACATCTAAAAAAATGCATGTCTTTGCATATTTATGACCGCCATCCTTTCGAATTGTCCAACGTCATCCATGGACAGCCCGAGTATGTGTAGATTGGGTTCGTTTTCCCGTATGCTGTGCTCCGGATCTGATGCAGAATTTTGTCAGTGCCTTCCTGTTGTTCTCCGGGTACACATCCTCTCTGCTTATTGTCGAGATGTGTATCAGGAGAACAACGGGGAGGTGCTGCTGAAATTCTACGTCGCATCTGGAGCAGAGCATGGGAAAACGAACCCAATCTACACATACTCGGGTGGGATTAGGACCTATCTTTACCTATTAGCGTGTAGGTTGCATGGACGTAATAAAACTGACAAACATGATTAGCGGATGAATATAGATGATGAATTATATATTTACTTCTTGTGCGCCCATAGGTAGCTAGGCAACATGAGTGATCGTGCTTGGATGTACACTGGTCACCCTAGTCAGAAAGACATGACCCATGAATGGTTAACAAAAACCAGGGGGTTTGTGAGAGCCGCATTTGCAAATGGCCAGCAAAAAACATGGTGCCCGTGTCCCAACTGCGACAACTGGAAAAAGCAGACAGAGTTTGAAATGGGTAAACACCTGCAGAAGTGTGGTCTTACGCCTAATTATACGGTGTGGACTTTTCATGGTGAGTCTGACCAACGTGCCAGAGCTGAGGTGATTCGTCATCGCACCGACAAGCATGGTACCGGGATCGAAGACATGGTGCAAGACTTTGATGATGCTCGGGATTCGGACGATGAGATGGAGGAATCTGCAAAGGCCTTCTATGAAATGTTGGAGTCTTCAAAACGTCCTCTCCACGAGCAGACTGAGCTTTGTCAGCTGGATGCCATCATGCAAGTAATGGCTTTGAAGGCTTAATTCAACCTAGGCAGAGAATGCTATGACGCGATGATGACGATATTTGGACGCTTTCTACCCAAAGGCCATGTACTACATGCAAACTGTACCAGTCAGAGAAAATCCTCCGTGTACTTAAGATGCCCTATGAGAAGATACATGCCTGTGAGAATGGATGTGCCTTATTTAGGCTTGAGTATGCGGCCTTGAACTATTGCCCCATTTGCAATTCTTCCAGGTATATTATGGTAGACAACGGTAGGGTGAGAAGAATCTGACCAAAATCCCCATTAGTGTTCTTCGGTATCTGCCAATCGTACCAAGACTTCAATGTATTTTCATGGTCGAAGAGACGACCAGACAGATGACATGGCACAAATTGGGCAAAAGAACCGAACTAGATGCGGATGTGAACAAGATGCTGATACACACTTCATATGGTTTTGCGTGGAGGCACTTCGATGCATTACATAAGGATAAATCGGAAGATCCAAGGCATCCTAGAGTTGCCATCAGCACGGATGGGTTCAATGTGTATGGTATGACGGCAACACAATACAGTTGTTGGCCTGTATTTGTCATTCCACTCAATCTCCCACCCGGAGAGATTATGAAAAGAAAGAACATTTTCCTGACGTTGGTAATTCTAGGGCCCAACTATCCGGGGAAGAATATGAATGTGTACATGCAGCCGCTTAAGGATGAATTGCAAGAAGCACGGGATAATGGGTTCAAGACCTACGACGCCGCTACCAAAACAAATTTCAAAATGCATGTGTGGTACATGTACTCGATGCATGATTATCCGGCGTTTGCGCTATTCGCTGGATGGTGTGTGCATGGAAGGTTCCCGTGCACCACATGGAAGGCAGCTCTTCAGTTCCATTGGCTGCAGGCTGGTCGTAAGTTTTCTTGCTTCGAAATGCATAGACAGTTCCTGGATCCTGACCATAAGTTCAGAAAAGACAAGAAGAATTTCATCAAAGGTAGAGTTGTCAAAAACACTACACCAGCTCCGTTGACAGGCCAACAGACCCTTGATCAGTTAAACGCTCTTGAGTCTGATCCTTTGCGTCCAGGGTACTACAAAGGGTATAATACGGAACACGCCTGGACTCACAAGTCATGCTTATGGGATCTGCCTTACTTCAAAGACCTCCTTTGCCCACAGAACATCGACGTGATGCACACTGAAAAGAATATTGCGGAGGCCATTTTTGGTACATTGTTCGGCATAGAGGGGAAGTCGAAAGATAATCCTAAGGCTAGAATCCACCTGGAGTCTCTATGTGATAGACCGTTACAAAACTTGCGACAACGAAAAGGAAAGAAAAGCATAGCGAAGCCAAAGGCATGGTTCAATCTTGAAAGGCCAGCTATGAGGGAAATGCTATTGTGGGTGAAAATGTGGTTGATGTTCCCCGATGGGTATGTTGCGAATCTAAAGAGGGGAGCGAGTCTTGAGAAATGGAAAATATTTGGTCTCAAGAGTCATGATTGGCACATATGGATTGAGCGGGAAATGCCGGTGATGTTGCATGGCTTTATCCCTGAGGATGAATGGCTAGTACTGGCAGAGCTGAGCTATTTCTTCCATTCTCTTTGTGCAAAAGAACTATCGCCTGGTGTGCTAGATGAAATGGAAGAGTTGGCGGCGGAGTTGATCTGCAAATTAGAAAAGATCTTTCCACCGGGCTTCTTTAATCCAATGCAGCATTTGATTTTGCATCTCCCAACCAAGGAAAGATTGGGGGGCCCGTTCAAAATCGATGGTGCTACTCAACTGAGAGGATGCAGAATACGCTTTGAGCTAAGTGTAAAAATAAATGTAGCATTGAAGCATCGATGGCCGAGGCATTCATTATTGAGGAGGCGGCAAACTTTGTGACAACACACTACGAAGACAAAAATCATCATTTGCATAACCCGAAGCCTCGGTACAATGATGGAGATCCTAAAAAAGGCCGATCCAACCTCAGCCTATTCAAAGGGAAGCTCGCACCATCCGGTGCTTCGTAAGGGAAATCGTTGGATAATGAAGAATGGCGGACCATTTCATTGTATATCTTCACCAACCTAACAGAAGTGCGGCCGTACATCAAGTAAGTTCTCGGTAAATTATTGTTCTGCAACTTCTAATTCCTTTGAGCTACTCTTATTCCTAGATATTTGATATATTCGATACGTCGCCGAATACTTGGATGGAGCGGTCATCGAAAAGGATTCTGTCGGAGAGTATGAGCTTCTCGCAAAGCATGGAGTCGACTATCCCAGTTTCATCTCTTGGTTCAAACAAAGGGTAATTAATTACCATTAGTGGGCCATTTGATTTCTTGGTCTAATTTGCGGCTAATGCATCCATTCTTTCGTATTAAACTTGTAGGCTGATGCAGAGTCTATGGACGCCGAGTTGAGACAAGTCGCTAATGGTTTTGACTATAAGGTCCATTCATTTGACAAATACAACATTAACGGGTATCACTTTCGTACCTTTGGCAAGGAGCTATCTATGCCCAACCTAAATACTACAAATTGTTCAGTCTCTGCTATCGGCGAAGGAGGCACCGAGTATTATGGAAGACTTGAAGCAATTTATGAACTTCTATTCTATGGTGAAAACCCATCAACCATCGTAGTCTTCAAATATTATTGGTTTGAGATGAGGGAGACTAGAAGGACTCATGAATATATAGGACTAGTCAAAATCAACCAAAACACCCACTTAGATGTTCCCGATGTCAATATTACGGCTCAACAGGCGACACAAGTTTTCTATCTACCATGGGCCTGCCAAACTGATCCAAATCTGAAAGGTTGGGATGTCGTTTATGAGGTTCCGCCACATTTTAGACCACCTACCCTCAATGAAGAGGATTACGAACCTCACATTAACCCAGAGACATATGAATGAGAATTCTCACGTATGTCCAAGAAACGTTTCAAGAACCGCTCTACTTCACCCCAGAACATTGAAGTAGACAGCGACAGTGAATCCGTCTTAACCTCTGAGCCCGAACAGGAAGAGCCGGAAGACGAAGAGGTTACTGCTGCGGATGACCTGTCACTTCTTGACTGATTACATAATGGTGGCCTTCCACATGTTCTTCCTGATAGTGATGATGATGATGCATTTATTGATGATAGTGATGATCATGATGCATTTATTGACCCCGAAGCATATATAGACGAGCACGATTGTTATTAGTTCATGTCAGGTATTCAACTATTACTATATATAAAAAATTATTAGTCAATTTTTATTAGTCATGTTAGGTATTCAATTTTTATTAGTCATGTTGGTATTTATGACGATGATACACTTAAATTATATACATTTTATTACTCATGTTGGTATTTATGTTGTACTAATTTAATTTACTCTTTGTCATGACAGGTGTTGAAAGATGGTGGGAAAGGGTCGAAAGCACTCCGCGGCTCCTTCTTCGTCGGTGGGTGGTGGGATGGGTACTTCCATTCCTGCTTCGCCTCTTCGGAGAGCATTGCTCTCTACTCTGCATGGAGTGTCCGCTTCTTCATCTCTCTCGGCCCTCGTGAGAGGAGGTCGCCCCCCGCGAAGCCGAGAGGTACTAAAGGTATTACTCATGTTGGTATTTATGTTGTACTCATGTTGGTATTTATATACATTTTATTACTCATGTTGGTATTTATGTTGTACTAAAGGTACACGTGGCCGCGGGAGAGGTAGGGCGGTGGCTGCCACGCCTTCCTCGCCGCCACCCCAAGCTGATTCACCTGAGCACAGGACTTCTAGGGTGGATTTGTCTGAGGTGGAGGCTACACGGTCTCCGGTTCACGAGCCTCATGTCGACGAACCTCATGTCAACGAGCCTCAGGTCGACGAGCCATCGACCCACGATACTCGTGTCCTAGAGGCTTCGTTCCAGGCGACTCCGGAGCAAAGCAGGGATGAGGGTACGTCCCCAGAGACCCAGTGCGATACCTGGGCTGATGTGGGTCAGCCTGAGCCAAGTGGCCATGCTGATAGCGACGAGGAGTTGGGTGAGGGGGCCACCGTCTACCAGCGTGGTAGTTTGGGGCTCCCGATCATGCCGGCGACCCGCGAGTAGAGGTAGTCGATTAAGCCAAATGGGGACAAGTAAGTTAATTTACTCTTATTTAACCTTTTGCCTTCATGTTTTCTCAAATATCTAATGTTTTGGCTTTAATTTGTCATACTGCATGGGTTGGATTGTTGCCAAGGGTGTCCACAAGCCCAACAACGTCCTTGGTGTGCTTTGCCGTCAAAACTTCCCGAGGTTTGTTACGTTGCCCGATCGGGAGCGAGAGGTAGGAATGACCTGGGAGCACTACTTGGGTGCCCCGGCCCCGCCGGAGGTGGAGATCGATGGTGTTTTGTGCCACAAGAGGGCCGACATAGTGATCCGACAATTCTGGGTAATTTCTCCTTTACATAATTATAAATCAACCATAGCTAGTTATTGTACTAATGAGTGTTGTCTCGTTTGCAGACCTACTACCATTGTGAGGAGGGATACGAGGAGGACGCGACAAAGGTTATCGAAGCCGAATGTCGCCGACTACTTCAAAACTTTCGGCACAAGGCTCGGGTGTAGGATGTTCGAGACTACTATGCCTCACGGCGTATTAGGAAGGACAAGGCGAAGTGCCGCGATTCTAAGATGGAGAAGAAGCATTACGTGAAGGTAATTACATATTATTAAGGCCTTGTAGTTAGTTTCCTTGATTTGATTCTTACGCGTTGCGCTCAAATTTCTCTTTGTTAACTTAGGTGTCCCCGAGATGGTGTGTGGATAAGATGGATTGTTGGGAGGCCTTGGTGGATCAGTGGTGCTCTGAAACATGGGAGGCCAGCCACAACAACGCCAAGGAGAGGCGTGGCAAAATGGTTAGTGTGCCACACCATCAAGGGAGCGTCAACTTAATCCAATTTGGAGAGAACTGGGTATGTGGTTTGCTTCATGCCTCATGCAATTCATTCTTAATGCTATCTTGAGCCCTTTACTAATACATTTTTCCTCTCTCTCTCTTTTAGGTGCGTCACAATAAGACGGAGGTGCCACAAATGTACGACCTGTATGCGATGGCCCATACCGCCTCGTACAAGAAGGTCAAGACATTCTCTAAGTCTGACCTCGAGCATCCAGAAAACTTCACCAACATCTCCTCCCACCACAAGCTCGTGAAGTACAGAGATCACGGGAAGGTGAGGAAAGGGGAGGACTTTAACCCGAGCGAGGGGCCTATTGATCCAGAGCTGGTGATGATAGCTGGCAACGGGAGGCCCCATGGCTCCATCGCCATTGGAGACGGCCTTATACGTTGTCCTAGCACTCTCCGGCAGATAAAGGCATGCCAAACGAGCTCCTGTCCTGAGATAACACCTCGTCCATGGCCACTCGAGCTCGCCATCGAGGTTAGTTTAATGGACTCAACTATCATTCCGCATTATGTTGTGCGTGGGAACCAATATGATTACAATGCTAACAATGAGTTGTGTTGCAGGCTGCTATTCTGAAAGAGAGAGAGGCAATGCAGGTGCTTTTGGCGGAGAAGGATAAGGAGATGAAGGAGCTGGAGGAGAGGACGGCTGCATTGGTGGAGGCGGAGAGGGCACGGAATGATGCGTCTAACAGGGCCATGTACGAGCTTTTCGTGGTAAGTTTCTTCTTCATATTATTTCAAATCTTGCATTTTAATGTCCGTTTCATTAATAACTAAAAAGTTTGACTTGTCGAAACCAAATGTATAATCTATGTGCGAGAATACCAGCCACGTCCCTCCGGCGATGCGAGTCATTAACATGGCGGGGATGGTGAGTTTCTTTTCAATCAAGTGATCTCAAGAGTGTCATCATGCTAACGACACACTGCAAACGATGTTTGGTGCAAAATATCTCCCGAAATGCATCGCACGACCCTTCTACAGTGGAGCCTTCTTGATGGCAGCCTTCTCCAGGTGAAACAAGCTAGAGCCACCGTGCTTCACCGCCGTGATGACGATAATGGTATGTTATTTCTAGTGTTTTGCTTAACAACCGCATAATGGTCCAATATGGTTTATTAAGCATACTTAGCTCCAAAATGACCTATTTAATAAAAAATGACCTATATTTAGCTAAGTTCTCTCCTAAATGACATAATAAGGCTTACGTAGCTCCAAGATGACCTATTCCCCCTAACTTAGCTATTAAATGGCCTATAATTAGCTTAGCTAGCTCCAAAATGGCTTAATAAGCATAGTTAGCTCCAAAATGACTTATTTTACCCAAGTTAGCTCCGAAATGACCTATAGTTAGCTAGGCTTCCACCAAAAGGAAATAATTAGCTTAGTTAGCTTCAAAATGGTCTATTTAATAAAAAATGACCTATAGTTAGCTAATTATCCTCCAAAATGACATAATTAGCTCCAAAAAGGCATACTTAGCTAATTTAGCTCGAAGAAGAGGACAAGAGGAGAAGAAAGAGGAAAAATGAAAAGAAGGAAGAAGAAGAAGAAGAAAAGAAGAAGAGAAGAAGAAGGAGAAGAAGAAGGAGAAGGAGGAGGAGAGAAGAAGAAGGAGAAGAAGAAGGAGAAGGAGAAGAAGAAGGAGAAGGAGGAGAAGAAGGAGAAGAAGGAGGGCTCCTTCTCCTTCTTCTCCTCCTTCTCCTTCTTCTTGTCTTCTTCATGTCTTCTTCTTCTCTTCTTCTTTTCCTCCTCCTCCTGCTCCTTCTCCTCCTCCTCCTTTTTCTTCTTTTTCTTCTCCTTCTTCTTCTCTTCTTGCTTCTTCTCTTTCTTCTTCTACGTAGCTTATTTTCCCCAACAAAGACATACTTAGCGAATTATCCTCCTAAATGACATAATTAGCTTAGTTAGCTCCAAAATGGTCTATTTAATAAAAAATGACCTGTACCTAGCTAATTATCCTCCAAAATGACATAATTAGCTCCAAAAAGGCATAATTAGCTCCAAAAAGGCATAATTAGCTAATTTAGCTCGAAGAAGAGGACAGGAGGAGAAGAAAGAGGAATAATGAAAAGAAGGAAGAAGAAGAAGAAGAGAAGTAGAAGAGAAGAAGAAGGAGAAGGAGAAGGGGGAGAAGAAGGAGAAGGAGCCCTCCTTCTTCTTCTCTCCTCCTTCTTCTCCTTCTTCTTCTCGTTCTTCTTCTCTTCTTCTTTTGTTCTTCTTCTCCTCTTCCTTATCCTTCTCCTCCTCCTCCTCCTCCTTCTTCTTCTTTTTCTTCTCCTTCTTCTTCTCTTCTTGCTTCTTCTCTTTCTTCTTCTACGTAGCTTATTTTCCCCAACAAAGACATACTTAGCTAATTATCCTCCAAAATGACATAATTAGCTTAGTTAGGTAAAAACATCATAAGAACCTTGGTTAGCTCATTAAATGACTAATTTAGCTCCAAAATGACATAATAAGCTCAAAATGGCATAAGAACCTTGGTTAGCTCATGAATATTATATACTTAGCTTGTTTTCCTCTAAAATGACACAATTAGCCCATTTAGCTCCAAAAAGACATATTTAGCTAATAATCATCTATTAAATAGCCTATAATTAGATTATCTAGCTCCAAAATTCCTTAATAATCATAGTTGGATCCAAAATGACATATTTTACCCAAGTTAGCTCTAGAATGGCGTATACTTAGCTTGGCTTCCACCTAAATGACATAATTAGCTTAGTTAGCTCCAAAATGGTCTATTTAATAAAAAATGACCTATACTTAGCTAATTATCCTCCAAAATGACATAATTAGCTCCAAAATAGGCATACGACATAGGTGGAGGGAGAGAAGGGCTGGGTGCCCCCTTTGCCGTCGGCCTCAGACATGGGTGACGACAAAGGGGGGAGGGCAGACGACAAAGGGTAGTAGGGAAGACGGTAAAGGACAGGTGGGCCCTGTAGGCTGCCATTAGCACTTAACGGAGCACCTTACGGATCTGCCGTCCCATTTTCTTTGCCGTTTTCCCCCCATGGCAAAGATTCTTTGTCGTCCGCCTTCTAAAACCAGACGACAAAGAACCTCTTCACCGGATAAATCTATACCGTCTAGTTTGTCGTGTGCTGAGGGACAACAAAGGCTTTGCCGTCCGGGGTTCCCCCCTTTGCCGTCTGCCATGGCACACGGCAAAGTGTCAGATTCCTATAGTGCATGCCCTAGCTAGGCTTTTCTACACTACTGCCACACGTTTCATGCTATGGTTAGATTTATCTTAATTTTTCTTTTGTAGTTGCGGATGCTTTCGAGAGGGGATAATGGTAAGTGGGTTGCTTGTTCAAGTAAGAATAGCACCTTACCAAAGGTCCAACCACATATCAAACTATCAAAGTAACAAACATGAATCAACTCAACATGATGAACATGACTAGATAGAAAATCCCATGTGTCCTCGGGAGTGTTGCCTGATATAAGAGTACTTTCACGCCTGTCCTTTGCCATAAAAGGATTGGGATATCTTGCTGCACACAATCTACTATTCTTACTTGTCACTTGTTACGAATTCTCGTGCTATGAAACTATCTATCATTGTTACTTAGAGCACTTGCAGAGAATACCTTGCTGAAACTGATATCATTTCCTTCTGCTCCTCGTTGGGTTCGACACTCTTACTTATCAGAAGGACTATGATTGATCCCCTATACTTGTGGGTCATCAAGATGATCTTTCTTGAACATTACTCCCTCTACGCCAGTGATGAGATTCTTCTTAGCAAGAGTATGCAAGTTCCTCATGCCAACATGTCCTAGCCGCCGATTCCATAGCCATCATTATGAAGCTTTTGCTAGAAGACATGTGGCAACTCGTGTTCGTGTAGAGAAGTCTACCATGTATAGATCACATCTTCTAAAACCTTCGAATACTTTGGTTTTGTCTGAAGCCGTTAGCACAACATATCGAAATTCACCAAATATGAAAAGCATGTCTAGATCACAAAGCATTAAGACACACATTAAGTTGTAACCAATGGATTCAACAAGCATCACTCTATCCATGTGCCAATCCTTTGTGATACCAACTCTATGTAGTCCCAGTACTTTGGTGCTACATTTGTCGACAAGGAGATGTGATGTTTGGTAGATGGACGAATAATTCAATCCATTAATAGGCTTCGGTCACCAATCATATGACTAGTGCATCCATTCAGTTGGATTGGATTTGTTTTCCTGTATTGAGAATCAGTCTTGTTCAACAAGGCATGCAACAATATCATGCATTGATGAACATATTGCATTATTATAGTCGATGATAAGGTTGGACGATATAAATGGGAAAACCATTTGCATTAGGTTTCTTGCGTCGAGACAAGAATGTTTTCGGGCCTCCAGATATAGTCATCAAGTTATATCTTGTTCATTTTGGATACCAAATGCTGCATGAAGATATTAGTTCTTCTTAACCACCCACATCTGAAGGGGTGGCTTCGAAGCAATGAGCCTTATTGCAACATCATAGAATTTAGGCAATGAAGCCCTAACATGATGCTTCATGGGAGGGTTAGAGTACTCAAAAGAATTTGTAGAGAAATTCTTAGTTTTATGAACATAACGATTCATGCCATAGTGCTCATACTCATGAGTCTTTTCAGTCCTTCCCTGCGAAACATAGTTGTTAACATGATCATATGAAGACATTTGTCTTCTCGAAGACTTCGATCTGGGATATGTCTTCTTCCTATAAGATGTCAACATGACATTCACAGGAAACTTCTCAAGAAGACATTTGGGAACCGAGATCCTCCTTATAGTAGAACTGTTCATGCAGTTAGGTTGAATGAATCTGGCAAACACTTCACCATTTTGAGATTTGAAGAGCTTGTAATTTGGAGTCAAAAAAACTCATAAATTATGATAGTATTAGCATAGTTAAAGCTAGATAGTGTGGATGGATCTTCTGAAGGGCCCTTTGGAGCAACCCATGTAGTTTTGGGATACTGCTCAAGCTTCGAGTACGATCCATCGACTTTGATGTTTCTTTCAAAACCAATACCCTATTTCCTAGGGTTTTTGTTCAAGATAGTCTTCTTGAGGACATCACATGTTCCTTTAGACTTTTGTACATGCCTGTTTCAAGCAATGTCTTCAGCCTGTCATTGTCATTGGTGATAGCAGTGGTTTCCTGACATGAGGGGTTAGATGTCATAGATATGAAGATAATGCATTTTCATAAGCATTTGAACATTCGGAATTTCAATCATTAGCTTCATGAGCAATACATTTTAAGGATGGATCATTATATTCATCCTAAGCGGTACTGATCTGCTAGGGGTGAGTCCTTTTCCTTCTGAAGATCCTCATGAGCTTCTCTCAACTTCTCAAGATCTTGCTTTCTTTGCAGATATTCATAATAAAGCTTCTCATGATGAGTTGTGAGAATATCATGACGATTTTGGATATCGTCAATCCTTGAATGAAGACTTTGCATGTATTCAGTCATAGTTTTGTTCAGACTCATCTCGTCGCGTAATAGGTCATCGCTTTTCTCTAGAGATTTTTGCATCTTCTTCATGGCATTTTGTCATTTAGTGGTAATCTTGAAAAGATTAGAATATCTAGGTTTCAAATCATCATCAAATTTGTCTTCGCTATTAGAGTTATGATGGGAAGATTTTGAGGATACCTTGGAGCCTTTTACCATGTAGAAGTAGGCTGGAGCATAGTCGTCTTCACTGGCTTCAATGTTAATGAGGCGGCCATTATATTCTGGTTTGAAGACGGATGTAGCAACGAATTCAGAAGCCATAGCCAAACCAGCAACTTGGGAGTCAGACTCCTCCTCAGATACCTCTTCATCTTCAGACTCAGATTCAGTGTCACAATCCATTTCCTTGCCAATAAAAGCATGCGCTTTTCCAGATGAGCTCTTATTTTGTGATGAAGACTTGGAATAAGAGTTGTGATAATTCTTATTCTTCTTGTCATCAGAATCATAGTCCTTGCTCTTGTTTTTGGATTCCTTCTCCCATCAAGGACAATCAACAATGAAGTCGCCTGCTTTCTTGCACTTGTGACAGGTTTGCTTCTTGTTGTCACGGGAAGAAATTTCTCCACACTTCTTGGAGTCACACCTTGAGGACTTTCCAAAGTGCTTGGACTTGGAAAATTTCTGAAACTTGTTCACGGGAGAGCAATTTATTTGCCAATGTCTTCAGCTCCATGAGAACTGCATTCAAATTCTTCTTCTTCAGATAAGATACAACTTTTGCTTTCATGGCACGAGAGCGACCATAACTAGAACCATATATTTCCCTCTTCTCAACTTGTTGGAACTCATGGGTGTTCAGCCTCTCAAGAATATCAGCAGGATCCAAGTCCTTGAAGTCAGGGCATTCTTGTATCATGAGGGCAAGTGTGTCAAAGGATCTATCAAGAGATCTCAATAGCTTCTTCACAACTTCATGTTTGGTGATATCACTGGCACCGAGAACATTCAACTCATTTGAGATGTCTCTGAGTTGATCAAATGTGAGCTGGACATTTTCATTGTCAAGCCTCTTAAAGCTGTTGAACAGATTGCAAAGTACATCAACACGCGAGTCTCGCTAAGATGAGACACCTTCATTGACCTTGGAAAACCATTCCAAGATTTGCTTCATAGTGTCCACAACACTCACACGACCATACTATCCTTTGGTGAGATGACTGATACGTCTCAAACGTATCTATAATTTTTGATGGTTTCAAGCTGTTATCTTGTCATCTTTGGATGTTTTATGTACCTTTTATATCTTTTTTGGGACTAACTTATTAATTCAGTGCCAAGTGCGAGTTCCTGTTTTTTCTGTGTTTTTGGCTCTTTTCAGATCTGATTTTGGAACGGAGTCCAAACAGAATAAAATCCCCGAAATGATTTTTTCCCGAACGGAAGAAGATCAGGGGGCCTGTGGGCCAAGCCAGGAGGGCTCGAGGGAGCCCACAAGCCCCCACTCCGCCACCAGGGGGGAGGCGGCGGTGGCAGGGCTTGTGGCCTCCCTGAGCGCCCCCTGACCTAGATCTTGCGCCTATATATTCCCTAAAAATTAGAAAAAAATCAGGGGAGCCACGAAAATACTTTTCCGCCGCCGCAAGCTTTCGTTTTCGCGAGATCTCATCTGGAGACCCTTCCCGGCGCCCTGTCGGAGGGGACTTTGGAGTTAGAGGGCCTCTTCATCATCATCATCGCCCCTCCAATGACTCGTGAGTAGTTCACTTCAGACCTACGGGTCCGTAGTTAGTAGCTAGATGGCTTATTCTCTCTCTTGGATCTTCAATACAAAGTTCTCCATGATCTTCATGGAGATCTATCCGATGTAATCTTCTTTGGTGGTGTGTTTGTCGAGATCCGATGAATTGTCGATTTGTGATCAGATTATCTATGATATATATTTGAGTCTTTGCTGATTTCTTATATGCATGATTTGATATCCTTGTAAGTCTCTCCGAGTCTTGGGTTTTGTTTGGCCAACTAGATATATGATTCTTGCAATGGGAGAAGTGCTTGGTTTTGGGTTCTTACCATGTGGTGACCTTTCCCAGTGACAGTAGGGGCAGCAAGGCACACATTAAGTGGTTGCCATCAAGGGTAACAAGGTGGGCTCTGTCGTTGATATGAGATTGTCCATCTACATCATGTCATCTTGCTTAAGGCGTTACTCTGTTCTTTTGGACTTAATACACTAGATGCATGCTGGATAGAGGTCGACGTGTGGAGTAATAGTAGTAGAAGCAGAAAGTATCGGTCTACTTGTTTTGGACGTGATGCCTATAGATATAATCATTGCCATATATATCGTCACGACTTTGCACGGTTCTATCAATTGCTCGACAGTAATTTGTTCACCCGCCGTCTACTTGCTTTCATGAGAGAAGCCACTAGTAAACACTACGCCCCCCGGGTCTATTCACATCTATCGTTTACACCTCTGCTTTTACTTTGCTTTGTTACTTTGTTGCTTTCAGTTCTCACTTTGCGAACAATCTATAAGGGATTGACAACCCCTTCATAGCGTTGGGAGCAGGTTCTTTGTGTTTGTGCAAGCACTTGTGATACTCCTTCACTGGATCGATACCTTGGTTCTCAAAACTGAGGGAAATACTTACCACCGCTACGCTACATCACCCTTTCTGCTTCGAGGGAACACCAATGCAAGGATCCAAGGCCACGGGGGAAATCCTTTGCATATTTTCCTAGGAAGTCCCTTAAGGCGTAGCCATAGCAGAAGGATTCCTGGTGCCGTCGCTGAGGAGAATCAAGACAAGAATAGTCTCCCGTCAGCACGTGTTTCTGGCGCCGTAGGAAGGTCTTTTGTTGCAGTAGCAATGACCACAGTTGTTGTTCTTGGCGGTTGAGTCTAGTTGAGAAAATCTCTTCACATCAGCAGCAGTGACATCTTCACCGACCTTGGGAATGCTAACCATGACGACGTACCATAGGTCATTGTAAGTGGCTTCGATATGCATTCACATCTTGTTCTTCCAGTAGGGGTAGTATGTGCCATCAAAGATAGGGCACATAGCCGAGACCTTGATTATCCCTGCATTCAACATAGCTACAAACTCCAGGTGGTTAAACTGAAACACGAAATACGGGAGAAGCTTGCTCTGATATCAATTGAAAGTGCTAGTTACCCACTAGAGGGGGGTGAATTGGCAATTTTTTATGAAAAGCTATGAATTAGTTAATGTATTTGAAGTGAGCGGAAGCAAATTAGGAATAGATAGGGATAACATTCAAGGATCTAGGAATGGCATGTAGTGTTATGAAGACATCCAGTCATGTACAACATAGTCATCATACAAACATAAGTGTATAAAAGATAAACTACTATAGTACGAAGTCAAATGCAGATCAGATGAATGTATTCGATTAATATCTTCACACTACCTTAATCAAGCAATGGCCTCGTAGTGCACAGTTGTAAGTAAAAGAGTGGAAAGATAGAACTAGTTGCTTGACAAAGACTTGAGATTTGTTGGACGAGTTCCAGTTGTTGTGACAACTTTACGTCTGGTTCGGGAGGTTAAGATTCAACTCATAAGACCTCTTCTTCACCTTGTTACCCTTGATTCAAGGTCACTAAGACCATGCTCAATCACTCTAGTAAGTCTCCAGGGGAGACTTTTGGAACCCTTACAAACTTGGTCACCCAACAATCCACAATGACTCTTTGATGCTCTAGACTCACACAGCTAACCGTCTGGAAGATCACAGTCTTGAAGTGTAATAAGTCTTCAGTTCTCTCAGAACAGAACAAAGATCACAACCTAAACACACTAGCTCTAGGTGTTTGGGTTTATCCTCGCAGGATAGCTCTCCCTCAGTATCTTCGAGGTGGGTTGCTCCAAAATGACAGCAGTCGTATCTAAATCTGAGCAGCCACCAACATATGGTGGAGGGGTGGGCTATTTATAGCCAACATGCAACCCAACATGATATGACCGAAATGACCCTAGGTCAATGGCCAATCAACACATGTTCCAGCGTTCAGATTTCAAAGACACACGCGGTAACATTACTTGGTCTACAAGCAATGCTGACTCAACCAACCCTGGAAGAGATTTCCTATCATTATCTTTACTCGAAGACATAGGTATTTGGGTTGAACATCACGTAAGCGTCTGACTTCGATCACATCGAACCTACTTAACAGTACGATGGTTCCTGTGACTCAGGAAAGAAGAAACAAAACAACCAAAAGACTTCATCTTCGTGTTTCATTATCTTCATGCGATTATCTTTGCGTACCACTTATGGCTTCGACCATCATCAATGTCTTTGGACATTTTTAGGTGTCATCTTCAACGGTTAAACCGAAACTCTAAGGACTTCTATTTGTGTTAACCTGTGAACTCTCACAAACACATTAGTCCCTCAACCATGTTTGTCTTTAATACTCCAAAACCAACAAGGGGTGGCACTAGATGCACTTACACATGGCTAGTTCATCTCTTGTTCCATATACTCTTGAGAATGAAGTCCTTAATTTCAAACAAAGGGGAGGATAAAGTTTAAAAGATGCTTGGCATAGGATTTTTTATGCTCGAAATAGATCAACTCGTAGGCAATTTACCAACATCTTGCTTCATAATTTTTGTGTTGGTATTACTACTTGCCACTTGTTATAGGTTCGTGTCTGATACTATTACCGATGGTAATTTGTTAATTAGTTGTACTTCACATGCTTTCAATACCATGAAAAATTTAGTGGGATCACCACCTATCACTATTAATGAAACCATATTAACTTTGGGGCATGTTATGCAAATGATAGAAATTACTGAAAATAAAATACCTACTACAGAATACAGTGAGGATTTAGATGAAAATATTCACAATAATATTACTCAAAGGTAGGGATTACTTTGAAAAACACTAAAAGATAAGGATACAATAAGTAATGAAAGGGTAGAGCAAGATCTCGATAGAATTGATAAAATGGAGGAAGTCATTGATAAAATGGGTTCTTCTTTCACTCTCTCTAAAACTAATTCTAGGATGTCTCCCAATACAAATCCCAAGGTTATGTATGTTCCTAATCTTACCAGTATCACACCTTGTAAAAGAAATGAGTATATAAATGGTTAGTGTGCACCCTAATTTTATAAACATGATAAAGGAGCCTATCATCTAACCTCCTCTCTTTGTTCTTAGGAGTGTGGTAATCACTGACTTATGTGATAAAATTCCTAGTAATCATGGCTTTGTGATTGAGGAGTTGAATGTCCAGGATGAAAACACTTGATGTTGTGCATTATGCCTAGCTAGGGTCATAAAACGATAGCGCTTGTTGGGAGCCAACCAATAGTTATCTTAACTTTTTTGTTATAGTTTATGTTATTTTGTGTTGACATGATTATTTCTACTGTAATGATTGTGTTTTTATGCTTAATTAGTGTTTGTGCCAAGTAAAGGCTTTGGGATGATTTGGATGGTAGTAGATTTGATCTTGTGCAAAAACTGAAACTTTTACGTCAAGTGCAGAATTTCTCTGATTTTACTGGAATGTATTTTTGATCTGATTTTTTTACAAAGAATTGATATAAAAATTTCCAAATTTGTCCTAATGTTTCATAAATTTTGAGTTAAAAAAGTATGGTTTTAGTGTTGACCATTACATATTGTTTTGTTTTAGACATATTCTATTTTGCTTTCATAGTGTGCTTGTTTTAATGATGCCATGGATTATATCGGGGGGTATAAGTCAAAAATAAGTTATAATATAGTAACTTATGCAATAACTAAACATGAATCAATTTATAACATTACCTAAATTTTATGTTTTTTCTATTATACTAACGGATCTCATGAGGTTTCTATTGAGTTTTGTGTGCTGAAGTTTTTAAGTTTTGGGTGAGACAACGATGGATGAAGGAATAAGGAGTGACAAGACCCTAAAATTGGGTATGGACAAGGCACCCCAAGGTAATATTCAAGGAATGGCCAAGCGTCTAAGCTTGGGGCTGCCCCGGAAGGCATCCCCTCTTTCATCTCCATTCAATCGGCATGTCAATTGGAGCTACATTTTTATTCATCACATCATATGTATTTTTCTTGTAGCACTGTGCATTATAGTTTGCTTTTATTTTAGTTTGCCAAAATCATCGTATTCTGGTCACACCTATTTGATAGAGACACATGTTCATCATAATTTGTTAGAATACTCTATGTACTTCACTTATATCTTTTGAGCTAGGTAGTTGCTCTAATGCTTTACTTATATCTTTTAGAGCACGGCGGCGTGTAGATTTTATAGAAATAATTGTACTCTCATGCTTCACTTAGAACTTTTTGAGAGTCTAAGAAGGGAGTGATGGTAATATGTACGAGTTATAAGACTACTCCAAAAATGATAGGTATTCAAGGAGGATATAATAAAAACTTTCATGTAGCACACAAAAATAGAAACATGGGTTAATTATATTGATGTAGAAATATGAAAGGACATGAATACATGATTTTTTCTGAGTATAAATATAGGTATTAAAACATTTTATTAATTACTCATTTAAATATTGGTTATGTCATAATGATGATGTGTGAGCATTCTTATGTCTGAATGAAATCCTATGTGTTGTTTGGCTCAAAGGCGCGCGATGATTAACTCCTACCAACCTCCTCCCTAGGGGTATGGAGTAGTAATTTTGCTTCGGAAGAGCTAATAACGCTTTGCAATAAGAATATGAGTTCTTTATGACTAATGTGAAATAATGGATATGCGCACTCCCACCTTTCCGTATTTGCTAGCCTCTTCGGTACCGTGCATTGCCCATTCTCACCTACAGGACCGGTGTAACCTTCGCTAGTGCATCCAAACCCTGTGATATGATACACTCTACTACACATTATCCACCTTATATTTTCCTCAAAACAGCCACCAACCTACCTATCATGGCATTTCCATAGCCATTCTAAGATATATTGCCATGCAACTTCCACTATTCCGTCTCATGACTTGTGTGTCCATCATCATATTGCTTTGCATGATCATGTAGCTAACATAGTATTTGTGGAAAAGCCACCATTCATGATTATCTACATGTTATGCTAGATCATTGCACATCCTAGTACACTGCCAGAGGCATCCATATAGAGTCTCTTATAGTAGTTTTTCATATCAAGTTGTAAGTAAATAGATGTGTGATGTTCATCACTATTGGGGCACTCTCTTAGTGAGGAAAGGATGACATAGACCATGATTTTCCCACAACAAGGGATGAGACTCCAGACGAAATATAAAATAAAAAAAGAAAAAGGAAAAAAGTAGAAAATAATGAAAAGGAGAAAAAATAGAAAAATAGAAAAAAGAGAAAAAAGGGAAAGGAAAAAAAGAAAATGAGAGAAAAGAGAGAAGGGCCAGTGCTACTATCTTTTTGCACACTTGTGCTTAGAGGGGTCACCATGTTCTTCATATAGAGAGTATCATGATTTGTCATTTTCATATGCTAGTGGGAGACATAGAGAAAGAGAGATAGACATCTAGGTACTAACTAGGGACCCATAGGTTTGTGGTGAACTACTCACACATCCCCATGGGAGCATCAAGGATGATGTAGAGGTCCTCCATGATTGATCCCCCCTCCGATAGGGCACCGAAATAGGGATCCAGATGGGAACACAGTGGAGCAGAAGCTTGTGGTGGCAATAAATTGTTTCAAGAGGATCTCTAGGGTTTTCGTAATATATGTGAATTTATAGGCCATAAAAAGGGAGTCGCAGAGATGGGAGGTGGCCCCAAGCCATCAGGGCATGGCCACCCCCCTAGGCGTGCCCTTTTAGCTTAAGCGTGCCTCATGTCCCCCCCGGTGTTCCTGCGAAGCTTCCAGGTCATTATTTGGTCGAGAAAAATTCATCAAAAAGTTTCATGATATGTGGACTTCGTTTTGTACAATATTCCTAGAAAGCCAAAAACATGCACAAAATAGCAACTCGTACTTGGAGTTAATTACACAGAAGTACCACAATTGGGGCAGTATCTGCAGATTGGTACCAAGATTGCTAATTTTTTCATGTCAGTACCAACATTGTGCGGGGCCTTTGCATATAAGTCTAAACTCGTGTTTTATATGTATTGACGCTCGAACTGACCTATCGGTCCCACCCGTCGGGTGCCACGGTAGCCAACCGGCTCGTGCCCTCGCGCTGACTAGGACAAGCCCGACCTGGTCGCTCTCAACGGGCTCGGTCGAACCGAGCTGACCACTTCACTGAGCCGGAACCCCCCGATGAACTCTAGCTCTCCCTATCCTCTCTCCGCTCTCGGGTGATGGCTGCGGGGACCCCTGACGGCGGCGGTGTTGTCGGCGGCTACGACGACCTTCCCGGCCTCGGTGATGATGACCACGTGGGCCTGGAGGGCTCTAGTTCTTTGTACTACACCGGCGACAAGGAAGAGGAGGAAGAGGTGAGCATGTCCATGGATCAACGGGTGCGGCTCACTGAGATGTGGGTGGCCAACCCCACCACAAGCCATCACCTTAACAGTGGAGTGGGTGGAGTGCTATAAGTATCATATCACAATCAAAGTCCTAGGGTTTGTGTTCAAATAGCATTGTTAGGATTTACTTTGTTAGGATTTAGTGTTAATTCACTTTCTTAGGATTTTCATCACGTTGGTTAGTAGTGTTAATTTATCTTTCATTTGATTTGTAGTTTTGACGAAGACATTTGGGAAGTAAGGATCCATTTTGATGCAAGAGAACCATTGAAGAGGAAGTTGTCCAGTTTAGATATTACTTATCTAAATTTGGTGGCACTCATGGAAATGCAAGGATTTCATGCATATGATTGTTTGTTTCACATTTCAAATCCATATTTAGGAGAGAAAGGGCTGGATTTGGTAGATTGCAACTCTGAATTGTAGATGATAAAGATTACTCTAAAGAGGAACATTGCAGATGACACTTTGGTGCTTAATATGCTAGCTAGGGCTTGTCCATCACCTGTTAGTGAATTTGTTAGGCAAGAATGTGATGAGCAAGAATGTTATGATCAATAATGTGATGAGCAATAATCCGATGAGCAACAATGTAATGAGCAATAATTGTCCACTATTGTGTACCAGGAGCAAGTTTTGTTTGATCTGAGTGACACTCGTGTCTTTGCTGTTGATCAACATGGACTAGTGTTTGAAAGTCAGGGTATCAACTCTACCAGAGCTCATCTTCCTGGTGCTTTCACACAAGAAAGCAAGAATGTGAATGACAAGTTGAAATGTGTTTTGGAAGAAGAAGAAGAAGAGGGATATAAATATTATGTATATGAGGACAGTGATGGAGATTTAGAGATGGAAGAGAGAAAGAGACAAAGAGAGAAAGAAGTACTAGAGGAAGAGGAAGAATCAGATGATGAATAATCAGAGGAGGATGAAGTGCTGCATTATGAGGGTGACACTGAAGTTGAGGAGCCACTTTAGGTAGAGGAAGATAACACATTGGGATAAGAAGAAGAAATTGTAAACAAGAAGCAGAAGCTGCCAGTTAGAAGAGGACCAACAACAAGGTCACATTCCAGTAAGTTACCAGAGGTTGAACCTGATTTCAAACCTTCATCAAATGAAGAAGAGAAGGGTTTACTCAAGGATAGTGATGATGATGGTTTTGAGCCACTCTCATTTGTCCCACCAAAGAAAAGGAAGAGTAGGGCAAAGAAGAGGCCTGCTAGAAAGTGGTACAATGAGAAAATGGACCAACCACATGAACAAATATGTCTAAAGTTGTGTTTTAGGGATCATCATCAATTTAGAGATGCTTTGTTGAATTTACACATCACTCAGAGCAGGAATTTCAAGTATCAGATGAATTCAGATCAGAGGATAATTGTTGAGTGTAGAGAAAAACAATGCGAGTTCTTTATGGTGGCAACAGTTATAAAAGGGGAGAAAACCTTTGTAATTAAGAAGATGAGACTAGAGCACACTTGCCCTACTAGTACTGAAACCACCAGGGTGAGTGCTAAGTGGCTAGCACAGAAATATGAGCACCTCTTCAGATCTGATCCAACTACTGGTATTCAGACTATAATTGATGCGTGCATGAAAAAATATGGTGTAGATGTGCCCAAGTCCATGGCATATAGGGCAAAGAACATAGCTATTGAAGCTGTTTTAGGAGATCACAAGTTGCAATATCCTAGGCTTAGATATTATGCTCAGACTGTCATGGACACAAACCCTGGGAGTAGAGTAATAGTCACAACAGTTACTCCAATACCAACTAGAAAAATTCCCCACCGAGGCCCGAGATTTCATGCAATGTTCTTTTGCATCAATGGAGCAAGGGATGGGTTTCTCAAGGGGTGCAGACCATTCATTGGTTAGTTTCTGAACCTTGGGCAGCACTTACATATTGTATCTCATTTGAATGTATTTAATTCCTTGAAATGTTGATTATGCAGGTGTTGATGGATGCTTTATTAAGCTCACTATTGGTGCTCAACTACTTGCCGCCACTGGTAGAGATGGCAACAACAATATATATCCACTGGCATTTGGCATAGTTGGACAAGAGGACACACCTAGTTGGTGTTGGTTTCTGCACCAACTCAAAATTTTCCTAGGGGGAGAAGTGGGACAGTTTGGACCATATACTATAATGTGAGGTAGACAAAAGGTGTGTGTATGCACAATTGTTTGCAATGGCTTGCAACACTTCAATTTGTAATCTATCTTTTAGCTTGTAGCTTAGACTTCTTAAATTATGTGTATAAGGGGTTATTGAATGCAGTGAATGCTGTGTTTCCAAACTACAACCAAAGGCTTAAATCTCACAATTCAAATTTAACATGAACCTCACAATACACAATTCAAAATTAACATAAATCTCACAATTGGCATAAACCTTATCAATTCACAAATACATATTGAACTTCAAAGGCTTAGATCAATATACTAGAACCATGGTTCACAAATGCATAGTGGAGTTCAAATGCTTAAATTCATCCTTTTTAAGCAAAGGATGCATAGCACCATTAGTAGATACATAAACAGCAAGAGTCTTAGATGCCCATACATTACACAACCATAGTAAACTAGGTAGGTCACTGCACAACCATCCTACCCAAAAGGTCAGCAATGCCCACTACTCTCATATTCATCTGGCTCATTTCTGTAAGATGGCCAGGATGCACTTGAGTTTTAGCTTGAGCTCCTCCTCTCCTTTCATCAGCTCAGCAATCTGAAGCTCCAACTGTCCCCTGTCTTCATTGTGCACTTACTTTCCCTTTAACAGACCAGCAATCTAAAACTTCAACTCCAGCTTCTCTTGAGTAAGCTTCTCCTCAGACTTTGTCAGCTCTGCATTCTTCAACTCCAATTTCTTCAAAGCTTCATTGTGCACTTGCTTCTCTTTCATATGCTTCAACTTCAAGTTCTGGATCATAGCTGCTTGAGCTCTTATCAGGTTAACGAGCAGTTCATATTTTTCATTTAGATGCTTCTGATCTTCATCTTTATTTGCCATTTGTCCCTTCATATCAGCAACCACTTCACTTCTGCATTGCTGCTGATAGCTTAGATTAGAATGCAGATAACTGAAATCAATCACCCTTTCCTCTTGGAAATCAATGAGGTCATGCACATCTTTAACTAACTTTTCATAGTTGGCATCCAAATTATTCTTCTCTTCTGTTAGATGGCGAATAGTTAGATCACTCTCAATATTACGAGTCACCCTACCATTCTCGATATCTTCAAACATTGACCAAAGCATCAACAATGCATTCTGCATTGTTATGGGCCACTCCTGATCAACCCATTCAACAAAACCACAATTATCATCTTCCTGCAATTAAAGATCAAATTCAACCATTAAAACATAAGTACATCAATTACTTTGATATTCAAAAATTCTGCTATTATGGCATAAGTACATCAATTACTCTAACAACAACTATATGAAACTGGCATTATGCACTTTTTGTACAGCAACAAGAACTCTAAAATTCTGTTGTTCTTTGCTCAACAGCAAGAGCATATGAAACTGGCATCAAGGACACTATCATTTCTTCACAGTAAACAAACAATATAACTTATTAACTAAGAAAGAAACTTACAGGCTCTGCACATGCTAGGAACCTTCTCCCTGTGTTTGTGCCTTCAAATGCAACATGCCTCATCGATGCCTTACCGTGCTTATCACAGAACACCATGATATCAAGCTCATGCCCATGGTAATCCGGGTCCTCAACTGAAGCTGGAACCTGCATAAGCTAAAACACATCACTCCACTGCCAAAGGATGAGGAACAAACCAAATCAAAAGAAATCCCCAAGTAAAAAGGTACCTAAACATAAAAATCCCCAAATATTCTAACCATAACCCTAGCTCGAATGAGCTCACCTGGTAAATCCCGTTGGTGGAGGAGTTGGAGGAGTGCATGTACGGGAGGGTAGACTAGTCGTCGCTGCTCTTGTCCTCAAAAACCATGGCCGCGGTGGTGGCGGCACGCTGCTACGGGCGTGTGCCGCTCGGGAACGTGGGGAGGAGAGTGGTCGGGTGGGGAGGAGGGGAGAGGCCGACCGGGGTAAGAGAGCGACCGGGTCAGGCTCGTCCTAGTCAACGCGAGGGCACGAGCCGGTTGGCCATCATGGCACCCGACAGGTGCGACCGACAGGTCATTTCGAGCGTCAATACATATAAAACACGGGTTTAGACTTACATGCAACGACCCCACACAATGTTGGTACTAACATGAAAAATTAGCAATCTTGGTACCAATCTGCATGTACTGCCCCAATTGTGTTACTTCTGTGTAATTAACTCTGGTACTTGGCACTTAGTTAATAGGTTAGCGCTCAAAAATAATATAAATCGGTAAGTAAATACCTAAAAAGCATCATAGAATGGTAATATAATAGCATGTAACAATAATTTTTTATAGATACGTTGGAGACGTATCAGCACCCCGAAACTTAATCCATCCTCGTCCTCGAGTAGGTAAATGATAAAAAAAATGTGACATGCTACCCAAAATATAACATCTTGCAGGTATGATAACTGAGAAAAAATGATTAACAAACATTAACATAGTAATATCCATAAACATAAGTAACATAACCATAAATTTTCAAAAATATACGATCCTTAAAGAATGTTTACCCCCCATTCATTTTATCATATTAGCATGGCATGGCTTCATCTTCACTAGATAAATAAAAATGTCAAGCACCACGGTGTTAAACCAAACATTTGGATCATACTTTTTAATGCGCTTCAGATTTTTATACCTCACTCTATACATGAGCGTGAACCATGGACGTAGCATATAGATGGAATAGGATATGGTGGTAGGTTTCAAAGGGGTAAAAGTGGAGAAGAGAGTATCGCATCAACTAGGCCAACCAATGGGCTATGGGGATGCCCATCAATCATTATCAATGCAAGGAGTAGGGATTGCCATGCAACAGATGCACTAGAGCTATAAGTGTATGAAAGCTCAACTAAAGCTAAGTGGATATGCATCCAACTTGCTTGTTCATGAAGACCTCGGGCATTTGAGAAAGCCCGTCATAGGAATATACAAGCCATGTTCTACAATGAAAAATTCCCACTACCATATGAAAGTGACA
Organism: Hordeum vulgare subsp. vulgare; assembly: GCF_904849725.1. NCBI lineage: Eukaryota > Viridiplantae > Streptophyta > Magnoliopsida > Poales > Poaceae > Hordeum > Hordeum vulgare. The sequence continues at coordinate 503,829,698 of NC_058520.1, read as the reverse complement.
AAACATGAGACTCTCTATATGAAAAACATGGTGCTACTTTGAAGCACAAGAGTCCACGGAGGGTAACGGCTACGAGAGTCCATGGAGGGCTCCACCCACAAGGGGTCCACGAAGAAGCGGCCTTGTCTATTCCACCACGGCTTCCATCCACACAGGACTAGCCTCACTCACGGTAGATCTTAACGAAGTAGGTGACCTACTTGCCCTTACAAACATCTTGGTTCAACTCCACAACACTGTCACACCCTCTGTTTTAATTCTCCTGACTAAATTAACTTAACTCAAAATTTAGGACCAATTAATGTTTTTGTGAATGCTTGTGATGCTTGATGTGATTGTTGCGTGCTTGCTTGTTTTCTTGTGTTTGAACCACAAAATTCCTACTACTCTCTAGACTCACCTCCTTGACCAAAACCCTTGCCTAATGATCATGTCATGTGTATAGGACAAGAAACTATTTTAACCAAATACTATTTTGACCAAAAAGCTTTTATTTAATTTAAGCTTTCAAAAACTCGTGAGTTGGGATTTGTACTACAAGTCCTCATATTAGGGAAGTTGTTTTGCACCAATTATCTTATTTATATATCATTGTAAAAATGGCTTCCCAAAACCACAAAATTAATATTTTAAAAGTCATTTTACTATTTTTTTAAATACCTCTTTTTGAGGCCAGAAATGGTCTTTTACAAAGAAAGATTATTTTTTATGGTTTCAAAATAATTGAGAAAGTTTAGGGGAACTCGATGGATATGTATATTCCCTATATAAGAGTTTCAACACATGTTCATGTTCAAAATATTAGGTAAAACCCTTCCTGCATATTTCAATCTTTTGGAATATTTCTATAAGAAATATTCTCAATAAATCCTAGTAAAATTTTAGCATGTCACACATGATATATATGATGATCTTGCCAAGTTTCATCTCAATCTAGCTTGATTTGATTCACCTAAGTATCCCAAAACCCTATGTGTCCACATTCAAATTTGTGCAACTCTACATTGCCAACTGTCTCCAATTGTGCTCAATTTTTGTGGACATGTTCCGATACTCCAATAATGCATCCACACCAAGTGGTGCATCAAGGAGAATAGATGAACTTGTCCCAAACCCATCAACACCTTCTCTATTGATTTCTAACTTTGGGAAGCTTTACATTATAAAGTTTCTCCAATTGAACCCAATCTTTTTGGGCATGCTCCAATACCCAAATAATATCAACAGACAATGTTGTGGATTAGTGGGAATTGATTTGCATGGTTTTATGTGCAAGAAGCCATTTCTGCCCATTTCTTGGGTTTTTCATATTTACATTGGAAACTTTCTCCAACAAATTCTCGATTTGGTGCACAAGCTCATTTTGACCTATCACGGGATCCTGTTCAGTTTCATAGTAATTGGAATCCATCTAGTAGCCCTAACATCCATCAAACACATTCTGTCCATTTGCCAAAGTTGCTGCTTTGGCCCCTTCTACTATTTTCCTTGAGCTCAAATTTTTACCACAGCTCTGTCTAGTCCCCTTTTACCTCGAGTAACCTTACCATGACCTCTAGTCAATTGTTGGAGGGTGACTCCATCTTCCCACCTCTCCATTTTACCATGGCAACAACTATTTTCCCCTCTTGCTATACTTCTTCTCAAGCCAATCCCCCCACATCTTTCCATAGAGCCTCTAGTATGGTAATGCATCATTCCAAAACCAAAATATGGCATGCTCATGCGGGAAATGTGAGCAGCCTTTCTGAAACCAATTTTTGGCAGAAATATGGCTTTGAACTGCAAGTACTAGCTACACTCCTCCCCCTGAGCTGAAAGTTAGCAGTATTGTAGTTCTTGCATAGCTAGCACTGCTAGACATGGTGTCATCCCAAGATTCCACCTTTGGAGACCACTTTTGCTAGCCCCAAGTTTGCTGCTGCAAACTTAATCAGAGTAGAAACCAATTCAAGCCAGCACCATATAGGTCCAAACATCACCAGTGCTCTCTCGCACGCATGCCTTGCATGCTTGACACCTTGGTCTGGCCAAGGGGTGGCTTTGGACACGTAGAGGGGTGGTGGCCATCTCCCTGACATGCAGAAACGGTGCTCTGCACCTTGTCTTCATCCTACAGGCCATGCTTAGCTGTAGTAGGGTGTTCCAGCGCTCCAGGGGACTCCCCTTTGACCGTCCAAGCCCCACCCCGATGCCAAGAACACGCCAAGTTGCCTCTGCCACGTGTGGCCGCCGTGCCCAGAGGACCCGAGGCAGGAACCGAGCTCTCCTCCATCGCCTCCCCTCCATTTGGCTCTCCTCGAGCCCCTCTAGCCCACTTCGCCCACTTCGCCCACTTTGCCCCCTCTCCACCCCCACCAAGCCTCTGGGCTCATTAATTTTTCCTTTGGGGCTCTCCACCCACGACAATGGTCGGAGCTCTCCTACCGGTCATCTCCAAAATCTGCGCAATCTCGAGCTCCTCTGTCCTTCTAAGATCCTCCTGAGCACCACAACACCCCCACCAGCCTCCCCTCATCCTCATTCCCTCTCTCCCCTGCCATGGTGCCCTACCCATGCTCACCGTCGCCGCCCTCCACCTGCCGCCATCGCGAGCGCTCCCCCATGGGCCTCGACATCTACGCGTGCCGTGGTGGAGCCGTCGTTGTTTCCTGCACCCTGCGGTGGCTCGGGCGCTCGGCGCGGTGGCCGATAGCGCTGGCAGGAGCCGGCGAGGCTGCCTTTGCCTCCATTGGCGGGGAGGTAGGAGAAGACCCCGTCAGCTGGCGGGCCCCCCTGTCTGCCGTCTAGTGAGGCAGCCAAGTGGGTCGCGCCAATTAAGTGGACGCGCCCTTCGGCATTTTGTGCCTCCCTGTGCTAAAGGCGGCTTTCATCCGGTGCGTTGAAGGCGTGGCAGCTGCACATGCTCAGTTGAGCTACTGGGCTGGCCCAGTAGCTATCCCTCGCCGGTGCGCCATATAGGCCTTTGGGTAAGCCCCTTTTACCCTTTTTCCCTTTTATCAGAAACTTCAAAAATCCATATTTAATTCATTTCCACTCCAAATCTAACGATTCAAGTTTCTGTAGGTTTCCAAAATCATGACCTATCCAAACATGTGCTTTGCACATTTTTCCAAGAGACTTCTCTGTAGTGATTATATTCATATACATAATTGAATATTTCAAACCCCACCTTGCAAAATTCCTGCAGAGCTCAATTCAACTCCAAATGGGGTGATTCCAAATACCAGAGACTTATAAAATTATTCTCTATTTTTCCATCCATAGTCAACATTTTTATGTGTCATATTTTTGTTGTGTCAAACATATATAGCACCTATTCCTATTTATTCCATGTTATAAAATCCATAGGGAATTCATACAAACTCCAAATCCAGTGAAACCACTTCCTAAATATTTCTATAATCATTTCCTATTAAATGAGTGCCTCCACTCATTTTTAGTAGAATATTTTCTGTAGACTCCTTGTGGGGCTAGTGATGCCTCTATTCCCACCATTCAAAAATCTCTAATGATCCAAATCTCCTAGGACAAGCTTCATGTATTTTTCTTATGACCAGAGAGGTCCAAGAAGAATAAAACTCCTATTTCAAGAACACTTTTATTTCTACTTGCAGTGTTGCTTACTGTGATTGTTTCCGACGATAGTTGACGGAATAGACGGAGTACTCGGAGTTGGATCGGAGAACCTCGAAGACCCCAGAGGCCTATTTGAGCGAGGCAAGCAGCCCTTTGACCATGTGCGAGAAAAATATTTCATGCATGCCATGTTGATTACTTTATTCTAATGCATATGATCATGATTAAATCGGTAACCCCTCGGTATGGTGTTTCGGATGGCTCCTCGAGAGTACTTGCATTTGAGCATGACCTTACCACCTATGAGGGTCATGCATATGAACGCAGATAGGTTGACACTAGTGCTAAGCATAGGATGAGCATATGCATGGTGATGGTAACTTAGAGATGATTACAAAGACTTCTCGAAAACCCTGTCGGGTGCCACTAATGCTCGATGGTGATGGTATTGAGATGGATGACCACTTGAGAAAGAAGTGGTGTACCAAGAAAGGTTTTGTGTGCATGGTTTCGAAAGTGGGATTAGATTTAAGATGTGTCAACCGTCCCAACCTTACATGTACGACCATGATACCCCTTTATGGGACGGGGTTTTGTTGATTACTTTGGTCGGTGCTAGCAAAGAGCCCGCATTAATAGTGACGGGAGTGACATGGTCACTCTCGGGGCGGGGTCGTGCCATGAAGGGCGAATATGGTGTTTTTACAGGTTCCGGGCACACTGTTGGTCTCCGCATGGATGATATGATCTAGAGTTGGTACTCGTAAGACGTACATCATGTGGGATGGGTACCAATCGAGTGGACTCGTTGTCTAGTGTCGCCAGCGGAAAGGCACTGATCGGGTACTTACCTCGCGTATGTTATATACCGCGAGCCGTGAATGACACAAAAGTTTCTAGATATCGTAGGTACATTGTGCAACCTCTGCAGAGAGTAAAACTATTCGAATAGTCATGTCCACGGTCAAGGACAGTTGGGTGGTGCTGCTTAAACTACGTCTAGCAGTTTCCGCATAAACCATGTGTGCGTGCGTACTAAAAGTGTTACACGAGAAGGAGGTTACTTGAGCCAAGTCCGGTGACTTGGTTTAGAGGGTGAACCTGAGGTGTTCAGCCCTCGGAAGATATGTTGATATTTGTAACCTGTTCTCATGGTTACCATTTACCCTGAGATGTATGATCATACGACGCTTGACCATGTTACTGCATTTAATGAAAAACCTGCTTTCCACAAAGGCTGCATTATATACTTATATCACACCTCAATTGCATTGTTCGCATCATGGGTTGCTTCCGAGTACATTGAATGTACTCATTGGCTTGCTACTGGTGTTTAATTGGACAGGCATGGAGGAACCGGAGTATGGAGAAGAATTCGTTGTTGGAGATGGACAGACGAACTAGGACGCTTCCTAGTCAGAATGTGTGTAGGTTAAGGCTGATGGCATGAGTTCACGCTTCAACCAAGATTTCTACTATTAGTTGATTTGGTGTGTTGGCCTTCATTCCCTATCTATGCAAGACTTGACCATAAGGGTCATTATCTCTATCTTACATTATTTATGGATGTAAGACTCTTATTCAGTATCTATGTGTTCAGTGAGCATTGATCTCTGCGATCACTATGCACATTCATTCGGCAATCTCGACTCGTAAGTCGGTGTTCCCACAAACACGAAGTAGGAGGCTCCCAAGCGACACCTAACCAATCTAGGAGGCACCACCCTCCAAAAGGTAATAGATGTGGTAGAACAATGAACTCATTGCTCTTTTGCTTCTAAAGATAGTCCCCTCAACACAAAATCACTCTCTCACAGAATATGCATGGGTAGGAGAGATAGATTTGGTGGAAAGCAGTTTGGGGAGGCTAGAGATCAAGTTTCAAATGGTTGAATATGAATATCTTGATCTCAACACATGAGTAGGTGGCTCTCTCTCAGAAAATGGATCTGGCAATGAAGTGTGTGTTCTGAGTGCTTCTCTCACGAATGAGAGATGGGTGGATGGGTATATATCGGCAATAACCAAAATCCAACTGTTACACCTAAAGTGGGCAACTCGGTGACACCGAAGTCATAAACTCAATGGTACCGATTTGTACTAAAGACAACAACTTTTGAATCTCGGTGGAACCGATATACACAACTCGGTGGCACTGAAAAGGTGGCTAACGGTCAGATGACACAACTCGGTGACACCGATAACCAAACTCGGAAATTCCGATTTTGTGTACCGAGGCAACAAAAAGTTGGTCACCTAAACTCGGTAGCACCGATATGGTTTCGGTTGCACAAATTTGGTGGCTATGGCTAGGGTTCAGTCTGAGATGAAAATCGGTAGTGCCGAAACGGGAAAGTTTGTGGCACCAATTTTGTGTATGAGGCATTGGACAGAAAGATTATGCGGGAAATGACCGAGTATTTTTGGTGGCTAACTTTGAGCACTTGAGAAACCAGTTCATTTTAATACCTCACCCCCTTTTAATAGTATTATCTTTCCTATGGACTCAAAAGTGATTTCTCAGAAATATAAAATGAAGAGTATTCTATCTTGAAGCTTGAGCCAATCTTATTCCTTTCTTGCATCAAGGGGCATCTCCACATAAACGTTTAGCCAATGCATCTTTTGAACTTTTCAGAAATATACTTGGATATAAATATTATTCCAATGATGCATAGGTTGTGATCAATTATCAAAACCACCCTAGGGAGCAATTGTGCTTTTAGCACAAGAACAGAAAATAGAACAAGGAAAATAAGATAACTATTGGGTTGCCTCCCAACATGCGTTATTATTTTATCCCCCTAGCTAGGCCTAATGCATAGTTTCTAGTGTTGTCATCTTTAGCACTCAATCCATAAGTATCCCTCGTGACAGATTCATAAGATGGTTTAATTATATTCCTAGGGAAGTGTTCCATTCTCTCTTTAGTGGGAACTAAATCTTATATTTCCCTCATTCATATCAATAATAGCACCTATAGTTCGTAAGAAAGGTCTTCCAAGTATAATTGGACAAGATGGATTGCATTCAATATCAAGCACAATGAAGTCTACATGCACATTTAAATTTCTAATAGAAAGTATAAGCACATCATTTAATCTACCCAAAGGTTTGTTAATCGTAGAATCCGCAAGATGCAAGTTAAGGGAACAATCTTGTATATCGGTGAGACCAAGCACATCACAAAGAGATTTAGGTAAAGTTGAAACACTAGCTCCAAGGTCAGACAAAGCATTACATTCATATTCTTAAAGCTTTATTTTAATATACGATTTCCATTCGTCATGCAACTTGAAACTGCTAGCTTAAGTTTCTCAGCATAATCTTTTATCATTGCTTCTACAATATGATTAGTAAAAGCTTTATTTTGTTGATAGGAATTGGCTGAGCTAATAATGGATTGAAACAAGGAAATGAATTCAACCAAACAACAACTCTCATAATTAAAGTCCTTCTAATCCAAAATAGTGGGCACATCACTAGCTAAAGTTTTAACCTCTCCAAACCCACCTTTTCCATTTCTGTCATTAAGATCATCAGCTTCCGAACCAACGAGGCGCCTTGTAGCTAAAGTTGACTCATATACAGTCCCTTTATCATCTATTTTCAGATTAGTAAATAGAGATTCGATAGGTGAAGTACCAAGCATTTTACGATCTTCATCATGATTACGGTAAAAAACGGGTGGAAGAGATTTTCTAAGAATTCCCGTTTAGCTCTCAACCTAGCGGTCCCCTCATTAATATCATTAATAGCTTAGCGATGTCTACTATGCAACTTTATTCTTGTAGAGTATGTTGGGCCTCCAAGCGCAGAGTTTTGTAGGATAGTAGGAATTTTCCCTCAAGTGGATAACCTTAGGTTTACTAATCCATGGGAGGTGTAGGATGAAGATGGTCTCTCTCAAACAACCCCGCAATCAAATAATAAAAATTCTCTTGTGACGCCCTCCGTTTAATTGTACGCTAATCATACTCGCAAATGCGTACGATCAAACTCAAGGACTCACGTGAAGATATCACAACACAACTCTAGACACAAATAAAACAATATTAGCTTCATATTACAAGCCAGGGGCCTCGAGGGCTAGAATATGGAAGATCGATAAACACACGAGTCAGCGGAAGCAACAAATCCGAGTACAGACATAAAACATGGGGTGCCTTAGAGAAGGCTAGCACAAAATATACAACGATTGAACGAGGCGAAGCCTCGTGCCTGGGAGCCTCCTAACTACTCCTGGTCTTCAGCGGCCTCCACGTAGTAGTAGGCACCGTCGGGGTAGCAGTCGTCGTCGGCGGGAACCTCCATCTCCTGGGCTCCATCATCTGGTCGCAGCAACGGATCAAGGGGACAAAGGGGGAGCAAAGCAACGGTGAGTACTCATCCAAAGTACTCGCAACTCTTACATAAGAACTATTCTAAGTATGCATCAGTATCAAAGAAAGGGGGTGGTTATATATGGACTGACTGTAGCAATGCGAGAATAGAGAGAGAAGGCTTACTCCTATCGAAGACTAGCATCTTCAGGATCTTGCAGTAATAGACGAGAGTAGCATAGGTATAACACAATTAATAGTGTCATATTGTTGCAGCAATATTAAAGTGAGGTCACGCCCAGAGATCCTCCCTCGACTCCCTGCGAGGAAGCGATCCTGGGGCAACTAAAACCAGTTAAGTAACAATTGTAGTTGCATAAGATCAGGGCACAACTCCAAGTCGTCCTGTAACCGTGGACACGTCTATTCGAATAGATAAGTTTTTCCCTGCAGGGGTGCACAACATATTCCCCGACGCGCTCGATAACACTCTGGCCGGACATACTTTTCTGGGTCCTGCCCGGCCTCGGAATATCGACACGTCGCAGCCCCACCTAAGACTAAACAGAGAGGCCAGCCCGTCGGTCTAACTCCTAAGCACAGAGGGTTCGTGGGCCCACTTCCCCTCCGCGCTCCAGCATGATGCGTGGGCGGCCGACGTCAGTCCTAGCATCCCTTAATCACAAGCGTGATGCATCTCGGGACCACTCGGGCGCGCGCCGCTCCATTGCTGACATGTGAAAAGCTTCGGCTGATACCGCGACGTCGAGTACCCATAATTCTTCCCACGCAGACGGTTAGGGCGTAACAAGGCCTTCCGACCAACCCAGATCAAATACCCAAATACATTATCATTTTTATTAGGCCATCCACACAATCTCGCGGGAATCCACCCGTCTAACAACTAATCACCAATGATCCCAGTAACATGGTCGAGTAACTGTGTGGTTGTAACATCAGGGGGAATCCGAGGTATCACCCTCGTTGGATTCCGAACGATGTATCCGTCAAGGTGGGCTTAGAGGAATCACCCTCGGGGGTCCCACACTTAAGGTGTTGCACGACAGAAGCATCGTCGTGAATGGTGAAAGAGGAATCACCCTCGATAACAACGACCGACAAGTTGTACTACAGAGATATCATGAGGAGTACTTAGCGAGGTGTCACCCTCGGTACCCGATAGTATCTCTGTAGCGTCGTACAACTAAGGGGGTGTATGTGCTGTGTCGGGGCTGGCTCGTCGATCAGGGATCGAGATTTGAAAGCAAAGCGGGTCAACTGGACTACGGGATCAGAGGGGAAGACTGCTCCACCTATACTAAGCAGAATTAAAGTACAATACTGAAAGTAGCAGTTCATCAAAATAACTATGCATCAGATATAGGAGTTAACTACAACAATAGAAAAATACTAATGCAAGCATGAGGGAGAAAGACATATGCGATATAGGGATGATCAAGGGGGGTTTGCTTGCCTTGCTGTTCTACGGCAAAAGGCTAGTCGGCAGGGTCGTAGATGTACCCGGCAGCAGTGTCAGCCTCGGGGTCTATCGGTAAGAAGAGGGGGGAAGAAACAATAAATAACAGCAACAAATGCGACACGATGCATGCCATGGCAAGATGCAGGCTAGACATGAGCTAACGCAGCAACATCCGTCATAGACGGGTCGGAAGAATATCTGACGATATTTTCCAGGTCTCGGGCTACTACTGGTTAGACGGAAAATGATGGAAAAGTTCCACGTTTGCTATGCTAGGGACGTGTGACAGACGAATGGACCGTGTATCCGGGTTCGTCTAGTTCTGCTGATCAACTTTGATGTTAAAAATATTTTGATCTGACTTACGGTTTATTTAATATTAATTTTTAAAGTTTTATCAATTATTTAGGAATTAAAAACAGATTTAATTAAATTGATTAAATGCAATTATGACATCAACATGATGTCACGCTGACATCAATAGTTCACTCGTCAACTAACCAGTTGGTCCCTTGCGTCATAGACTCAGTTTTTTTTAATTAAGATTAAATAGTAATTAATTAGATTAGTTTAGTGGGGGACCCACGTGTCATACTCTAATTATTCGAATTACCTATTTAATTAGTTAACTAATTAATTAAATAATATATCTATTTATTTATTTATTTAATAAAAACATATTTTTATTTTCATTTTTCTTAATAACGTGTGGGGCCTCCTTGTAAGTGGGTGTGGAGGTTTGGCCCCACGAGTAAGTGGCTGGGCCACACCACAATTTACACACACACATAATTGCATCCATACATAACATAACGTATTTTCTTTTCTTTCATACATGCATATATACGTAATACATACAAAATACATACATGCATCTGATACATACATACATACACATATACATCTTTTTATTTTTATGTTCACTCTAACTATCCTAACTCTGTGTGGCATTCCTTTGTTCATCTCTCTCAACATAGAGGAAGGGGGCAAACTCCACCTGCAGCTACAAGACCTCAACGATGCCGGAACGGAACCGGAACGAAGAGAGGAGGAGAGGGGTGTTCTCACCCACGTTGTAGGGGGGCGGGTTCGGCGAGGCTCTGTGGAGCCGTTGGTGAAGAGATGAGGAGGCCGATGCGGTCGACAGGGAGGCGCGCGGTTCCGGCGGGGAGGAGCCCGAGGTGGTGGTGGTGCCGGTGTTGGAGAAGGGGTGACCCGGGGCGGGGGTGCCGCGGCGTCGCCGGCGCAGCCCCGGCACGGATCCGGCATGAGAGGCTGGGGATAGTACCAAATCCGGCATGAGAGGCTCAGATCCGGCATCCACGGTGCCCAGCCAACACGGCCACGGACGCCTCACGCAACGGCGGCAGCCCCGAGGGGCATCCTAGTCGATACGTAATCCAGCGCGTGGGGGACCCGGCGAGGCCGTCGGTCAGGAGCGATGTGGCCATCGGCCATGGCGAGCGGGACGGACGGGTCGCCGTGGGAAGGGCTCGGGCATGGGGTGATGAGGTGCATAGAGGGAGGCGACGGGATGGGATGACGAGGTGCAGATAGAGAGGGAGGGAGTGGATCTGGGGCTCTCGGGCGTGCGGGTGGGTGAGACCGAGAGGGAGAGAAGGAAGTAGCGAGCGAGGCAGGGAGGGAGAGATCAAAAGGATGGAAGATGGCGGAGACATGGGGATCCATGGAGGGTTGAGCGGGGGTGGGGTGCCCTAGGGTTTGCCTAGGGGCTTTATACCACGTGGGTGGGCCGGGATTTGGTGGGCTCGCAGGCCCATTTCGGGCCAGGGGGTCTTTTTCTTTTTCTTGCTTTATTTTGTTTTTGTTTTTCTATATATATATTCTTTTATTATTTGTGTTTTAAATATATAGGGTTTATAACAAATTGTAAAAACGCTCGATTTGTTTTAATAATTCATATAGGGGATTTTTATAATTCATCCAATCGTATTACATTCGAATCTTTCCCCGTTTGATTTTGTTTTCAAATTTCAAATTCGAATTGTTTGGAACCAACGCGAGATCAAGGATGGAAAATCTCGGTGACATGGCATCATTAGCGTGTGATCACTGTAGCTTAATTAGAATCATCATTGTAGCAAAAGTTGAGGATGTCACAACTCTCCCCTACTAACAAGAATTCTCGTCCCGAGAATTAAGAGGTAGAAGGATAGAGCTCGGGGTATTCATGACGAAGATGATCCTCGTGATCCCAAGTGGCTTCTTCTTCGGAATGATTTGACCACTGCACTTTAAGGAACTTGGTGACTTTGCGACGAGTATTACGCTCAGCTTGGTCGAGAATACAGACCGTATGCTCTTTATAAGAGAGGTCTTGTTGTAGCTCAAGCATATCATGATCCACCGCTCGAATAGGATCCTTGAAACAACGTCGGAGCTGGGACACATGGAAGACATCGTGAACCTGAGAAAGGTTTGGCGGCAGTTCCAATTGAGAAGCCACTTTTTCACGACTTTCGAGAACAGAGAAAAGAACAATATAGCGAGGAGCTAACTTGCCCTTAAATGATGTGCACCTCTCACTGATGTGACACGAAGAAAAGTCTTTTTTCTAGGTTGATAGACCATATCTTGATGATGACGGTCATATTGACTCTTCTGACGAGACTGAGCAGCCTTCGGATTATCATGAATAAAGCGGACTTGATCTTTAGTAGGTTGGATAATATCCAGACCGAAGAGTGATCAACCCATTGAATGATGGCTCTGGAATTCCATATTAAGCCAAGTGTAAAGGATACCATGGAGTCAAGGACATACAAGAGAGTCAGGTTTCAATCATGTGGAACTTTGGGTTATGGGTCCACCATGTAGGCCGGGAGTAGGCAGAGGGGTGACATATTATACGGTCTTGGTAGCAAGACATGTCAGGGGTTAACCTGTCAGTTATGTTGGCAACAATGTCGATACCAAGGGCGGGGAACGAATAGAACCATTTTCCTGCTCGTTGCAACTAGGCGGACCAATAGGCAAAGTTCTCGTCCACCGATGGCTACCGAAATGTTATCCACAATAGTAACAGGGTCTTACTGACAGAGTTGTATGCTGAGAATTTTACCTGAGCAGTGAATTAACACTCGTTAGATAAGCTATGCCCCAAGAAAAATCAAACAGACCAATGGGAAGGAAAAATGTGTTCACACACACAAGTATTAGAGTATACCATTTCCGAGGAAAACATAGAGTATGGTATACATGATAGGTCATCCAGTACATAACCATTTTGATAAAGAGGCCAGAAGAATCAAGAAGTTTACCATACCACGCGGTTTGGATAATTGATCAGGAACAATTTAGCATTGCGCTTCCAATGTTCCTGTTGAAACTTGATGTACCACATCCGTGCTTCGGGATAGCATCAACATGGTCATCAGATAAAGGTGGGACTTATGGATATACAAAGAAGATCCATGAGAATCAACTTATGAAATAATTCATATAGTTTCCGCATGAAAGGATGGCGGAGCTTACATATGGAAGAATTTATAACAATAGGTCCTTCGGCCTGGTGTGCCAGACAAGACATCACCGTACCGGGTTACATAAGACCAAAGTTATAATTATTGGAAAATGTTCCAACCATCATATCTAACCGAGATTCAAATCTGATTGGTGTCAGGACACCTCAGGCTCAAAATACTTGAGAAGAAAAGATGATGATGCAGGATTCTTAGGGTATGAACTTCTCAAGCAATCCTTCAATCATGAGTTCGATTGTAAGACACATGAACACCATGTAAGACATTCGTGCCCACGTGAAATCCTTATCTCAAAATGCAACTGGGTTCTCATTTTGGGAACCATCATCGAGGATGACAAGGTTCCATGTGTAAGTGTGGATTAGCCCTTATGAAAGAACTTCTTTTCCCTTGATCAAAACAGTCAATGGCTTGGCGTGCTAAGAGAAATTATATGAAGTGAAGATAACAATTCTTCAAAACATATAACACTTCGCACATGCGTGAATGATTTGGTATGTCCAGAGAGGAAGTGGAACAAAACTTTCTCGTATTCACGGCGGTAAGAACGTACATGAACTTTGGGAAAACATTCCTGCTATCAAACATATTATTCGTGAGCTAGGCACGAAGATAATGCTTTCAAAAGCTTCATCGCGAACCATGGAGAACTTGAGGGTGTGGTCGATGGGCTCAGCAACAATCCCTTAAGATTTTGACAGAGATGAATTTCCAAAATTATAATATCAAGGATATAGCATTTGTCAAATCAAATGGTATAAGGTCGTATGCTCGAGGGAACAACTACAATTAGACACTGGTCGAAGGGTGCACTCGGAAATACGGGCGGAGTAGCAAAACCAATGTCAAAGATGATGAGTCAACACCCAACACACTAAGAATGAAACAATCAGTTGTTAACCTCAAGGCAATATGGTTTCCAGAAGTATTGGGATCACACACCATAGTTCACTTGTTGGTATTCCGGTTTGAAACAACACGGGACCACGAAATGAATGGTGATGGCGAGAAATATTATTATATCAAGAATTCTTAAGACGTGTGCAATTTTTACGACATTCTTGACATACCAGATAGTAATACTCCAAGGTAGAAGATAACATAAGCTGACTTAGCAAGGAACTCAAAGGACAACACAAAACATGATCAAGTTTGTGTTGGAGGGAAGGCAACAATGATGTCGATGATAATACAATCCATCGGGGGAAAGGATGGTATTTCTCAACATGCATTCGATTGATACCCTGCAAGAGCTTAGAATGCTGATGATGATCATGACACACTTGTTGAGAAGCTTCATGAACATTTAATCGTTCAGTGACGACATCAAGCAAAGGAATAGTGAAGCGAAAAGTTGTCGGAAACACAATTAAGACTGCTAGCTTAGAATTGAGATTGCCTTTCAGGACAACCAACATGATGTGGAAAGCTTGATGCAAGCTTAACGCACAGTTGGAATTGTGTTCCAGGGATGAAGGATATAGATAGTATGGTCGAGCTCCAACATGACGATGATGATGTAGCTTAATAGCTTGGAATGACAAGATCGAGCACAAACTAATAAACAAAGGATATCACTTAAGAGCTGTTGAATTGCAATGCGTACTCAATTCAGTTGTCGATGTACTTGCATGTCCAACGACTCAAAACACGAGGAAACTTGAATTAATGACAATATCATAGTTGATGAGGAGCCCACAAGAAGTTATATAGCTCCGTGATATCCTTGAGCTACAAGGGATAATACTCGAAGGCAGATCAACATTAAGGCTTGGACCGGTGTATTGATTTGACGAAGACAAGTACTTTAACTCGCCTGAGAATGAAATAAAGGCAGGACAACATGGTCGAAACCACGATTGCAAATGACAAGATCACAGATACCAGATTTAAACCACAGAATGAATGATTATTGAAACGAGAAGTTTCTATGATAGGATCAACGTCGTTTTCATGGGCATGAACACAAAGTTCAAGGTTGACTCCCACTTCATCAATGCATCACCTGCCATTTACTCCTCTCCTTTGATCAGGTTGTAGCTTTGAAAGAATATCCGACAGAACACTAGAAGAGTAAGACTCGTGAAAACTCTTCGGGTCATATTGATTTAGTAAGGCATAGATTCAACCCATCAGGGCATTTTAGGAACATATACCATACACTCCAAGAGTAATTAACACATGTTTGAAGGGCATGGCTAACAAAAGCGTAGGGTACAACTTATCAGAGGGAGAAGACACAATGAACCAATGGCATTATGTATCAAAAACAATATGACAAGAAAATTTTGAATGTAAAGGATGATGTTGGATAATAACCCAGAATGAGTCTGGCAGTATACAAAAGATCTAACGTGAGTATCGGTACTCAATCAGAGGGGGGGGGGCAAAACGCAAGGCATCAGATTATAGAACATCTGAAAAATATCGATACTTAATTACCAAAGGAATTAGAATTTCCATGTTGGTGTATCATAATGAGATGCTCCGATCAATTTCAAGTAAGTTGAATGGACCTAGATGAACAACCAACCAAAGTTGATTTGTCGAGAACCAGCTGTGTCTGGAAGGACGTTTGAGTCGGAAGATAATTTATGAGTCACAACAAATGATTGTGTGAATTCACGCCAAGGTAGAATCAATAAGAACATAGGAAGTTCACAAAGGATTTTAATGAATGCTGCTAGACATATGGATTTATCCATAATACAAGCAGGTGAGAAAGGTCAAGAGCAATAGGCTACTGGGGATTCCAAAAGATCGAATAGCAATTTGAAGAACTCCTGAAACCCATGAGAACTGATGATGGACGAATCCCCGATGAGATAATTCATTGCATCTCGTAAAACATGAGCAATTGGAATGAAAATATGAATGAAATTTGTATGCAGTCATCCATAAGGGTTGACGGAGGGAGGGAAATTGCAGAAGCAATGAGCACAAGTTCTCTAGAGAACATCGAGGGGTAACTGCAGTTCTTCTGACAGATAAAGCCATCGTTTGGAAAATAGGGCTCTCCGGGTGGAAGTATTTACGAGAACCTAATGTTAGAGTTAGAAAAATCTTTAACCCCAAAGAGAAGAGAGAGGAGAGCCCAGAGTATAGGAAAGGAGTAAAAGATACTAATACCACCCAATTGAGATGTGGGCCCGTAAGCCACAACATCAGTGTTAGTAAGTTTTTCAAACATTAGACTCGACTTCGGCCAAGGAGTTGGAAAGGGGGATACCTACAACCAGTCGACTCTGATACCAACTTGTGACGCCATCCGTTTAATCGTACGCTAATCATACTCGCAAATGCGTACGATCAAACTCAAGGACTCACGAGAAGATATCACAACACAACTCTAGACACAAATAAAACAATATAAACTTCATATTACAAGCCAGGGGCCTCGAGGGCTAGAACACGGAAGCTCGATAAACACACGAGTCAGCGGAAGGAACAAATCTGAGTACATACATAAAACATGGGGTGCCTTAGAGAAGGCTAGCACAAAAGATACAACGATCGAATGAGGCGAGGCCTCCTGCCTGGGAACCTCCTAACTACTCCTGGTCTTCAGCGGCCTCCATGTAGTAGTAGACACCATCAGGGTAGCAGTAGTCATTGGTGGGAACCTCCATCTCCTGGGCTCCATCATCTGGTCGCAGCAACGGATCAAGGGGACAAAGGGGGAGCAAAGCAACGGTGAGTACTCATCCAAAGTACTCGCAAGTCTTACATCAGAACTATTCTAAGTATGAATCAGTATCAAAGAAAAGGGGTGATTATATGTGGACTGACTGTAGCAATGCGAGAATAGAGAGAGAAGGCCTAGTCCTATCGAAGACTAGCATCTTCAGGACCTTGCAGCAATAGACGAGAGTAGAACATGTATAACACAATTAATAGTCATATTGTTGCAGCAATATTAAATTGAGGTCACGCCCACAGATCCTCCCTCGACTCCCTGCGAGGAAGTGATCCCTGTGCGACTAAAACCAGTTAAGTAACAATTGTAGTTGTATAAGATCAGGGCACAACTCCAAGTCGTCTTGTAACCGTGGACACAGCTATTCGAATAGATAAGTTCTTCCCTGCAGGGGTGCACAACATATTCCCCGACACGCTCGATAACACTCTGGCCGAGCATACTTTTATGGTTCCTGCCTGGACTCGGAATATTGACACGTCGCAACCCCACCTAAGACTCAACAAAGAGGCCAGCCCGCCGGTCTAACTCCTAAGCACAGAGGGTTCGTGGGCCCACTTCCCCTCCGCGCTCCTGCATGATGCGTGGGCGGCCGACGTCAGCCCTAGCATCCCTTAATCACAAGCGCGATGCACCTCGGGACCACTCGGGTGCGCGCCGCTCCATTGCTGACATCTGAAAAGCTTCGGCTGATACCACGACGTCGAGTACCCATAATTCTTCCCACACAGACGATTAGTGCGTAATAAGGCCTCCCGACCAACCCAGATCAAATACCCAAATCCATTATCATTTTAATTAGGCCATTGACACAATCTCATGGGAATCCACCCGTCTAACAACTAATCACCAATGATCCTAGTAACATGGTCGAGTAACTGTGTGGTTGTAACATCGGGGGGAATCCAAGGTATCACCCTCGTTGGATTCCGAACGATGTATCCGTCAAGGTGGGCTTAGAGGAATCACCTTCGGGGGTCCCACACTTGAGGGATTGCACGACAGAAGCATCGTCGGGAATGGTTAAAGAGGAATCACCCTCGAGAACCAGGACCGACTAGTTGTACTACAGAGATATCATCATGAGTACTTAGAGAGGTGTCACCCTCAGTACCCGATAGTATCTTTGTAGCGTCGTACAACTAAGGGGGTGTATGTGCTGTGTCGGGGCTGGCTCGTCGATCAGGGATCAAGATTTGAAAGCAAAGCGGGGCAACTGGACTACGGGGTCAGAGGGGAAGACTGCTCCACCTATACTAAGCAGAATTAAAGTACAATACTGAAAGTAGCAGTTCATCAAAATAGCTATGCATCAGATATAGGAGTTAACTACAACAATAGCAAAATACTAATGCAAGCATGATGGAGAAAGACATAGGCGATATAGGGATGAACAAGGGGGGTTTGCTTGCCTTGCTGCTCTGCGGCAAAAGGCTGGTTAGCAGGGTCGTAGATGTACCCGACAGCATCATCAACCTCAGGGTCTACCGATAAGAAGAGGGGGAAGAAACAATAAATAACAGCAACAGACGCGACACGATGCATGACTCTAACGCCCAAGATGCGATCCTATCCATATTTAGGCATGAGGGCCTTGACAGGGATAGAAGCGCATCTCGTCGTTTCACAAAAACGGATATCGTTACAAGTACATGTACTGAAAAGATGAGATATATGGAATTGGTTTACACTCACCACAAGCTACATCAGAGTCGGAGCAGTACAATACATAACCATCATGAAGAAGAGCAGGGTCCGGCTACGGACGAAAACAAACGAGAAAAGAGAACGACGCCCATCCTTGCTATCCCTGGATGCTGGCCTAGAACCCATCCTACATCGATGAAGAAGAAGAAGCAACTCCAAATGAACAATCAACACGCTCGTGTCAAGTAACCTTTACCTGTACCTGCAACTGGTGTTGTAGTAATCTGTGAGCCACAGGGGACTCAGCAATCTCATTTCCAAAGGTATCAAGACTAGCAAAGCTTAATAGGTGAGGTATGGTTAAGTGGTGAGGCTGTAGCAAGCGACTAAGCATTATATGAGGTGGCTAACTTATGAGTACAAGAAATAAGAGGGGGAAATCTACGCATAACGGACATGAACTATTGATGATCAAATGAATGATCCTGAACACCTACTTACGTCAAACATAACCCCACCATGTCCTCGATCGGAGAAGGAGCTCGCGAAAGAGACAGTCACGGTTACGCACTCAGTTGGTATATTTTAATTAAGTTAACTTCATGTTCTCTAGAACGAGTGTTAAACAAAGTTTCCACGTTGCCCCATAACCGCGAGCACGGCTTTCCGAAAGATTTAACCCTGCAGGGGTGCTCCAACTAATCCATCACAAATTACCACAAGCCGCATAGAAATCCTCGATCACGAAACTCGCAATCTTGTCGGACTCCTTAGTGGTAAACCTCAACTCTGAGATTACCCAAAGCATCACCGGAATCCCGATGCACAAGATATTCTTCAAAGGTAAAACTAATCCAGCAAGGCCGCCCGGTGTGTCGACGATCCCGATAGGAGCCGCGTATCTCGTTCTCAGGACACTACAGATAAGCACAGCGTACGGTGGCCTGATAGACATCTCCCGAGTTGCCCCGGGTCGGCCCTGCAAACGGTAGCCGAAACTAAGGGGGAAAGGTGGAACAAAACACCAGGCTAGAAAGGCCAAGCCTTCCACCTTTTACCAAGTATATAGGTGCATTAAATTAAATAGCATTTAATAGGGTGATATAACAAGGAAGCCATATTATCACATGGAAGCAACTGCACCTGCAACTAGCAATGCTAACACATGGTTAAGCAAGCGGTAACATAGCCAAACAATGGTTTGCTAGGTTGTGAACATGTTGAAGGTTTTCATGGCAATGTTGGGAGGCTGATATTTAACAGGTGGTAGGCAACGCGACAATAACGATAGAAACGGTGAAACTAGCATGGCGATGATAGTAATGGTATCTGGGGAAATGGTCATCTTGCCTGAGATCCCGCTTGGAAGAAGAACGACTCCGTGAAGCAGACAAACCGATGTAGTCGAACGGGTCCTCACAATCCGACACGCTTGCGGAACAGTATCGAGACGGAGCAAACCGAAAACAAGAATCAACACACGATATTCACCATGGCATATGCACGACAAGATGCAAACCACATATGATGCATGAACGGTTGAACATATGCAAGTCATGGCATGGCAATTCACAACAATCAAACACTACAGATTAAGTGAAGTTCAATATGCAACGAGTTGCATATTGACGAAACTCCACATATGAATTATTTAGTTCTATCCTCATTAGATACACATTAATATTAAATGTTGTTAAACATGGCAAGAGGTGAAGCGTAATTCAACTACCTATCTAGGCACTTTAAATGAGGTCGGAAACGACATATAGCATCTTCGAAATGACCCCATATGTTAATTTATATTTCTGTCCAGATCTGAACTAACACGTTTAAATGTTTGTTAAACAGAAAAATAAATAGGTTCACGTGATTCTACGCATCATTACAATCAATTTACACATAGAGAACATCTCCAACGGAGCTACGGTTCAAAAGATACGAACACCGCAAGATATGATGGCATGAATGCAAAATGTGTGTAACGACAGTCACAAGCATTTCAAAACATACAACCAGCAAGATAAAATGAAACTACACGAGATTCTAAGAAAGTTTCATATAGGACACGATCAAAACGGAGCAACGGTTCAACAACTACGAGCTAAACAAGCAATCACTACAATCTGCCAAAGTCAGCCACGTGGCATTTTCTACACCCCACAACTACGAGCTACACAAAACCAATATGCTCAACCAAGGCATGAGGCGGTAGAGGTCAAGATGCACTACAACATACTACTAACAACAACTAGCATGGAAGCATGGATCACTAGGAAAAGAACTCACAAAATGGCATCTCATACACTATTTCAAACTTAGTGAAAACCACAGTTTATGAAAGTGCAGTTTTTGATCTGAAGGCATATTGACAACAGCAAAATCATAAGATACAGGACTCCAAATGGCATGAAAATTGACAGCATGCTAGAGAATCCTAAAGTCTACAACTAACTCCATTGCACCAACCTCAAAAGAGCTACAGATCACCAGATAAACTCATGACAAGACATCAACAAAATATAACAGATTTCAGACTTAGAACTATTTCAGCATCTCCAAACCAGCACAATTTCCTAGCATATGGAGAGCAAGCAAACCACACCTAAACATGGATTTCTATTGCAACCAAAATTACCAGGGGCTACACATCCAAGGGTATATCTCTAGTTGATAACTCCTTCATATCATGCACGGATTAAATCCCACAAAATAAACAAAAGGGCAACATGGCAAAATATCACGTGAACTAACTTGCTCAAAAGCTAAAACTAAATGCACGGTTAGATTCTATGGATTTTTCTACCTCGAAAACATATATAACATCGGGGTTGCAAAATAAAAACAACGCCACACGTATATGCGGGAATATGTCCTAAACACGGTAAAGCAAACTAGCGACAGAATCCTACATGCTAAAATACAAACAACTACTCTAAAATACATGGCAAAAGGTCCCTAAAAATAGGAGCATTTTATATACGGGGTTGGAACAATCCGGACACGCATGAAAAATAGATATGGGTGACTAACATATTAGGACAGCATGCAAAACTAGGCATTCGGCACATCAAACTACTTCAAACGTGCATGCAAGTTGCAAATTTGTAATGTACACGAAATTATACATGAGTTACATATATAAATCACTGCGATCTGACATACGGATTAGAAACTACGGGCATTCGAATATCTAGCAAACCCTGAAATTATTACATCGAAAACCTAAACAAAAAAATAACTAACGGGCCGAATTGCCTAACGGGCCTAAACAGAGTAGTGGCGCAAGATAGTTACACCACGCATATGCGAGAAAAAGGGGCGGCAGGGGCTGGCTCGCCATAGGCCTCTTGGGCCGGCCTAGTGGGGGAGGCAGTCTCGAGAGGAGGAGCTGGTTCGGCGGGTCTCCGATCTGGGCCTGGGGCGCGCCTCACGTTGGGGAAAGGAGGCCGGCCTAGCTGGTTCCCGGGCCGCTGGGGGGAGCGGGAGGGATGAGCGTAGCCTCGGCTATCGTCCTCCTCTGTCCCGACCTGGACAAGAGGCGGCGCTGCTCGGGACGCCAAGGGACGCGACGACGTGGCGGAGGCGGATCGGCGGGGACCGGCGACGCGAGACGGATCCGGTTGTCCGGGATCCATTCCCGACAACAGCAGCAGCGACTTAGACGGGGGACGACGCCATCGAAGCTGCATCCATGGCTTCCTGGCAAAGGAGGGAGAGAGAGAGATCGGGTGAGGGGAGGAAGGAGAGAGCAGAACGGGGGAAGGAGAGACACGGGGCGCGGGGAGACTCGCCTGGGTCGGGGTCGCTGGCGGCGGAGGCTGGCTGCGAGAGGAGGAGGGAGCTGGCCTAGGGCATGGGGCGATCCGGGCTCGGGTGGGCCCCAGATGGGCTTCGCGGGCCCGGCGGCTGGAGGGAGGAGAGAGGCTGCGCGGCTAAGGTTTGAGGGGCGCGGATCCCGAGGGGTATTAGGGTTTGCTTCCCAATTAGAGGATCGGGTGTTTATATAGGGAAAGGGGGCTAGGGTTATCTGAATTCGGCCCCGTTTTTAACCATGCGATCGGAATCGAACGATCTTGAACGCGGGACGGGCTAAGTGGCCGTGTAGAGTAGGTTAGCCGGACAAGAGAGGGAAACGGGGCACCCGGCAACGTATTTTAAAACACCGACAAAAAGTCTGACGATAGACCGAATACGGTGCCGCTACGGTCGACCTTCAGTTACCACTCGGACTCCGATTGCGACGAAATTTGCCACGCGGCCTACCTACATCTAAATAAGAATGCACGTCAAGTTTCAACCCAATCAGAGAAAGTTTTATACACGCTTTTAAAACCAGGTTTTTGAAGATGCCGCGGGCGCGTGCGAGTGTGGTCGGGCTCAACATAGGCAACGACGAGAACCGGCAACTAATAACGGATGCAAGTTTGAAAACTGGCAGCAATGGAATGCCGATGCAATGCGGATGATGCGCATGATGCGATGATGATGCGACAAATAAAAATAGACACATGAAGAAAACGGAATAAAGGGGGAATCTTCTGGAACGTCGGTCTCGGGTTGTCACAACTCTCCTACACTACAAGAGGATCTCGACCCGAGATCCAAGAATGAGCGGGGAAGAGGAAGAGAAAGCAAGAGGTAACACTTAGTCGCTTCTTTGCAAACGAGGGAAACCAACGATCCTTGAAGGTTGCAAAGAGATGAGGAATGATATGAGAAACAAACAAGAATTCACACAAAATTTCGGCAGCACTTCGGTAGGACAAGGGGACAAAAATTCGATAAGATGGGAGAATTAGACAAGGTTCATAACAAACAACTAAATAGAACAAGTTAACACCATGATCTTGATAGAACAACATGATTGACCCCAAAAGAGCAACATCACAATGCCTCCGGAACAAGAGAATAAAACTAGATCATTAGGATCAAAGAATGAATAAGAGAATGACAACTACTATCACAAGAATCTTGAAGAACACCTTGAGACAAAGAATTGATACCATGAGCCACTCTGGAACAAGAATTCAAAATACTACGAAAAGAGTAAGAATTATGTTAAGCTTATCCTTCATCAAGTTTAATTGACGACAATCAACGGATTTAGCGTACCACTTATTCTTCTTGAAAGAAACTTGAAGAGAGAGATAGATATGCACCACATGAAGCATAACTAAAGGAAGCATCGGTAAGAATTCACAATTGAATGGAAATACCAAGAGTTAATGGAGATACATGAGAATGAAGAGATCATGAGCCACCTGAGAGAAAACTTAAACAAGACACCATAATCATTGAGGGACGAACGAAGAGACAACAATTGAGGATGACAATTGAAAGCTGAGAACGAAGAATCTTCTGAAATGATGGCCTTCGGAGGATCGAGAAATGAACACAACATTGAAATGCACCGAATAGCAAGAAAGAGATTACTCATGATTGGAGCAATTCAAGATGATGCCACAAAGCTGAAATGATGAATCTCCAAGAGAATGGACCAAGATTTGAGAGAAACACTCCTTCTGTCTTCGAAGCTGAAACTGATGAGGAGAACACCACCAAGAACTACTGAGATACTCCGGAATAAGAAGAATGGAAGGTTGAGCCAAATGAGAATTACTTCAAATAGATGTTGGAGAAGGGATATGACTGATGGAAATCAAACTTACGTCACATTTGAAAAGGATTAGAGCTCTCCAGAAAAGATTACAAGAGCCAGATAAGATCCTGGGAAAGAACCTGTGGGTTATGGGCCCACTGAAAGGAAACTCCGTTGAAACAACTGATCAGAAAGAGAGATATTGCACTGGTACCAATGAAAACTAGATGAGGTTAGCACCTCAAATTAATAGAAAAAATTGAAAATATGAACTTCTGAGATATCTTCAACACTCCAGAAAGAAAATAGAGGAATGAATAAACGAGATAGGCTGATAAGAATTTTCAACAAGGGAAAGAATTTACAAGGATGAAAAGGATATGATGAACACAGATAGCTGAATTGAATTCACCGGAAAAGATGACAAGAATAATAAAGATGAACATGAAGCTCCTGAAAATCTTCACCATGAATCACCGGATACGACACGGAAAAGAAGAGAGCGGAAGCATTGATTAAAAGAAAGGCACTTGGATAAAAACTAATCACTGAAAAAAAGGGCGGGAGGGTGGAAAAAACAAAGACAACATGGGATAGATGATATGAACTCCGGAAGAAAAGAGAGATTGATCTTGCAAAATTGGAGAGGGTTGAATTCACTTGAAGGGAAGCACACCGATTGAAAAGAATTGACACGATGACTCCGGTTGAAAAGGAATTGATATGACAATTGATTAATCAAAAGGATTAGCACTCCCATAAAAATATGAGAACACCACTTAGGAAAGGTCTGAAATCACCGCTTGACATTGAAGCAACTTGAATTACCATAAACCAACAAAACAAGGATGCGGCTTACGAAACAAGCCAGAACAAATTCATGATAGAGATTTCGTCTGAATTTTTCGTGGATAGGATAGCACGGGCTCGATCCTTACAGTAGCCATCCGGTGCAAGGCAGTGCACACGACATACGAAGCGTCCCCGAGTCGTAGCAAGCTACAAGGACTCTTTAAGATACAACGAGAACCGCTGCAAGTCGACCGTGAACAAACGGATCCACTAGATGTCGAACCCCAACCTAACATCATGCATTTTTTGGAAGATTGTCCTATAAGTAACTACTTGAATTCCCACCTAAGAACTCCCGAAATTTCTGGTCGTGCAATGTGGTCCACGGATACAAGGAGTAATATATATCACTCAACTCCTATACTAACCCACCCAGTGTATCACATCCGTCAACACGCAACTAGAATCTCGGAACTTCATCTATCTCAGACACTCGTAATCACAACGATACAAAGTATGGTTTTACATCCGGAACTCTCTGCACTAGTACTGGTGAAGCCGGACTCCTCTCGTCACTACTAGTATTGAAGCAATTTTGAACATCCTTCGTCCTGAGATACTAAGAAATCTAAATGATAGCAATGTGCTCGAGAATCCCCTGGAGCTCAACTCCCCGGAAGAAATCAAGCCAGACAGGAGGCACCAAGACAGAACTCCGTCACATCGACATCATATAGATTCCAAAAATATCCGCGTGATCCTAAAAAAATTTTGAGTGAGAAGAGGAGTAGAATTAAAATTCCTAAGTCGTGAACCTCACAAGAGCATAGATGAGCAGAAAAAAGAATCCTACTCTCCGATATAACTAAGACTCAAAATAGTTTTCACTAGACTCGACTCGCCCAAGTTCGATCAATCAAGGGGGCTCCTAGGTCGGTACTGCTCCGATACCAACTTGTAACGCCCAAGATGCGATCCTGTCCATATTTAGGCACGAGGGCCTCGACAGGGATAGAAGCGCATCTCGAAGTTTCGCAAGAATAGATATCATTACAAGTACATGTACTAAAAAGATGAGATATATGGAATTGGCTTACAATCGCCACAAGCTACATCAGAGTCACATCAGTATAATACATAACCATCATGAAGAATAGCAAGGTCCGGCTACACACGAAAACAAACAAGAAAAGAGAACGACGTCCATCCTTGCTATCCCAGGCTGCCGGCCTAGAACCCATCCTAGATCGATGAAGAAGAAGAAGAAGCAACTCCAAATGAACAATCAACGCGCTCGCGTCAAGTAACCTTTACCTGTACCAGCAACTGGTGTTGTAGTAATCTGTGGGCCACAGGGGACACAACAATCTTATTTCCAAAGGTATCAAGACTAGCAAAGCTTAATAGGTGAGGTATGGTTAAGTGGTGAGGGTGCAACAAGCGACTAAGCATTATATGAGGTGGCTAACTTACGAGTACAAGAAATAAGAGGGGGAAAATCTACGCATAACAGACGTGAACTACTGATGATCAAATGAATGATCCTGAACACCTACTTACGTCAAACATAACCGCACCATGTCCTCGATTGGAGAAGGAGCTCGCGAAAGAGGCAATCACGGTTACGCACTCAGTTGGCATATTTTAATTAAGTGAACTTCAAGTTGTCTAGAACCAGTGTTAAACAAAGTTTCCATGTTGCCACATAACCGCGGGCACGGCTTTCCAAAAGATTTAACCCTGCAGGGGTGCTCCAACTAATCCATCACAAATTACCACAAGACGCATAGAAATCCTCGATCACGAAACTCGCGATCTCGTCGGACTCCTTAGTGGAAAACCTCAACTCTGAGATTACCCAAAGCATCACCAGAATCCCGATGCACAAGACATTCGTCAAAGGTAAAACTAATCCAGCAAGGACGCCCGTCGTGTCGACGATCCCGATAGGAGCCACGTATCTCGTTCTCAGGACACGACGGATAAGCACATCGTACGGTGGCCTAATGGATATCTCCCGAGTTGCCCCCGGTTGGCCCCGCAAGCGGCTCTGTTTTGGACCAGCACCATCAGCACTGGCCCCCCTATATTATGTAGAATTAATCCTCGGGTAGCGCTAACTCCCTATGCATTTGAGTATTAACAGAATTATTATGTTGGGCAAATATAGTACCAATGTTGGGCCTTGCCAGACCAGCTTTAATCTAAAACGAATTATCAAGGGGGTCCCCATAACAACCCCGATCGTGTTAGGAGCACTCAATTATGGAACATAACACCGGTAGCCGAAACTAAGGGGGAAAAGGTGGAACAAAACACCAAGCTACAAAGGCCAAGCCTGTTGGAAATATGCCCTAGAGGCAATAATAAATTAGTTATTATTATATTTCTTTATTCATGATAATCGTTTATTATCCATGCTATAATTGTATTGATTGGAAACACAGTGCATGTGTGGATACATAGACAAAACACTGTCCCTAGTAAGCCTCTAGTTAACTAGCTCGTTGATCAAAGATGGTCAAGGTTTCCTGACCATAGGCAAGTGTTGTCACTTGATAACAGGATCACATCATTAGGAGAATCATGTGATGGACTAGACCCAAACTAATAGACGTACCATGTTGATCGTGTCATTTTGTTGCTACTGTTTTCTGTGTGTCAAGTATTTGTTCCTATGACCATGAGATCATATAACTCACTGACACCGGAGGAATGCTTTGTGTGTATCAAACAACGCACCGTAACTGGGTGACTATAAAGATGCTCTACAGGTATCTCCGAAGGTGTTCGTTGAGTTAGTATTGATCGAGACTGGGATTTGTCACTCTGTATGACGGAGAGGTATCTCGGGGCCCACTCGGTAATACAACATCACACACAAGCCTTGCAAGCAATGTGACTTAGTGTAAGTTGCGGGATATTGTATTACGGAACGAGTAAAGAGACTTGCCGGTAAACGAGATTGAAATAGGTATGCGGATACTGACGATCGAATCTCGGGCAAGTAACATACCGAAGCACAAAGGGAATGACATACGGGATTATATGAATCCTTGGCACTGAGGTTCAAACGATAAGATCTTCGTAGAATATGTAGGATCCAATATGGGCATCCAGGTCCCGCTATTGTATATTGACCAAGGAGTCACTCGGGTCATGTCTACATAGTTCTCGAGCCCGCAGGGTCTGCACACTTAAGGTTCGACGTTGTTTTATGCGTATTTGAGTTATATGGTTGGTTACCGAATGTTGTTCGGAGTCCCGGATGAGATCACGAACGTCACGAGGGTTTCCGGAGTGGTCCAGAAACGAAGATTGATATATAGGATGACCTCATTTGATTACCGGAAGGTTTTCGGAGTTACCGGGAATGTACCGGGAATGACGAATGGGTTCCGGATGTTCACCGGGGGGGGGGGGGCATCCCACCCCGGCGAAGCCCATAGGATTTGGGGGTGGCGCACCAGCCCTTGGTGGGCTGGTGGGACAGCCCAAGAAGGCCCTATGCGCCATAGATAGAAAATCAAACAGAAAAGAAAAAAAGGGATGTGGGAAGGAAGAGAAGGACTCCACCTTCCAACCCTAGTTGGACTAGGATTGGAGGAGGACTCCTCCTCCCCTTGGTGGTGCAGCCCTTGGGGCTCCTTGAGCCTCAAGGCAAGCCTCCCCTCCCCTCCTCCTATATATTTTGAGCTATTAGGGCTGATTTGAGACAACTTTTGCCACGGCAGCCCGACCACATACCTCCACGGTTTTTCCTCTAGATCGCGTTTCTGCGGAGCTCGGGCGGAGCCCTGCTGAGATTAGATCACCACCAACCTCCGGAGCGCCGTCACGCTGCCGGAGAAATCATCTACCTCTCCATCTCTCTTGCTGGATCAAGAAGGCCGAGATCATCGTCGAGCTGTACGTGTGCTGAATGCGGAGGTGCCATCCGTTCGGCACTAGATCGGAGCGGATCGTGGGACGGATCGCGGGACGGTTCATGGGACGGTTCGCGGGGCGGATCGAGGGACGTGAGGACGTTCCACTACATCAACCGTGTTTCTTAACGCTTCTGCTGTGCGATCTACTAGGGTACGTAGATCGGAAATCCCCTGTCATAGATGGACATCACCATGACAGGTCTTCGTGCGCGTAGGAAATTTTTTGTTTCCCATGCGACGATGCCCATCAGTGGCATCATGAGCTAGGTTCACGCGTAGATGTTTTCTCGAGTAGAACACAAAAGTTTTTGTGGGCGGTGATGTGCGTTTTGCTTCCCTCCTTAGTCTTTTCTTGATCCCCGCGGTATTGTTGGATCGAAGCGGCTCGGACCGACATTACTCGTACGCTTACGAGAGACTGGTTTCATCGCTACGAGTAACTCCGTTGCTCAAAGATGACTGGCAAGTGTCGGTTTCTCCAACTTTAGTTGAATCGGATTTGACCGAGGAGGTCCTTGGATGAGGTTAAATAGCAATTCATATATCTCCGTTGTGGTGTTTTCGTAAGTAAGATGCGATCCTACTAGATACCCATGGTCACCACGTAAAACATGCAACAACAATTAGAGGACGTCTAACTTGTTTTTGCAGGGTATGCTTGTGATGTGATATGGCCAACGATGTGATGTGATATATTGGATGTATGAGATGATCATGTTGTAATAGTTAATATCGACTTGCACGTCGATGGTACGGCAACCGGCAGGAGCCATAGGGTTGTCTTTAAACTAACATTTGTGCTTGCAGATGCGTTTACTATATTGCTAGGACATAGCTTTAGTAGTAATAGCATGAGTAGCACGACAACCCCGATGGCGACACGTTGATGGAGATCATGGTGTGACGCCGGTGACAAGAAGATCGTGCCGGTGCTTTGGTGATGGAGATCAAGAAGCGCATGATGATGGCCATATCATGTCACTTATGAATTGCATGTGATGTTAATCCTTTATGCACCTTATCTTGCTTAGAACGACGGTAGCATTATGAGGTGATCTCTCACTAAAATTTCAAGACGAAATTGTGTTCTCCCCGACCGTGCACCGTTGCGATAGTTCTTCGTTTCGAGACACCACGTGATGATAGGGTGTGATAGACTCAACGTTCACATACAACGGGTGCAAAACAGTTGCACACGCGGAACACTCGGGTTAAGCTTGACGAGCCTAGCATGTGCAGACATGGCCTCGGAACACATGAGACCGAAAGGTCGAGCATGAATCGTATAGTTGATATCATTAGCATAGAGATGCTTACCACTGAAACTATTCTCGACTCACGTGATGATCGGACTTGAGATAGTGGATTTGGATCATGTACCACTCAAATGACTAGAGAGATGTACTTTTTGAGTGGGAGTTCTTAAGTAATATGATTAATTGAACTAATTGTCATGAACATAGTCTAATGGTCTTTGTGAATTACGATGTAGCTTGCGCTATAGCTCTACTGTTTTTATATGTTCCTAGAGAAAATTTAGTTGAAAGTTGATAGTAGAGCTTCGTGATGAACTATGACATATCAAGGATAGATACAATGATCCTTGAGCGATTCGCGATGTTTGACACTGCGAAAGTAGAAATCAAGAAGGAGCATCAATAGTTGATGGTGAGTAAGACCACTAAGTTTCGAGAAAGGCAAGGGCTAGAAGGGATACTTCGTGAAACGGCAAAGCAGTTGCTGCACTAATGAAGAGACCCCATATTAAACCCAAGCCCGGGATTATGTGCTTCTGTTATGAGGGGAACGGTCAGTGAGGCGGAGCAACTCTAGATACTTGGTAGATAAGAAGGCTGGCAAAAGTCGAAAGAAGTATATTTGATATACATGATGTTGATGTGTACTTTACTAGTACTCCTAGTAGAACGAGGGTATTGGATACCGGTTCGGTTGGTAAGTGATTAGTAACACGAAGTGAAAGCTACGACCTAAACGGAGACTAGCTAAAGGCAAGGTGACGATAAGTGTTGGAAGTGTTTCCAAGGTTGATATGATCAAACGTCGCACACTCCCTCTACCATCGGGATTGGTGTTAAACCTAAATAATTGTTATTTGGTGCTTGCGTTAAGCATGAACATGATTGGATCGTGTTTATTGCAATATGATTATTCATTTAAAGAGAATAATGGTTAATCTATTTGCTTGAATAATAACCTTCAATGGTTTATTGAATCTCGATCGTAGTGTTACACATGTTCATGATATTGGTGCCAAAAGATACGAGGTAATGATGATAGTACCACTTACTTGTGGCACTGCCGCTTGAGTCATGTTGGTATAAATTGCATGAAGAGGCTCCATGCTGATGGATCTTTATACTCACTTGATTTTGAATCACTAGTGACGTGCAAATCATACCACATGAGCAAGGCCTTGTTTTCATTGAGATGAAACAAGATAGTAACTTGTTGGAAGTGATACATTTTGATGTATGCAGTCCAATGGTGCTGAGGCACGCAGTGGATATCATTATGTTCTTACTTCAATGATTAGTTGAGTAGATACAAGAGTATTTACTTAATGAATCACAAGTCTGAAATATTGAAAAGTTCAATTCTGTTTAGGAGTGAAGTTCGTCGTAACAAAAGGATAAACTGTCTATGATATGAGCATAGAAATGAATATCCGAGTTACGAGTTTTGGTACGCAGTTAAGACAATGTGGAAATTGTTTCGTAGTTCATGCCACCTGGAACATCATAGTGTGATTATGTGTCTGAACGTCATAGCCACGCACTATTTTGTATGGTGCATGCTATGATGTCTCTTATCGAATTACCACTATCGTTTATGGGTTATGCATTAGAGACAACCGCATTCACTTTAAATAGGGCACCACGTATTTCCATTGAGATGACACAATATAGACTGAGGCTTAGAGAAATCTAAACTGCCGTTTCTTGAAAGTTTGGGGCTTCGACACTTATGTGAAAAAGTTTCAGTGTGATAAGCTCGAACCCAAAGCGGATAAATGCATCTTCATAGGATATCCAAAACAGTTGGGTACATCTCCTATCTTAGATTCGAAAGCAAAGTGTTTGTTTCTAGAAACGGATCCTTTCTCGAGGAAAGGTTTCTCTCGAAAGAATTGAGTGGGAGGGTGGTAGAAATTGATGAGGTTATTGAACCATCACTTCAACCAGTGTCTAGTAGAGCGCAGGAAGTTGTTCCTGTGGCGGCTACACCAATTGAAGTGAAAGCTGATGATGGTGATCATCGAGCATCGGATCAAGTTACTACAAGCCTCGTAGGTTGACAAGGTCGCGTACTATTGCAGAGTGGTACGGTAACCCTGTCTTGGAGGTCATGTTGTTGAGCAACAGTGAACCTACGAGTTATGGAGAAAGCAATGGTGGGCCCGGATTCCGACAAATGGCTGGAAGCCATGAAATCCGAGAGAGGATCCATGTATTAAAACAAAGTGTAGAATTTGGAATAACTACTTGATGGTCATATGACTGTTGAGTAAAGATGGATCTTTAAAAGGAAGACAGACGATGATGGTGATAAGTCACTATTAAGAAAAGCTCGACTTGTCGCAAAGATGTTTCCGACAAGATCAAACAGTTGACTATGATGAGACTTTCTCACTCGTAGCGATGCTAAAAGTCTGTTAGAATTATGTTAGTAGTTGCTGCACTATTTATGAAATATTGCACATAGGATGTCAAAACATTGTTTCCTCGACGGTTTCCTTGAGAAAACATTGTATGTGATACAACCAGGAGGTTTTGTGGATCCTAAAGATACTAGCAAGTATGCAAGCTCCAGCGATCCTTGAATGGTGCAAGCATCTCGGAGTTGGAATATACACTTTGATGAGATGATCAAAGATTTTGGGTTTGTACAAGGTTTATGAGAAACTTGTATTTCCAAAGAAGTGAGTGGGAGCACTATAGAATTTCTGATAAGTATATGTGGTTGACATATTGTGGATCAGAAGTAATGTAGAATTTCTGTAAAGCATACAAGGTTGTTTGAAAGGAGTTTTCAAAGGAGTACCTGGATTGCGCTACTTGAACGTTGAGCATCAAAGATCTATGGAGATAGATCGAAAGCGCTTAATAGAGGTTTCAACAAGATGCATGCCTTGACAATTTTTTTGAAGGAGTTCCAAATAGATCAGCAAAGAAGGAGGTCTTGGTTGCGTTGTGAGGTGTGAATTTGAGTAAGACTCAAAACCCGACCCCGGCAGAATAAAGAGAATAGACGAATGTCGTCTTCTATGCCTTGGCCGTAGAATCTGAAGTATGCCATGCTGGGTACCGCACGTGATGTGTGCCTTGACTCAAAGTCTGTTGAGAGGTACAGAGAGTGATCCATGATTGAATCACTAGCAACGGTCAGAATTTATCCTTAGTAACTGATGGACTAAGGAATTTTTCTCGATTATGGAGGTGGTTAAAAAAGTTCGTCGTAAAGGGTTATGTCGATGCAAGCTTTGACACTAATCCGAATAACTATGAGTAGTGAAACAGATTCGTATAGTAGAGTAGATATTTGGAGTATTTCCGAATAGCACATAGTAGGAACATCTATAAGATGACATAAAGTTGTAAAGAACACACGGATCTGAAAGTTTCAGAACCGTTGACTAAAACCTCTCTCACGAGCAAGACGTGATCAGACCCCATAACTATATGGGTGTTGGATTCGTTGGAATCACATGGTGATGTGAACTAGATTATTGATTCTAGTGCAAGTGGGAGTGTAACATCCCAAAATTATAAATTTTGGAATGTTAATATAATTATTAGATTGATTGTTTGTTTGTTTGCTTGAGTGATTGAAACTTGTGTGAAATTTGAAACTTTTCAAAAACTTTTGAATGAGAGGGAATAAAATGACTTTCCCCATCTCCGGTGAATTCAAATTCAATCATTTAAAAGCAAAGAGAGAAGATGACATGACTTCTTCAATTATAAAGAATTTGAAACGGAGATATTTGCATTTGAATTCTTTTGCATTTCTATTTGTTTTCTCCACTCAAGAAATGCCGGGAAATACATTCTGTGAAACAGAAAAGAGAGGAGGAACATGACCCTCAAACACACGGGCATTTTGAAAGTTATTTGAACCCTAAAACTTAGAGGGTCTTTTCAAAATTATTTGCAAAAGAAAATAAATGTTTTAGGCAATTTTGTGAAAATAATTTTTTCTGAAGTATTTATTTTTGCCTTGGAAAAATGTTAATCGAGTAGAGGATATTTTTCTGGAAATTTTGGTATATAATACCCTATATTAATTATTTTTTTCGTTGCCTTTTTATTTATTTTAGTTTCTGTTTCGGAAAAAGATTAAAATAGGAAACTTTTTTTTAAAAGGAAACCGCCGCGGGCGGCATTTAAGGGACTCGGCCGAATCCCTTAAGGCCGGGACCGAAACCCCTCCAGATCGGGTGGCCGATCCCCTTCCCTTCCTCTCTCCCTCACCGACGCCTCGGCCCCACCGCCTGACCTCCCCTCCCCTCGGTCTCCTCCTTCCTCCCGTCGCCTCTCCCCTTTCCTAAGAACGAGCCCGAGCCCGAGCCCCCAGTACGCCGCGATCCCCGCCGGATCTCCCTCCCCTTCCCCTCGGCGCCCCTCCTCTCCCCTATAAAGCACCCCCTCCTCGTCACCGCCCTGCTCCACCCCTCACCGCCGCCCCGCCCGCACCACCTCGCCGGAGCCGACCGCAGCTCCCCCCGGCACCCTGCTCTGCCTCCCCTAGCCGCCCCGAACCCCCCCCCCCCGACGCCACCAGAGGCTCCGCCGCCGCCGCCGCACCCCGTTCCCCCGACCAGCCCGGGCTCACCGCCACCGCAGCGCCGCCCCGTCACCCTCACCGGAGCCGAGCTCCACCCGAGACTTCCCCGAGCCCCGCAGCTCATCCCGGCGCCTCCCTCGCCTCGCCGTCGCCACCACTCGCCGGAGGCAACTCGCCCCCGCCTCCCTGTCCCGTCGCCACCGCCGGAGGACCACCGGAGCCCCTCCCCATCGCCGGCTCTGCCTCGGCCTCGCCGGCAACCACGCCGGAGCACCACCACCCCTGTAAGCTCCCCCCCCTATTTTAATCCATTAGATCTTAGTCAACGGTGTAGATTAGAGTAGGATAACCTTTCGATTTTTAAACAAAAACCGCGCTGGTTTTTATTTACTTAACATTTAGCCGGAGCTTTTAGTTAGATTTCGGCCGTTTGCTTATATGTCTCGTAGCAAACACCCCCTTAGCCAATCAGAGAGCACCACGTGTACACCCTGTCCGTTAGTTGGATTTTTCTTTTTTCTGTTTAATTCCAAAAACAGAAAAGTTCCAATCTTCTTTAGCCCATAACTTTGATCCACAACTCCAATGGAGTTGATTATTTTTCCAGTAGCTCACAAATTTCCTGTAGTTTTTAAAAACATATAATTTGTCTATGTTTGAATTTTTCAAATTTGAATTAGATCAGATTTAGTTTAAACCTTGTTTTGCTTATTCCAGGAATTTAAAAATAGATTTTAATTTGATTCGTTTTGCTACTGGTCACTAGTGATCTTATTTATAAGTGGTAAAAATTTCAGATTTGTTTGAGTATTTGAGCTTATGGTTTCTTGTGAAACAATTTCTGTTTCACCTCTTTTTAGGATTATGGCTATTACTTTTCTATAATTGTTTTTAAATTATTTTCTTTATTATTTCAGAAATATTATTGTTTTTTTATGTTAGTTAACAGTAGGTTTGCAACAAGTTTTGATTTCTATTTTATTTGTTATCATGAAATCAATTCTAGTTCCTTAGTAACTTGCAATTGGTTTCACCACTGTTTCAAATCCCGTTTGGAAATACTTTCAAATAGTTTTGTGAAAAATACTTTCTTTTATCTTAGTTAAATTTATATCTTAGTTCCTTGTTATTACTTTCAGTTAGACAAAAACTATTTAGTGTTTGACGTAGTAGAAGACTCCCTAGTCTTATTTGGAGTTTTCTTCGGATTCCTACTCGCTCTCTCTTTTGTTTTGATTGCTAGAATTGATTGCTAGTATGAGTGCTTATGTGAATGATATGTTTGTTATATAGATTTCATCGGAGAGTGACGAGTAGTCTATCAAGTTATTTCTCGAGAAATTCTTCTTCGTCAACATCACCAGGCAAGTCACTTTGATCATACTATCACCTATGTTTTATGCATCGTAGTTCTACCATCCTATTCCCAATTGGATGCTGAGTAGGTACTTGGAAATTTTAGTATAGATTGTAGTATCATGTGGTAGGCACACAACAACCCCGATACTTGGCCCCGGGACGACAAATTTCATATTGCTATCCTTGAGTAGACGGGATTTCTGTTGAGTGCATAACACGAGTGATGCGAGGTTGAGTAAATAATCAAGACCGGTTAAGAAAAGATTTTCAAGACCTCGGACGCAATGCAACTCTGGGTGAAGGACGGTTGATCGGCTCCCTGGAGAACCCAGTGGATGACCCGGGATGCTGGAGAGGCCATGACATCCTGCGGAAAGCTTCACCCAGGCTCAAAGAGACGGAAGGATATTTTCAAGACCCAAGGCTTACCTGCACAAGCACAAGTCATTATGGCCTCTGGCTTGGTTGGACGACGCGGCGACTCTGGACAGGCGGTGCTAGCAGATGTAGAAGAACGGTAGGAATGCATGGGCACCGACAGGGATTCAGAGGGACCCGTTGAAAGACCATGTTTTGATCATCTGGTCTTCAAACACCCTGAAGTGCGAGGACATACTCGGAGGCGATCAAATCTTGTGGGGAACGTGTGCAAAACTCTGCAGAGTACTCAAACCTAATCGATTAGCCGTGTCCACGGTCATGGACAACTTGAGCCAAAGGAACTGAAGTTATCTGGATTTCTCAACACCATTAAATATATTTGATGAGGGTAATTATTGACAACTCGGCTACGAGAACTGGTTGGCGGAACCATCTCGTTAACAACCAACAATGTAGTAACATTTTACTTTTAGCCCTCTCTTGTTGTAGGAGAAAAATTTGCTTTATGCTAAAACCTACAACCCCACCCGCCATATATGCATATAGTATAGATGATTACTTTTCACCCCTCTCTTATGTTACTTGCCGGCATATTCAATATGCTGACCTACACGGCTGCAACGTCTTATGTTGCAGGTATTTTTCTTCGACGAGTAAGAGTACGATTCAGGGTTACGGTCTACACTCAACTTGCCGTTGGTGTTTATTGGGACTCCACTCCCTTGACTGCTTCCACTGAGATATTTAAGGTATATATCAGTTTTACGCTATTTACATGTGATTGCACTTTGATATATACATTGATGTACTGTGTGTGCCAGCATACTGATCCAGGGATGGCACAGAAACAAAGAGGCTTGACTCGTCTTGAGTCGGGTCGCTACAGGGAGACTGTTGGAAATATGCCCTAGAGGCAATAATAAATTAGTTATTATTATATTTCTTTGTTCATGATAATCGTTTATTATCCATGCTATAATTGTATTGATTGGAAACACAGTGCATGTGTGGATACATAGACAAAACACTGTCCCTAGTAAGCCTCCACTCGACTAGCTCGTTGATTAAAGATGGTCAAGGTTTCCTGACCATAGGCAAGTGTTGTCACTTGATAACGGGATCACATCATTAGGAGAATCATGTGATGGACTAGACCCAAACTAATAGACGTAGCATGTTGATCGTGTCATTTTGTTGCTATTGTTTTCTGCGTGTCAAGTATTTGTTCCTATGACCATGAGATCATATAACTCACTGACACCGGAGGAATGCTTTGTGTGTATCAAACATCGCAACGTAACTGGGTGACTATAAAGATGCTCTACAGGTATCTCTGAAGGTGTTCGTTGAGTTAGTATGGATCGAGACTGGGATTTGTCACTCCGTATGACGGAGAGGTATCTCGGGGCCCACTCGGTAATACAACATCACACACAAGCCTTGAAAGCAATGTGACTTAGTGTAAGTTGCGGGATATTGTATTACGGAACGAGTAAAGAGACTTGCCGGTAAACGAGATTGAAATAGGTATGCGGATACTGACGATCGAATCTCGGGCAAGTAACATACCGAAGGACAAAGGGAATGACATACGGGATTATATGAATCCTTGGCACTGAGGTTCAAACGATAAGATCTTCGTAGAATATGTAGGATCCAATATGGGCATCCAGGTCCCTCTATTGTATATTGACCAAGGAGTCACTCGGGTCATGTCTACATATTTCTCGAGCCCGCAGGGTCTGCACACTTAAGGTTCGACGTTGTTTTATGCGTATTTGAGTTATATGGTTGGTTACCGGATGTTGTTCGGAGTCCCGGATGAGATCACGGACGTCACGAGGGTTTCCGGAATGGTCCGGAAACGAAGATTGATATATAGGATGACCTCATTTGATTACCGGAAGGTTTTCGAAGTTACCGGGAATGTACCGGGAATGACGAATGGGTTCCGGATGTTCACCGGGGGGGGGGGGGGCAGCCCACCCCGGGGAAGCCCATAGGCCTTGGGGGTGGCGCACCAGCCCTTGGTGGGCTGGTGGGACAGCCCAAGAAGGCCCTATGCGCCATAGATAGAAAATCAAAGAGAAAAGAAAAAAGGGATGTGGGAAGGAAGAGAAGGACTCCACCTTCCAATCCTAGTTGGACTAGGATTGGAGGAGGACTCCTCCTCCCCTTGGTGGCGCAACCCTTGGGGCTCCTTGAGCCTCAAGGCAAGCCTCCCCTCCCCTCCTCCTATATATATGGAGCTATTAGGGCTGATTTGAGACAACTTCTGCCACGGCAGCCCGACCACATACCTCCACGGTTTTTCCTCTAGATCGCGTTTCTGCGGAGCTCGGGCGGAGCCCTGCTGAGATTAGATCACCACCAACCTCCGGAGCGCCGTCATGCTGCCGGAGAACTCATCTACCTCTCCGTCTCCCTTGCTGTATCAAGAAGGCCGAGATCATCGTCGAGCTGTACGTGTGCTGAACGCGGAGGTGCCGTCCGTTCGGCACTAGATCGGAGCGGATCGTGGGACGGATCGCGGGACGGTTCGTGGGACGGTTCGCGGGGCGGATCGAGGGACGTGAGGACGTGCCACTACATCAACCGCGTTTCTTAACGCTTCCCTGTGCGATCTACTAGGGTACGTAGATAGGAAATCCCCTCTCGTAGATGAAAATCACCATGACAGGTCTTCGTGCGCGTAGGAAAATTTTTGTTTCCCATGCGACGTTCCCCATCAAAGCCTTCCACCTTTTACCAAGTATATAGGTGCATTAAATTAAATAGCATTTAATAGGGTGATATAACAAGGAACCCATGTTATCACATGGAAGCAACCACACCTGCAACTAGCAACGCTAACACATGGTTAAGAAAGCGGTAACATAGCCAAAACAGTGGTTTGCTAGGTTGTGAACAGGTTGAAGGTTTTCATGGCAATGTTCGGAGGTTGATATTTAACAGGTGGTAGGCAACGAGACAATAACGATAGAAACGGTAAAACTAGCATGGCAATGGTAGTAATGGTATCTGGGGAAATGGTCATCTTGCCTGAGATCCCGCTTGGAAGAAGAACGACTCCGTGAAGCAGACAAACCGATGTAGTCGAACGGGTCCTCACAATCCGACACGCTTGCGGAACTCTATCGAGATGAAGCAAAGCAGAAACAAGAATCAACACACGATATTCACCATGGCATATGCACGACAAGATGCAAACCACATATGATGCATGAACGGTTGAACATATGCAAGTCATGGCATGGCAATTCACAACAATCAAACACTACACATTAAGTGAAGTTCAATATGCAACGAGTTGCATATTGACGAAACTCCACATATGAATTATTTAGTTCTATCCCGATTAGATACACGACAATATTAAATGTTGTTAAACATGGCAAGAGGTGAAGCGTAATTAAACTACCTATCTAGGCACTTTAAATGAGGTCGGAAACGACATATAGCATCTCCGAAATGACCCCATATGTTAATTTATATTTCTTACCGGATCTGAACTAACACGTTTAAATGTTTGTTAACCAGCAAAATAAATAGGTTCACGTGATTCTATGCATCGTTGCAATCAATTTACACATAGAGAACATCTCCAACGGAGCTACGGTTCAAAAGATACGAACACCGCAAGATATGATGACATGAATGCAAAATGTGTGCAACGACAGTCACAAGTTTTTAAAAACATACAAACAGCAAGATAAAATGAAACTACACAAGATTCTAA
This sequence comes from Hordeum vulgare subsp. vulgare, assembly GCF_904849725.1. Lineage (NCBI taxonomy): Eukaryota > Viridiplantae > Streptophyta > Magnoliopsida > Poales > Poaceae > Hordeum > Hordeum vulgare. The sequence goes on along the minus strand of NC_058520.1, from coordinate 503,789,866 downwards.
GCAAGTTTCATACAGGACACGATCAAAACGGAGCAACGGTTCAACAACTACGAGCTAAACAAGCAATCACTACAATCAGCCACATGGCATTTTCTACACCCACAACTACGAGCTACACAAAACCAATATACTCAAACAAGGCATGAGGCGGTAGAGGTCAAGATGCACTACAACATACTACTAACAACAACTAGCATGGAAGCATGGCACTAGGAAAAGAACTCACAAAATGGCATCTCACACACTGTTTCAGACTAAGTGAAAACCACAGTTTATGAAAGTGCAGTTTTTGATCTGAAGGCATATTGACAGCAGCAAAACCATAAGCTATAAGACTCCAAATGGCATGAAAATTGACAGCATGCTAGAGAATCCTAAAGTCTACAACTAACTCCGTTGCACCAACCTCAAAAGAGCTACATATCACCAGATAAACTCATGACAAGACAACAACAAAATATAACAGATTTCAGACTTAGAAATATTTCAGCATCTCCAAACTAGCACTATTTCCTAGCATATGGAGAGCAAGCAAACCACACCTAAACATGGATTTCTATTGCAACCAAAATTACCAGGGGCTACGCATCCAAGGGCATATCTCTAGTTGACAACTCCTTCATATCATGCACAGATTAAATCCCACAAAATAAACAAAAGGTCAACAAGGCAAAATATCACGCGAACTAACTTGCTCAAAAGTTAAGACTAAATGCAGACTTAAATTCTATGGATTTTTCTACCCCGAAAACATATATAACATGTGGGGTTGCAAAATAAAAACAACGCCACATGTATATGCGGGAATATGTCCTAAACACGGTAAAGAAAACTTGCGACGGAATCCTACATGCTAAAATACAAACAACTACTCTAAAATACATGGCAAAAGGTCCCTAAAAATATGAGCATTTTATATACGGGGTTGGAACAATCCGTACACACACGAAAAATAGATACAGGTGACTAACATATTAGGACAGCATGCAAAACTAGATATTCGACACGTCAAGCTACTTCAAACGTGCATGCAAGTTGCAAATTCGTAATCTATGCGAAATTCTACATGAGTCACATATATAAATCACTGCGATCCGACATACGGATTAGAAACTATGGGCATTCGAATATCTAGCAAACCCTGAAATTATTACATCGAAAACCTAAACAAAAAAATAACTAACGGGCCGAATTGCCTAACGGGCCTAAACAGAGCAGTGGCGCAACATAGTTACACCACGCACATGCGGGAAAAAGGGAGGCAGGGGCTGGCTCACCATAGGCCTCTTGGGCCGGCCTGGTGAGGGAGGCAGTGTGGAGAGGAGGAGCTGGGCCGGCAGGGCTCCGAGCTGGGCCTGGGGCGCGCCTCATGCTGGGGGAAGGAGGCCCGCGTGGCTGGTTCCTGGGCCGCTGCAGGGGGGAGCGCTGCCTCGGCTGTCGTCCTCCTCTGTATCGACCAGGACAGGAGGCGGCGCTGCTCAGGATGCCAAAGGACGCGACGACGCGGCGTAGGCCGAGGGCGGCGGCAGATCGGCAGGGACCTGCGGCGCGGGACGGATCTGGTCGTCCGGGATCCATTCCCGAGGACGGCAACAACGACTAAGGTGGGGGACGACGCCATCGAAGATGCATCCATGGCTTCCTCACAGAAAAGGGAGAGAGAGATCGGGTGAGGGGAGGAAGGAGAGAGCAGAACGGGGGGAAGGAGAGACACGGTGCGCGGGGAGACTTGCCTGGGTCGGGGTCGCCAGCGACGGAGGCACGCAGCGGCGGCTGGCTGCGGGAGGAGGAGGGAGCCTGCCTAGGGCATGGGGCGATCCGGCCTCGGGCGGGCCCCAGATGGGCTTCGTGGGCCCGACGGCTGGAGGGAGGAGAGAGGCTGCACGGCTAGGGTTTAAGGGGCATGGATCCCGAGGGGGATTAGGGTTTGCTTCCCAATTAGAGGATGGGGTGTTTAAATAGGGAAAGGGGGCTAGGGTTATCCGAATCCGGCCCCGTTTTTAACCATGCGATCGGAATCGAACGATCTTGAATGTGGGACAGGCTAAGTGGCCGTGTAGAGTAGGTTAGCCACAGAAGAGAGGGAAACGGGGCACCCGGCAACGTATTTTAGAACCTGGACAAAACGTCCGACGATACCCCTAATACGGTGCCGCTACGGTCGACTGTTCGGTTACCACACAGACTCCGATTGCGAAGAAAGTTGGCAGGCGGCTTACCTACATCTAAATAAGACCGCACGTCAAGTTTCAACCCAATCAGAGAAAGTTTTATACACACTTTTAAAACCAGGTTTTTGACGATGTCGCGGGCGCGTGCGAGTGTGGTCGGGCTCAACACGGGTAGCGACGAGAACAGGCAACTAGTAACGGATGCAAGTTTGAAAACTGGCAGCAACGGAATGCCGATGCAATGCAGATGATGCGCATGATGCGATGATGATGCGACAAATAAAAATAGACACACGACGAAAACGGAATAGAGGGGGAATCTTCTGGAACGTCGGTCTCGGGCAGTCACAACTCTCCTACACTACAAGAGGGTGTCGACCCGAGATCCAAGAATGAGCGGGGAAGAGGAAGAGAAAGCAAGAGGTAAAACTTAGTCGCTTATTTGACAAACGAGTGAAACCAACGATCCTTGAAGGTTGCAAAGAGATGAGGAATGATATGAGAAACAAACAAGAATTCACACAAAATTTCGGCAGCACTTCGGTGGGACAAGGGGACAAAAATTCGATAAGATGTGAGAATTAGACAAAATTGATAACAAACAACTAAATAGAACAAGGGAACACCATGATCTTGATAGACCAACATGATTGACCCCAAAAGAGCAACATCACGATGCCTCCGGAACAAGAGAATAAAACTAGATCATTGGGATCAAAGAATGAATAATAGAATGACCACTACTATCACAAGAATCTTGGAGAACACCTTGAGACAAAGAATTGATACCATGAGCCACTACAGAAGAAGAATTCAAAATACTAAGAACAAGAATAAGAATTATGTTAAGCTTATCCTTCATCAAGTTTAATTGACGACAAGCAACGGATTTAGTATACCACTTATTCTTCTTGAAAGAAACTTGAAGAGAGATATAGATATGCACCACATAAAGCATAATTGAAGGAAGCACCGGTAAGCATTCACAATTGAATGGAAATACCAAGAGTTAATGGAGATACATGAGAATGAAGAGATCATGAGCCACCTGAGAGAAAACTTAAACAGGACACCATAATCATTGAGAGACGAACGAAGAGACAACAATTGAGAAGAATTGAGGATGAAAGTTGAAAGGTGAGAACGAAGAATTTTCTGAAATGATGGCCTTCGGAGGATCGAGAAATGAACACAACATTGAAATGCACCGAATAGCAAGAAAGAGATTACTCATGATTGGAGCAATTCAAGATGATGCCACAAAGCTGAACTGATGAATCTCCAAGAGAATGGACCAAGATTTGAGAGAAACACTCCTTTTGTCTTCCAAGCTGAAAATGATGAGGAGAACACCACCAAGAACTACCGAGACACTCCGGAATAAGAAGAATGGAAGGTTGAGCCAAATGAGAATTACTTCAAATAGATGTTGGAGAAGGGATATGACTACTGGAAATCAAACTTACGTCACATTTGAAAAGGATTAGAGCTCTCCGGAAAATATTACAAGAGCCAGATAAGATCCTGGGAAAGAGCCTGTGGGTTATGGGCCCACTGAAAGAAAAATCCGTTGAAACAACTGATTAGAAAGAGAGATATTGCACCGGTACCAATGAAAACTAGATGAGGTTAGCACCTCAAATTAATAGAAAAAATTGAAAACAAGAACTTCTCAGATATCTTCAACACTCCGGAATGAATAAACAAGATAGGCTGATAAGAATTTTCAACATGGGAAAGAATTTACAAGGATGAAAAGGATATGATGAACACAGATAGCTGAATTGAATTCAACGGAAAAGATGACAAGAATAATAAAGATGAACATGAAGCTCCTGAAAATCTTCACCATCAATCACCGGATACGACACAGAAAAGAAGAGAGCGGAAGCATTGATGAAAAGAAAGGCACTTGGATAAGAAATAATCACTGAAGAAAAACGGCGGGAGGGTGGGAAAAACAAAGACAACATGGGACAGATGAGATGAACTCGGGAAGAAAAGAGAGATTGATTTTGCAAAATTGGAGAGGATTGAATTCACTTGAAGGGAAGCACACCGGTTACCAGACGGACTCCGATTGCGACGAAATTTGGCAGGCGGCCTATCTACATCTAAATAAGACCACACATCAAGTTTCAACCCAATCAGAGAAAGTTTTATACAGACTTTTAAAACGAGGTTTTTGACGATGCCGCGGGTGCATGCGAGTGTGGTCGGGCTCAACACGGGCAACGACGAGAACCGTCAACTAATAATGGATGCAAGTTTGAAAACTGGCGGCAACGGATTGCCGATGCAATGTGGATGATGCGACAAATAAAAATAGACACACGACAAAAACGGAATAAAGGGGGAATCTTCTCGAACGTCGGTCTTGGGCTGTCACAATGACATGGCAAGATGCAGACTAGACATGAGCTAACGCAGCAACATCCGTCATAGACGGGTCGGAAGAATATCTGACGATATTTTCCGGGTCTCGGGCTACTACGGGTCAGACGGAAAACGATGGAAGAGTTCCACGTTTGCTATGCTAGGGACCCGTGACAAACGAATGGACCGTGTACCCGGGTTCGTCTCGTTCTGCTGATCAACTTTGATGTTGAAAATATTTTGATGTGACTTACGATTTATTTAATATTAATTTTTAAAGTTTTATTAATTATTTAGAAATTAAAAATATATTTAATTAAATTGATTAAATGCAAGTATTACATCAGCATGATGTCACGCTCACATCAGCAGTTGACTGGTCAACTGACTAGTGGGTCCCATGCGTCATGGACTCAGTTTTTTTAATTAAGATTAAATAGTAATTAATCAGATTAATTTAGTTGGGGACCCACGTGTCATACTCTAATCATTCTAACTATCTATTTAATTAATTAACTAATTAATTAAATAATATATGTATTTATTTAATAAAAACATATTGTTATTTTCATATTTTCATTTTCATTTTTCTTAATAACGTGTGGGGCCTCCGTGTAAGTGGGTGTGGAGGTTTGGCCCCACCGGTAAGTGGCTGGGCCACACCACAATTTACACACACACATAATTGCATCCATACATTAACATAACGTACATAGTACATACAAAATACATACATGCATCTCATACATACATACATACATACACATATACATCTTTTTATTTTTATCTTCACTCTAACTATCCTAACTCTCTCTGACATCCCTGTGTTCATCTCTCTCAACGGAGAGGAAGGGGCAAACTCCACCTGCAGCTACAAGACCTCAACGGCGCCAGAATGCGACGGCGATCGCCGGAATGGAACCAGAACGGAGAGAGGAGGAGAGGGGTGTCCTCACCCACGTTGTAGGGGGGGCGGGTTCGGCGAGGCTCGGTGGAGCCGTTGGTGAAGAGATAAGGAGGCCGGTGCGGTCGACGGGTAGGCGCGTGGTTCCGGTAGGGAGGAGCCCGAGGTGGTGGTGGCGCCGGTGTTGGAGAAGGGGTGACCCGGGGCGGGGGTGCCGCAGCGTCGCCGACGCAGCCCCGACACGGATCCAGCATGAGAGGCTGGGGATAGTACCAAATCTGGCATGAGAGGCACGGATCCGACATCCACGGTGCCCAGCCCACACGGCCGCGGACGCCTCACACACCGGCGGCAGCCCCGAGGGGCCTCCTAGCCGATACGTGATCCAGCGCGTGGGGGACCCGGCCAGGCCGTCGGTCAGGAGCGACGCGTCCATCGGCCACGCCGGGCGAGACAGACGGGGCGCCGTGGGAAGGGCTCGGGCGTGGGGTGACGAGGTGCAGAGAGGGAGGCGACGGGGTTAAGGGGGAGAGGAGTGCGTAGGTAGGTGGGGAGGTGAGGCGAGCGGGCGCTGGTGAAGGTGCTCGTGCGAGGGGATGGGGGACGAGGGGGTCGATCCCCTCGTGGGTTCGGGAGCTGGGTGGGGCGACGGGAGGGTCTGGGGGTGTGCGATAGGTGAGGAGAGGCAGGGGCGATCGGTGGGAGTGGGGGCTGGGACCGGTGCGCGAGAGAGAGGGAGGGAGTGGATCTGGGGCTCTCAGGCGTGGGGGTGGGTGAGACCGAGAGGGTGAGAGGGATGGAAGGTGGCGGCGGCATGGGGATCCACGGAGGGTTGAGCGGGGGTGGGGTGCCCTAGGGTTTGCCCATGGGCTTTATACCCCTTGGGTTGGCCGGGATTTGGTGGGCTCGCAGGCCCATTTCGAGCCAGGGGGTCTTTTTCTTTTTCTTGCTTTATTTTGTTTTGTTATATATATATATATTCTTTTATTATTTGTGTTTTAAATATATAGGGTTTATAACAAATTGTAAAAACGCCAGATTTGTTTTAATAATTCAGATAGGGGATATTTATAATTCATCCAATCATATTGCATTCGAATCTTTTCCCGTTTGATTTTGCTTTCAAATTTCGAATTCGAATTGTTTGGAACCAACGCGAGATCAACGATAGAAAATCTCGGTGACGTGGCACCATTAGCGTGTGATCAATGTAGCTTAATTAGAATCATCACTATAGCAAAAGTTGAGGATGTCACAGTCCCCAACACACCAAATACAATGTTAATTTGTATAGGTGCACTAGTTCATCCAAGAGATGGTGATACAAGTGTAGTAGTAGATATTGACTTTTGTAATAGTAAAAATAAAAAACAGCAATGTAACGAGTAAAAAAAGTGACCACAAACGGTATTGCAATGCTTGAAAATGAGGCCTAGTGTGATAGCCTGGCTTAGTAGGGATGATAGACTACTCATATCAATAAGGAATTCCTTCTTTTTCGGGAGCCCATTCAAACAGAACTCTCAGGTTAAGCGTGCTCGGCTTGGAGTAGTTCTAGGATGGGTGACCGACCGGGAAGTTCATCCCGGGTGCCCATGAGTGAGGACAAAGTGCACAGAAAAGACTAGTATTGATATGTGGGGCCAGTCTAGATCCCGCGAGGAGTAACGACCACCGGCGGGTGTGTCCGGGGCGTTACAAGTTTGGTATCAGAGCTGACCCTCGCGGTTACACGGATGTTTGCGGATAGGTGCGCAGTCATGTTGTTCATGACGTTTGTCACCCGTCGTGGCACACGTTATGGCACATGTACTGGACTGAATGCACAGACGTTTGTGCCAAGAGGGAACGCTCTTGTGGCCCGACGAGGACGTCGGTTCCTCTGAGTGGTGGTGTATGTGATAGCCTGGCTTAGTAGGAATGATAGACTACTCATGTCAATAAGGAATTCCTTCTTTTCTGGGAGCCCATTGAAACAGAACTCCCAAGTTAAGGGTGATCGGCTTGGAGTAGTTCTAGGATGGGTGACCGACCGGGAAGTTCATCCCGGGTGTGCATGAGTGAGGACAAAGTGCGCAGAAAAGACTAGTATTGATATGTGGGGCCAGTCTAGATCCCGCCAGGAGTAACGACCACCGGCGGGTGTGTCCGGGGCGTTACACCTAGGGTCCGTATTTTCGCTAGTGCAATCTCTCAACAATACTAATATAATTGGATCACATAATAATCCCTCAACGTGTGATAAATAATCACTCCAAAGTTCCTATCTAGCGGAGAACGTAAGAAGAAATTGTTTGTAGGGTATGAAACCATCTCAAAGTTATTCTTTTCGATCAATCTTTCCAAGAGTTCGTACTAAAATAACAAGTTATCCTTTCCGATCGATCTATCGAAGAGTTCATACTAAAATAACACCGTAACAAATTCAGATTCATAATACTCAATCCAACACAAAGAACCTCAAAGAGTGCCCTAAGATTTCTATTGGAGTAACAAAGACGAGAACGTGCATCAACCCCTACGCATGGATTACCCCAATGTCACCTCGGGAATCTACGAGTTGAGTGTCAAAACATATATCAAGTGAATCAATATGATACCCCATTGTCACCACACGTATTCATAGCAAGACATAAACCAAGTGCTCTCAAATCCACAAAAGTATTCAATGTGATAAAACTAAATCTCAAAGGGAAAAATCAATTCATCACAACAAGATAGAGAGGGAGTAACACCATTTGATCCAACTATATTAACAAAGCCCACGTTACATCAAGATTGTGCCATCTCAAAGAACATGAGAGAGAGAGAGATTAAACACATAGCTACTGGTACAAACCCTCGGCCCTGAGGGTGGACTACTCCCTCCTCATCACGGTGGCCATATGGATGATGAAGATAGCCTCCGGTGATGATCTCCGCCTCCGACAGGGTGCTGGAACGAGTTCCCGACTGATTTTTCGTGGCTATAGAGGCTTCCGGCGGCAAAAACTCTCATATAGGGTTATTTCTGGGGGTTTATGTATTTATAAGAATTTTTGGCATCGGTCTCATGTCAAGATGAGCCTCGAGGATGCCACTAGGTACCACGACACGCCCGGGGGGCTGGTGCGCTCTAGTGCCTAGTGGGTACCAGGGGGCCCTCTGGTGGTTCTTTCCTCCAGTATTTCTCTTTTCTTCCAAAAGAATCGTCAAAAAGTTTTGTCCAATTCCGTGAACTTTTATTTCTGCACAAAAAATAACACCACGATAGTTCTATTGAAAACAATGTCACTCCCGGTTAGTTCCATGCAAATCATACCAACACCATATAGAATTGTTGTAAACATGGCATGCATACTTCATAAATTATAGATACGTTGGATACGTATGACCATCTCCAAGCTTAATTCCTACTCGGCCTTGAGTAGGTAAATGATAAAATAAATAATTTATGAAGTGTGAATGCTAGCATAGTGCATACGTTCGATCAATGATAATTTCAATCACTTTTCCTAGCATCATAACAACAACTCTTTCTCATAAAACTCGTCATGATAAAGTGGCAATTGAAAACGGATTTTTTGATGTGGAATACTAGTTATCATATTCCTCATATACTCTTATATTTTGTAGCATGGACATTTGGACTTGAATGATTCAAAGCAATAGTCTATAATTTGACATGACAACTTTAATACTCAAGCATATCAACAAGCAACAAAGTATTTCAAAATATCAATGCTAAAGAACATTATCCCTAGCCGATCATGCTCAATAATTGATCCATTCATGCAACACACCCAAATATTAGCTACATCCAATGCTCAAGTATGATAACAGTGTTCCGTAGTTGGTGCTTTATAACAGAAGATGGAGACACAAATAAAAATAAAAATTGCATAAAATTATATATATGGGCCCCTCCCATAGGGAAGCAGAGATTTGTAGGGGTGCCAAAGCTCAAAGTGAAAAATTGAGAGATAAAATATTTTCGGTGGCATGATTTTCGTGTCAAAGAAATCGACTAAGAGTTCCCAATATCTTCCATGCTGAACAAATCATAGGCTGTTCCCAAACTGAAAATAAAGTTTATTCCTTTTTCCACCATTCTTTCACAATCCATGGCTAGTCGCATTCACGGATACCATCCATACCAACACTTTCCAAGGAATTTATTATTGGACAACATAAAATAAATTTTCTTTGCATTCGGGACTAGGCATCTCTATCCGCCATATTCTCGTGCAATGACAAGTGAATAAACACTCATCTTTTTTTTCGAAAAAGGGGTTTCCCTCGCTTTGTATTACAAAGCAACCAACCGATACAATCAACAATAGGTGCTGGGGCGGAAGCAGCACAATCACAGCCAAAAGGAACGAAAGAGAAACAACAAGAGAAAAATGCCGACAACGGCGGATCGACGGAAACGAAGACGCTTCACGACCACTACGCCCACCGAAGATCTCCCACCAAGCTCCAAGGCTCCGAAGCACCGGTACCAATCAACACCTCCAGGAAGGACCGCAACGATGACGACGCTGCTGCCAAGGGTTTCCCCCGGTACGTGACGAGGCAAGAGGAAGGGTCGCCCCAGACGCCCTCCAGGAAGGTCCGGGGGCACCCACCGGTGTCGCCGCGTCGATGTTGGCCACGCCGACAGGGGTTTCCCCCGATCCCAACCTTCACCTCGAATGCTCGAGAGCCTGCCACCAAACCGACCACCATCTTGCGCCACCGCGGTCATGAAGCCTCCACGCCGTCTCACCATGGCACCATGAAGTGAGGCCTGCACAGCGGGGAATAGGAGCCGGGACTAGGAGCCACAACACCGTCGGCACGCGGGAGGGTACAACCTCCACCGTCGACGACGGTAGCCGACCGGGCAAAATAGCAGGAGCATACGAGCCCCGTGGGCCCACAGGCTCGGCCGGGCCCTCCATGCACGTAAAGCTCCTACCATCGCGCTTCAGCAGGCGCGCTATCGGCGTCGCCGCCCCCCGTCCGAGATGCTCCTCCTCCTCACCACACAGACGACAATGAAGCCACGCCGGGAGCTGGCCCGCTAGGACCCAGATGTGGCCCACAAGGCCCAGATCTGGGTCGGGGTGCGCCGCCTACCAACCTGCGTCACCACGCCGCCTCATCGCCAAGGGGCAACACCACTACCTCTCGCGTCGCCGTCCGCTGCTGTCGGGTCGCCGGACCGTCGCAGAGCCGAGGAGCACCGCCACTGCCCCATGCCCCGGGCAGGGAGCCGCGCGCACGGGGACACGCAGTCCCGTCGCGGCCAACACCACCCGGCCAAGCGCCGGGGACGACCGTTGGCGGCGGCGGGGAGGGCAGGGGAACGGAGGTAGGTCGAAGATGGGAGGGGCTCACGCCGCCCCGGCCACCTCCCGGAGAGACGACACGGGGCGGATCCGGGAGGGGGAGAGGGGGTGGGGGTGGGGACAGCCGGCGGCGGCGGGGGGAGGGTGGGACACTCCCCAATCTTCTGTATCAATATCTTTCTCGGCCCACTATGTTTCACGGGCGAGGATATGTGTTAAACACTCATCTTCACAATAACCTATTTAACATGGAAGATACCAGACACCCCTCGCCGCTTCATGAGCGATACGGGCACACAAAACAGAAGTTTATTTTGAACATTAGAGTTGACACATATAAATTTACTTAGAATGACACTCAAATACTGCATATAGGTAGGTATGGTGGACTCATTTGGCACAACTTTTGGTTTAGGATTTGGATGCACAAGCAGCATTCCCGCTTAGTACAAGTGAAGGCTAGCAAATAGATTGAGAAGTGCCCATCCAAGGAACGAAAACCATCATAAGCGAACATTAAACATAAATAGCACCGAATAATGCCACACAAGTAGGATGTAATTTCATAGCATAATTATTGACCTCATGTGCCTGCATAGGGAATCACAAACCTTAACACCAATGTTCTTACTAAAGCATAATTACTCATCAACGCAACTCACATATCACTACTTCATATCGCAAAACTATTGCAAAGAATCAAGTTTAACATCCAATGATCTTCATGAAAGTTTTTTATTAAATCTCCCCTGGATATCTATCACTTTGGGACCAATTTCATTTATAGCAAATTGCCATTATTAATAACAAGCTCTCAAACAAATATAAGTGAGGAACAAGAGCACAAGTTTCTTTAAAATTTTCAACTCTCAAAATAATATAATTGAAGCAAGAGAGGATATCTTGAAAGTTTCTACTAACTCCCAAAATAATCTAAGTGAAGCACGAGATCATATTTTTTCAAAGTAACAGCACCACCGTGTTCAAAAAGGAATAAGTGAAGTACTAGAGCAATTCAATCAAACTGCTCTCAAAAGATATAAGTGGAGATTAATGAGTAGCCAAACAATTAAGTATCTATGTGAGGACTCTATCTCAATAAAGATTTTCAGATCTGATATTTTATTTCAAACAGAAAATAAAACAAAAGACACACCAAGAATAGCACATATCATGTGGACAAATAAAAATTTAGGCTCAACATAGGCTAACCGATAGTTGTTGGTGAAGAAAGGTGGGATGTGTAGCATCCCCAAGCTTAGATGATTGAGACTTCTTGAAGTATTTACTTGGGGTGCCTTGGGCATCCCCAAGATTGAGCTTTTGTATCTCGTTCTATTCTCTCATATCCCGGTTTCACCTAAGTCTCAAAAACTTCATCCACACAAAACTTGAAAAGAACTCATGAGATAGGTTAGTGCACATAACAATAAATCAACACTTCGTGTACTGCCAAGGTAAGTTGCATAATGATTTTAAAACATTAGGTACTATATACATTTTTTCATTAAATCACTGTGTAATTTTTTAGAAACTTTCCACATTTCAGTAAAATATGATAATTCTAATACTACATCATAAGTTTCTGTTTTTGTACATCGCACATGCAATTCAAGCATTCTAAAGGAAATTCTTGGAATTTTTATAGAAAAACAAGATTATAAATAACATATAATGGGGTACAAAAAAAATAAAATGATGCTCCAAGCAAAACAAATATCATGTGACGAATAAAAATATAGCTCCAAGTAAGATATACCGATAATGTTGGAGATGAAAGAGGGGATGCCTACAAGGGACATCCCCAAGATTAGACGATTGAGTCTTCCTTGGATATAACCTTGGGGGTGCCTTGGGAATCCCCAAGCTTAGGTTCTTTCTGCTACATATTCTCCTCATATTGGTATCTCACCCAAAACTTGAAAACTTCAATCACACAAAACTTAACGGAACTTCATGAGATGGGTTAATATGATAAATATAGATCATTCTCTTAGGTACGGTCAATACAAGATTCATATTTATTCTCACATGATGCCTAATGTATTATATCATTCCCATAAATTATATCACTAAATATAAGCTAAAGAAACACCAAAACAAGCAAACTATGCACGCAAAATGGAATATGTCAAAAAACAGAACAGTCTGTGAAGATCTGAATGAAACTCATACTTCCGTGACTCTAAAGATTCCAAACAATTATGAAAATGCACAGAATTTGCATACTAAAACTTGGTAGAAGTTGCAGTTTTTTTTGAACCTCCAGTAAAATCACATAAATAATTCACTAGACATAAAAGTTTCTGTTTTTTCATAGAATCAAATAAACAAGTATCCACACTATCCCCAAGGCTTTACTTGGTACTTTATTGAAATAAAAGTTATAAACCATGATTACTAAAGTAGATTAATAATGTGAACACTCAAAAACAGAAAGGATAAATATTGGGTTGTCTCCCAACAAGTGCTTTTCTTTATTGCCTTCTAGCAAGGCATGATGATTTCAATGATGCTCGTATAAAAAGTAGTAACTGAGGCATGCAAGAGAGCATCATGAATCACATGGCAAGTACATTTAAGTCTAACCCACTTCCTATGCATAGGGATTTTGAAAGCAAGCAATTTATTGTAGCAATAATCAACTTGCATAGGAAGGCAAAACAATCATGACTTCAAAAATTTGAACACATAGGGAGGAAACTTGTTATTATTGCAATTCCTACAAGCATATGTTCCTCCCTCATAATAATTTCGGTAGCATCATGAAGGAATTAAACAATATAACTATCAAATAAAGCATACTTTTCATGATGCACAAGCATATAATTCTTATTACTATCCACACAAGCAAAATTCTTATCATCCATAGTAGTGGAAGCAAACTCGACAAAATAACCATCTAAGATACTTGATTGATATAATCCATGTGAAAATTAAAATCATGATGACAAGTTTCATGGTTATCCTTATTATTTATAGCATAAATGTCATCACAATAATCATCATAGATATGAAGCATGATTTCATCATAATAAATTTGCTCATCAAAACTTGGGGGACTAAAAATAGCATCTTCATCAAACATAGCATCCCCAAGCTTGTGGCTTTGCATATAATTAGCATCATGTATATTCAGAGAATTCATACCAAAAATAGTACTACCATGCTCATCATTCAAGGATCTTATGCCAAACATTTTATCAAATTCTTCTTCTATCAATTGAGCACAATTTTCCTTTCCATCATTTTAAGAAAGGCATTATAAAGATGAACAATATGAGACCACCTCGATTCCATTTTTATGTAATTTTCTTTTTATGAACCAAACTAGTGAAAAACAAGAAACTAAAATATTTAATTGCATATCTAAAGATATAACTTCAAGCACTCACCTCCCCGGCAATGGCGCCAGAAAAGAGGTTGATGTCTACTACGCAACTTTATTCTTGTAGACTATGTTGGGTCTCCAAGCGTAGAGTTTTGTAGGACAGTAGCAATTCTCCCTCAAGTGGATGACCTAAGGTTTATCAATCAGTGGGAGGTGTAGGATGAATATGGTCTCTCTCAAATAACCCTCCAATCAAATAATAAAAAAGACTCTTGCGTCCCCAACACACCAAATACAATGTTAATTTGTATAGGTGCACTAGTTCGGCGAAGAGATGGTGATACAAGTGTAGTAATAATAGTACATATTGATTTTTGTAATAGTAAAAATAAAAAAACAGAAAGGTAATGAGTAACAAAAGTGAGCACAAACAATATTAGAATGCTTGAAAATAAGGCCTAGGGTCCGTTCTTTCGCTTGTGCAATCTCTCAACATTGCTAATATAATTGGATCACATAACAATCCCTCAACATGCGATAATAAAACACTCCAAAATTCCTATATAGTGGAGAACATAAGAAGAAATTGTTTGTAGCGTACGAAACCACCTCAAAGTTATTCTTTTTGATCGATCTTTCCAAGAGTTTGAACTAAAATAACAAGTTATCCTTTCCAATCGATCTATCCAAGAGTTCGTACTAAAATAACACCATAACAAATTCAGATTCATAATACTCAATCCAACACAATGAACCTCAAAGAGTGCCCTAAGATTTCTACCCGAGAAACAAAGACGAGAACATGCATCAACCCCTACCCATAGATTACCCCAATGTCACCTTGGGAATACCCGAGTTCAATGCCCAAACATATATCAAATGAATCAATATGATACTCCATTGTCATCATGGGTATTCATAGCAAGACATAAATCAAGTTCTCTCAAAATATAAAAGTATTCAATCTGATAAGATGAAATCTCGAAGGGAAAACTCAATTCATCACAACAAGATAGAGATGGAGAAACCCCAATTGATCCAACAATATTAACAAAGCCCACAATACATCAAGATTTTGCCAGCTCCAAGGGTGCACTACTCCCTCCTCATCATGGCGGCCATAGGGATGATGAAGATGGCCTCCGATGATGATCTCCCCCTCCGACAGGGTGCCGGAACGGGCTCCGATTGTTTTTTTGTGGCTACAAACACTTGCGGCGGCGAAACTTCTCATCTAGGGTTATTTTTGGGGGTTTCTATATTTCTAGTAATTTTTTGTGTCGGTATCACGTCCAGATGGGCCTAGAGGGGCCCACTAGGTACCAGGGCGTGCCGAGGGGGTTGGCACGCACTGGTGCCTAGTGGGAACTAGTGGGGGCACAAGTGGCGGGTGGTATAGGAGTACTAATAAAATAACTATTATTAGTATTTGATAAGTAACACAACTTGGTGTTATCTTGAGACATAGTGACGAAACTAGCAAGGTAACAAGCAGAACAAGTAAACTAGAAAGTAAAGCAAGCAAACAAGTAAACTAGCAAGAGTACATATATTTTTTTTTATAAAAAACAAAATATAACATCAAATAAAAATTAGAACAAGTGAATGATAATTTGTGAGAAGGTACTTGATAGGAAATTTGTGATACTCCCCGGCAACGGCGCCAGAAATCTTTCATGATACTTGTGATATGCGTTGGGTTTTCCTCGAAGAGGAGGGGATGATGCAACACGGTATAGATAAGTATTTCCCTCAGTGAGAACCAAGGTTATCGAACCAATAGGATAACCATGAAATTACTCGTCTTCAGCACCTACACACAAAAGAGCACACACTTGCACCCAACACGGGCAAGAGGGTTGTGAATCCCCTTGAACTAATTACTTGAAAGCAATAAGTACTGATTCATAGATAGTTTGGTAAATATAAATAGAAAATGCATAAAAGGTGAATAATAACAACAAGGTATATTGAGTTTTTGTAAATATATTTGTGTGTAGACCCTGGGGATATAGTTTTTTCTACAGGCTTCTCTCTCGTAGAAAGCATATGATGGGTAAACAAAAAACTCTTGGGGAATTGAAAGAAAGCCACATAGTTATGCAATATTTATTCGTGGCAATGATCATTACATATAGGCATCACGTCCATAAGAAAGTAGACCGACTCCTACCTGCATCTACTACTATTACTCCACCCATCGACCGCTATCCATCATGCATCTAGAGTATTAAGTAACAACAGAGTAATGCTTGTAGGATGATCACATGATGTAGACAAAGTAAATACAATTAATATGAATGAACCCCTCATTTTATCCATGGTGGTAGCAATACACTACGTGTCACGTTCTTTTCTGTCTTTGGGATTGAGCACCGCAAAATTGAACCAACTACAACTCACCTCTCCCACTGAAGATAAACCATTGTAGTTGGCCAAACCAAATTGATAGATCAGAGAGAATTACGAAGCTACCATAATCATGCATATATATGAAAGACCAGCAAGGAACTCGATATAATCTCATGAATAATCTGAACATAAACCCACGGTTCATTGAATCCCAACAAACACACCGCACAAGAGTGATTACATAAGATAGATCACATAGGTCTATGGTGAACTACTCACATATCACCATGAGAGCAGCAAGGATGATGTAGAGGCCCTCCATGCCGACCCCCCTTCGGCAAGACACCGGAACAGGGTTCCAGATGGGCACACGGCGGAACACAAGCTTGCGGCGGCGGAAAAAGTGTTTTGGGAGGCTCTCTAAGATTTTCAGAATATATGTGAATTTATAGGCTAGAGAACGGGAGTCAGAGAGCTGGGAGATGGACCCTAGCCATCAGGGAGCAACGACCCTCCCTGGTGCACCTTGTTGTCTTGGGGCGCCTCGTGTGCCCATTGGTCTTCCTACAAAGCTTACACATATTTATTTGGTCCAGAAAAAGCCATCAAAAAGTTTCACGGTATTTGGACTTCGTTTGATACAATATTCCTGGAAAGCCAAAAACAAGCAGAAAACAACAACTCGCACTTGGCACTGGGTTAATAGGTTAGTGCTCGAAAATAATATAAATCAACAAGTAAATGCCTAGAAAGCATCCTAGAATGATAATATAATAGCATGAAACAATCAAAAATTATAGATACTTTGGGGACGTAACATCGCCCCATCAACACCCGTCACCATCTTCTTCACCTCCGGTGCTTGTCGTTCTCTCAGTCCGATCTTTTTTCAAAGCTCTATATTAGCTCTAATTGAATAGTTAGTTTTTTATCATATCCTTTTTTGTTTAGTAAAACCGAACCGCCATGATTTTTTTTCTGTTAGTCGATGCGCTCTCGTTTTCTTTAATTTTTGATCGTTCGCCCGTTAGCACACCAGCGTACACCATCGAGCGAATACCAACTTGATATGTGGCCCCATAACTCATCTCTTGCGCTTTTTCGTTTTCTTTTTCATAGATAGTTTGCTTTTAGATTCGCTATATCTTTTATGTTTTAATCCCTTTTCAATGATTCTTTTCTATTAGATTCAAAAGTTTTCATGTTTGAAAATTTTAAATTTGAATTTGCTCAAATATGCTTCAACCTTAATTTGTGAATATCTTGAGTTTACAAAATAGATTTTAAATTGATTCTTTTTTATCATAGTCACGTGTTGAATTGTTTTGCACTAGGATTAACTTGGGTAATTTTAGAAAAATATAAATTAGGGATTTATCAAAAACATTATTGTTTTGACTAATATTAAATTACTTCTTTTTCATTTAATTTTTAATTGATTTTAATTATTTTCTTTGTTCACTTTTGAAATATTTTGTTTTGTTTATGTTAGTCAACTTTAGCCACTTTTATTGGTTAGTTAAAATATTTTTTACTAATTTTTTTCTTTATTTTTGTATTGAAACATGAATATATCATAAATAGAGTTTTATATTTGCTTTTTAATTGTTCATTTTTGCTAATAAAATTTTATGAAAAATACCTTATATTAACTTAGTTGTTTTATGTTTTATTTTCTTTTAATTTATTATTTTAGTGTTTTCTTTGCTTTTAAGTTTTATTAGTACAAAAAAACTTTTATTGTCTAGTGTGTCAATCTTCATGGTTTATGTAGTAGTTTTGTTTTGAAGTTTTCTTTGAATTTTATTTGATTTTTTCTATGTATTTCTTTGTAGCTATTATTTGTTGATTGCTAGATTGAATGCTTATGAATGCAACGTTTGACTATATATATTTTCATTGGAGAGTGATGAATAAGTATATCAAGTTATTTCTAGGAGCAATAAACATTCATCAAGTGATACCACACAAGTTCACTTTGACCACATGTTCATACCTATGTTTTTATTGCATTTAGTGTCACCATTTCATCTTTTGGTAGTTAATATTGAACCTTGTAGTTGAGTAGAAGCATGGGGTACGAAGCCGCACCCCTATTGCTAAGCCCCGGGAAACTATAAGTTAGTTTGATGTTATGCTTCAGTAGATAGGGATTGGTATGGGTGTTATATGAGAGGTGTGAGAATGAAGAACGTCTGATCAAGATGACAAGACTTCAAGACTTCAAGACTTCAAGACCAAGAGACTTCAAGACATGTTAATGACAACCTCATGATGCAAGACACAAGAGAAATTTCAATATAACTCTGGGTGTAATGGGTCAAAAGGCACCTAGTGATCTACCATGTGGGATAGACATGGCACCACGGTGATCAAGCATGTGGGATTAGCATAGTGAGTCGGGTATTGGTTAGTCATCATGATGAAAGCTCCACCCAGGCTCAAAGAGACATATGGATACTTCAAGATCGAAAGCTTACGTGTGAAACCAAAAGTTAATATGTCCAAATCAGTGCTACGAGATATAGACGAAAAACAGTATTGGAAGGAAACTAGTGTTGGTTCGAGAAGATCTTTCAAAGATCATGTTTTGGTCAGCCGTCCTCAAACATCAGGCATTGCGAGGACGTCAATGGAGGTATCGAATCTTGCAGGAAAAGTGCGCAAACCTCTACAGAGTATTGTAACCTAATCAATTAGTCATGTACCCGATTACGAACAATTTGAGCCTCTGGACTTGGATCTATCTCGAAACTCTCAACACCGAATGAAAAATAATTGTGGGCCACTTATAATGATTTAGGCTATGAGACATCGGTTGGCGGAACCATGTCGTATTAGATAACTCTATAGAGAAAAAATCCTGACATTCCTTTGTTGTAGGGAAAATAAAATAAAACCAGCTTTTACGCAAAAAACTTAAACACACACACACAAATCCATGTTGCATATGGAATAGTTATTATCATCTACTTTCTTATTGTGATCTTGCTGGTACATTTAATATACTGACCAACATGGCTGCAACATATCATGTCGCAGATATTTCTATGATGATACTTGCCATTGGCGTTGATGGGACTACACTCAACTTGCCATTGGTGTTGATGGGACTCCACACCCTTAATGATTTGTTTCGGTGATGATAACAAAGGTATACTCTACACTCAACATGCAGTACAAAGATATACTCTGTTTCTGCAGTATTTCTATGGTATTTCATCGGAGTATTGTGTATGCCAGCATACTAATCCAGGGATGGCACAGAAAGCACAAAGGCACCAATCCATTTGGGTCGGGTCACTATAGGCCATAAGCTGCACGAAGAGACGACAAGGCAATAGGGCGCGCCCAGGGGGCAGTCGTGCCTTGTTACCTTGTGGGCCTCTTGTGGCTCCGACTAACCTAATTCCAACCCTATAAATTCTCAAATATTGGTAAAACATCAGAGAGTCACCTGAAACACTTTTCCACCGCCGCAAGTCTCTGTTTCGAGGGGAGGCCATCTAGAGACCTTTTCAATGTTGTGTCGGAGGGGGGATCGATCACAAAGGCCATCTACATCAACCTTGCTGCCTCCATGATGTTGTGTCAGTAGGCCATCACACACCTATGGGTCCATATGTAGTAGCTAGATAGCTTCTTCTCTCTCTATGATCGTCAATATAAAGTTCACTGCGATTCCTGCGGTGATCCATTCGATGCAATCTTCTTTGCGGTGTGTTTGTTGGGATCCGATGAATTATGGGTTTACGATCAAATTATTCAAGAATATTAATTGAGTCTACTCTAAATTATTTTATGCATGATTATTATAACTTCGTATTTCTCTCCGATCTATTGGTTTGGTTTGGCCAACTAGATACATTTATCTTTAATGGGGGTGATGTGTTCTCATGGGTTCAACCTTGCGGTGCTCAATTACAATGACAGAAAGGGGCATGCCACGTATTTGTATTGCTGCCACTAAGGGTAAAACGATGGGTTTTATTCATAGTTGAGTTTACTTTGTCTAGATCATGTCATCTTGCCCCAAGCATTACCCTGTTTCATACTTAATACTCTGGATGCATGCAGGATAGTGGTCGAAGAGTGGAGTAATGTTCTAGATGCACGCAGGAGTTGGTCTACTTGCTTATGGATGTGATGCCTATATACATGATCATTGCCTTGAATAAGATTTCATAACTATGCGGTATTCTGTCAATTGCCCAACCATAGTTTGTCTACCCACAGTATGTTATGTTCAAGAGAGAAGCCTCTAGCAAATACTATGGCCCCCCGAGTCTACTAAAATTATATTACAAAAATCATAAAAATATTTTGCCATTTATTTTATTTTATTTATATTTATATTATCTATCTATCACTACTTAATCCTTGCAAGTAACGAGTTCAAGGGGCTTGACAACCCTCTTGCTCGCATTGGGTGCAAGTGTTTGGTTTTGTGTGTGCAAGTGCTGACTACAAGAGTTTGCTTAATAATTATATTGGTTCAATAACCTTGGTTCTCACTGGAGGAAATACTTATCTCTAATGTGCTGCATCTCCCCTCCTCTCCGGGGAAAACCCAAACGCAGTTTAAAAGTAGCAATGGCCTACATGATCGATTCCCCCTCCAACGGGTACCGGAAAAGGTCTCTAGAAAGTATCATCGTGTTTGGACTCTATTTGGTATTGATTTTCTTAAAAAGTCAAAAACATGCAAAAACTGGGAACTGACACTAGGCACTAGTTTAATAGGTTAGTCCTGAAAAATGATATAAAATAACATATTATTGCACGTAAAGTATCCAAGATTGATAATATAATAGCATGAAACAATCAAAAATTATAGGAATGTTGGAGACATATCAGCATCCCCAAGCTTAATTCCTGGTCGTCCTTGAGTAGGTAAATTATAAAAACATATATTTTGATCTGGCATGCTACCCAACATGTCATCTCTTTTAGGTAGAATTACTGTAAAACAATGAAGTAATTTATATCAACATAATAATATCTGTGAATATAAGAAGCGAAATCATTACTTTTCCAAAATATATGATCCTTAAAGAATGTTATGTCTACTTGCTTTATCATAATAGCATGGCGTGACTCCGTCTTCACCGCATAAGTATAAATCATGAGCACCCAGTTGTCAAACCAAGCAATTGGATCGTACTTCCAACGTGCTTCAGCATTTTCAACTTCACGCAATACATGAGCGTGAACCATGAATATACGATATAGGTGGAATAGAGTATGGTGGTAAATCTCAAGGGAGTCCAAATTTGAAGAAAGTCTCGCATCAACTAGGCGGACCAATGACATATGGATATGTCCATCAATCGATATAAATGCGAGGAGTAGGAATTGCCATGAAACAGATGCACTGGAGCTATAAGTGTATGAAAGTGCAAACGAAACTAAGTGGGTGTGCATCCAACTTTCTCACTCATGAAGACATCGGTCATTTGAGGAAGCCCGTCGTCGAAATATGCAAGCCAAGTTCTATAATGAAAAAATCCCACAAGTATAAGAA
This sequence comes from Hordeum vulgare subsp. vulgare, assembly GCF_904849725.1. NCBI lineage: Eukaryota > Viridiplantae > Streptophyta > Magnoliopsida > Poales > Poaceae > Hordeum > Hordeum vulgare. Next base: position 503,767,893 of record NC_058520.1, on the reverse strand, counting down.
AATGACAACTCATGGCACTCTCTATATGAAGAACATGGTTCTCCCTCTAAGTACGAGTGTGGAAAAAGAAGTATAATCACTACCCTTCTCTCTTTGTCTCTCACTATTTTAATGGTCGGATTTTTTCGCCTCCCCCATTTCCTCACTCTCTCTCTTTTCTTTCGTCCGAAATCTCATCCCGACTTGTGGGAGGATCATCGTCTACATCATCCTTTCCTCACTGGGAAGATGCTCTAATAATGATGATCATCACACTTTTATTTACTTACAATTCGATAAAGCTTATACAATATGACTCTATACGAATGCCTCTCACAGTGTACGAGGATGTGCAATGGTCTAGCGTACATGTAAACAATCATGAACGGTTGATAACCCACAAGTATAGGGGATCGCAACAGTTTTTGAGGGTAGAGTATTCAACCCAAATTTATTGATTCGACTCAAGGGGAAGTCAAAGAATATTCTCAAGTATTAGCAGTTGAGTTGTCAATTCAACCACACCTGAAAGATTTAGTATATGCAACAAAGTATCAGTAAAAAAGTAGTACGATAGCAGCAGTAGCAACAGTAACCAGTAGCAGCAAAGTGACAGCAGTAGCAGCAATGTAACGTAGCAAGGATGAGTAGGAAAAACTCGTAGGCATTGGATCGGTGATGGATGATTATGCCGGATGCTATTCATCATGCAACAGTTATAACACGGGGAGATATGTAACTAGCTCCAGTTCGTCAATCTAATGTAGGCATGTATTCCGTATGAAGTCATACGTGCTTAGGGAAAAGAACGTGCATGACATCTATTGTCCATCCCTCCCGTGGCAGCGGGGTCCTAATGGAAACTACGGGATATTAAGGTTCTCCTTTTAATAAATAACTAGACCAACGCATTAACACTTGGTGAATACATGAACTCCTCATACTATGGTCATCTCCGGGAGTGGTTCCGGCTATTGTCACTCCGGGGTTGCCGGATCATAACACATAGTAGGTGACTACAACTTGCAAGATAGGATCAAGAACACACATATATTGGCGACAACATAATAGGTTCAGATCTGAAATCATGGCACTCGGGCCCTAGTGACAAGCATTAAGCATGGCAAAGTAGTAGCAACATCAATCTCAGAACATAATGGATACTAGGGATCAATCCCCGTCAAAACTAACTCGATTACATGGTAGATCTCATCCAACCCATCACCGTCGAGCAAGCCTACGATGAGATTACTCACGAACGGTGAAGAGCATCATGGAATTGGCGATGAAGGAAGGTTGACGATGACGATGGCGACGATTTCCCCTCTCCGGAGCCCAGAACGGAGTCCACATCTGCCCTCGAGAGGAAGAACAGGAGGTGGCGGCGCCTCCGTATCGTAAAACACGATGAACTCTTCTCCTTGTTTTTTTTCCGGACAAAAGAGGCTAAATATATTTGAGATAGGAGGCGGTGGAGCAACGGGGGGCCCACAAGCCTGCCAGGCGCGGTTAGGGGGCCCACGCCTGGTGGGCTTGTGGGCTCCATGCTCCACTTCCTCCGTTGATTCTTGCGCCATTATTTTTTATATATTCCACAAAAATTCTCCGTAAATTTCCAGGTCATTCCGAGAACTTTTATTTCTGCGCAAAAACAACACCATGGCAATTCTGTTGAAAACAGCGTTAGTCCGGGTTAGTTCCATTCAAATCATGCAAATTAGAGTCCAGAACAAGGGAAAAGAGTTTGGAAAAGTAGATACGATGGAGACGTATCAACTCCCCCAAGCTTAAAACCTTGCTTGTCCTCAAGCAATTCCGTTGATAAACTGAAAGAGACAAAAGAAAAACTTTTAAAAACTCTGTTTGATCTTGTTGTTGCAACTATGTCTAACTCATATCCAGAATTTCAGCAAGATCACAAGAACACCACATAAGCAAATGACATCTAGGTCTCACGGTAAACTTATGTCAATGGCATAATCAACAAGCGAGCAATAATAATAAGTTTCAAACGTCAACACTTCAATCAAAACAATCATGAAGCACTACGAATAGATGGTATCTCGCTAGCTCTTTCTGAAACTGCAAATCATAAATGCAGAGCACCTTCAAAGACCAAGGGCTGACTAAACATTGTAATTCATGACAAGGAAGTTCCAGTCACACTCATACTCAATCACAGTTAAAAGCAAAGCATAAAAATGACAGAGGTGCTCTCTAATTGGTGCTTTTATAAGAAGAGGATGACTCAACGGGAACATAATAGACAGGCCCTTCGCAGAGGGAAGCATTGATTTGCAGAGGTGCCAGAGCTCAAGCTTTGAAACAGAGATAATAATTTTGGGTGGCATGCTTTCATTGTCAACGCAATGACCAAGAGTTAGGACCATCTTCCACGCTACACATGCTATAGGCGGTTCCCAAACAGAAAAGTAAAGTTTTGACTCCCCCACCACCAATCAATCACACTCCACGACTAGCCGAATACTTGGGTGCCGTCCATACCAACATCAATCCAGGGGGAGTTTTGTTTGCAATTATTTTTTCGATTTGAGCATGGAACTGGGCATTCCAATTACCGGCCCCTTTCTCGTGAATGATAGTGAATAAACACATATCGAGGATAACACGCCTAGCATGGAAGATACGGATAGCCTCCTGTCACCACATGAGCGGTTCGGGCATGCAAAACAGATTATTTCTTGATGGTTTAGAGAGTAGCACATGAAAATTTACTTGGAACGGCAGGTAGATACCGCATATAGGTAGGTATGGTGGACTCATATGGAACAACTTTGGGTTTATGGAAGTGGATGCACAAGCAGTATTCCCGCTTAGTACAAGTGAAGGCTAGCAAAAGACTAGGAAGCGACCAACTAGAGAGCGACAACAGTCATCAAAATGCATTGAGATTAACTAACATTGAGTGCAAGCATGAGTAGGACATAAATCACCATGAACATGAATATCATAGAGGCTAGGTTGATTTTGTTTCAACTACTATGCGTGAACATGCTCCAAGTCAAGCCACTTGAATCATTCAAAGGAGGATACCATCCTATCATACTACATCATAGTCATCTCAAAATTCATGTTGGCATCCAAGGCAATCCATTATAAGCTCCTAGCTAATTAAGCATGGAATCAGAAACTATGATCTCTAAGTTGTCATTGCAAACATGTTTCTCTCACAACAAAGCTGAACTAGAAACGATGAGCTAGTCATATTTACAAAAACAAAATAGATCGAGTTCATGCCAGCTTTTCCAGGCTCAGTCACTTCATCATATACCGTCATTATTGCCTTTCACTTGCATGATCGAACGATGTGAACAATAATAAGAGTGCTCGTGCATTGGACTAAGCTAGAATTTGCAGGCAAACACAAAGGAGAAGGCAAAGTAATATGGCTCTTTGATAGATAAACAGATATGCATGTGAGAGCCACTAAACATTGTAACCATGGTCTTCTACCTTGACCCAAAGAAAAAGAAAACTATTTACATGGGAAAGCTCCCAACAAGAAAAAGAAGAACAAGAAAATCTTTTTGGGTTTTCTCAAACTAGACAAACATACGAAAAGAAAACGAGAGAAACCAATAAACTAGCATGGATGATACAGTGGCAAAGTGTGAACACTGACTACCAAAGTGAAAGTGTGAACAAGAATATAAAGTCGGTGAGAAACACGTACTCCCCCAAGCTTAGGCTTTTGGCCTAAGTTGGTCTACTCCCAAGGAGGGAAGTAACCGGCTCCGGGGTACTCCGGAGTGTACTGAGGGTGCCACTGTTGTGTGAGCTCCTCTGGTTCCCACTGATAAACTGGCGTTTGGTACTCGACTGGTGGCTCGGGCACGGGCACCTGTGGTTGGGCTATGCCCCAATATGCGTCAATATCCGAGGGCATAATAATGTACCTGCCTGCATGAAGATTGAACAAAGAAGGATCAGGCAAAGTAATAGTCTCACGAGTGCCCTAACTAAATACCAGGTTACAAGTCATCCTTCTATTTATATCTCTATCAAGAAAGTCATGGCGAACCATGCTATCATAATCTAGATATCTCTCGGGAAGAAGAATATCTTCTTCCTCGTCCAGTCTAATAGGTATCTCAAAATGTCTAGCAAGACGAGTAGCATAGATACCTCCATAGACAACGCCTTTAGAACGGTTCGTGTGCAACCGTTGAGCTACTATAACGCCCAAGCTATAAGTTTTATCATTATAAAGGGCTTCGCGCAAGACCGCAATATCTGGGGAGCTAAGGGAACCAGCTTTCCCACGGCCAATCAAACATTTTCCCACGAATAATGAGAAGTACCAAAGCATGGGAAAAATCTATGCTAGCAGCTCTGGGGCAAGATACTCCTCTCTCCTCTCCTACAGCAATAGTATCTATGAAAGCCTCCAAGTCCCGTGGACGAGGTTCATGAATATCCCCAACAAAAGGCAATTTGCAAACATTGCAAAAATCCTGGAGTGACATGCGCTGGGGGATATCATATAATTTGAACTCAACCATAGGAGGATTCTTCCTTGGATAGAAATTAAAGCTTTGCACAAAAATATTGGTGAGGAGGAGGTATTGCAGACACTTATCTTCAACGAAGGCGGTAAGGCCTGCATTCTCCACCAAGTAATAAAAGTCCTCATAAAGTACGGCGGCGCGTAAGAACACATCGCTTGGCCACTAGCACGCTCGAACTTCTGCAACTTGGGGGACCGGATACTTGGGTTTCTTCTTCTCATTCCCATCATCCTTGGGGTCATGGCTTGAAGAGCCTCTTAAGAACCTCCTCATCTTTTCCTTTTTATATCTCTGAAATTTTTTGAAATTTTAGTGATTCTAAGGAAAAGTGAACAAGGCTCAACTAAACTCGTAGCAACTACTCCGACAAGTGCCTAGAGGCCATATTACGCATCAAAACTACTTGGGACCAGCTAAAATTAGCATGCAAAGCTCAAGAACAGGGTCACCAAGGCAGCAAAAATACGCGAAGTATAAGGCACTAGAGCAAAAACTAATTGGACCAATGGAGGAGTCACTTACCAAGGAGCAATTTCCCAAAAACAGTTTGGTGAATGGTGCTTTGCACAAGGAGATCGAAAATCCCAGCAAGAAGAGAAAGAACACGGGTTTGAGCTGCGGAACGATTTTTTCGGGAGGTAGGAGAAGCAGATGGGAGCTAGAATGAATGGAGGGGGGACACGTGGGCCCCACAAGCCTGGTAGGCACGGCCAGGGGGGTGTCCGCGCCTCCAGAGCTTGTGGCCCACTCGTGCAGCCCCCTGACTAGCTCTCCGTCTCAGTATTTTTCAAAAATTCCAGAAAAAATCATACTTGATTTTCAGGACGTTCGAAGAACTTTTATTTTCGGGATACTTATCTATGGGACGCTAAAAGCAGAAAACAGGGAAAACTAAACTAAAGCTATCATTTTTCTTCTAAGCAACCGAAGGTGAAAGCTTGGAACAGAGGTTTGTGACTTCTTGATTCATCCATCTCATGGTCATCGAAAGAAATCCGTCAATGAGGTTGATCAAGTCTCCTTGACAAACTTTTTCGAATCACAAAAGAAAATGGAGAATTTTCGAATAGTCACTAGGTTACCTCAATGGGGATGTGAATCTCCCCAACAAGCAAATCATACTTCATCTTAACAGTAGGTATAGGGCATTCAAAGCTCCCAATGAGAATCGATGAAGTTTTTTCGATAGCATTGATGCAATGTACTGCTACTGCGACAATAGACCTTCCCCAGCAACGGCGCCAGAAATCCTTCTGCTACTACGACAACAGACCTTCCCTGGCAACGGCGCCACGAATCCTTTTGTCACGGGCTACGCCTATAGGGACTTCCTTGGCAAATATGCAAAGGATTTCCCCTCGGCCTTGGAGCCTTGCGTTGGTGTTCCCTTGAAGAGGAAAGGGTGATGTAGCACAGCGGCGGTAAGTATTTCCCTCAGCTTGAGAACCAAGGTATCAATCCAGTAGGAGGAGTGTTCAAGTCACAAGTACCTGCATAAACACAAAGAACTTGCACCCAACGCTATGAAGGGGTTGTCAATCCCTTATAGATTGTTTGCAAAGTGAGAACTGAAAGCAACAAAGTAAACAAAGCAAAGTAAAAGTGAAAGTGGAGACGATAGTTGTGAATAGACCCGGGGGCCATAGTGTCCACTAGTGGCTTCTCTCATGAAAGCAAGTAGACGGTGGGTGAACGAATTACTGTCGAGCAATTGATAGAACCGCGCAAAGTCGTGACGTTATCTAAGGCAATGATTATATCTATAGGGATCACATCCAAAACAAGTAGACCGATACTTTCTGCATCTACTACTATTACTCCACACGTCGACCGCTATCCAGCATGCATCTAGTGTATTAAGTTCATGACAACAGAGTAACGCCTTAAGCAAGATGACATGATGTAGATGGACAATCTCATATCTACGATAAAAGCCCATATTGTTACCCTTGATGGCAACAACACGATGCGTGCCTTGCTGCCCCTTCTGTCACTTGGAAAGGTCACCACACGTTATGAACCCAAAACCAAGCACTTCTCCCATTGCAAGAATCATAGATCTAGTTGTCCAAACAAAACCCAAGACTCGGAGAGACTTACAAGGATATCAAATCATGCATATAAGAAATAAGCAAAGACTCAAATATAATTCATAGATAATCTGATCACAAATCCACAATTCATCGGATCTCGACAAACACACTGCCAAAGAGGATTACATCGGATAGATCTCCATGAAGATCATGGAGAACTTTGTATTGAAGATCCAAGAGAGAGAAGAAGCCATCTAGCTACTAACTACGGACCCGTAGGTCTGAAGTGGACTACTCACGAGTCATTGGAGAGGCGATGATGTTGATGTAGAAGCCCTCCAACTCCAAAGTCCCCTCGGCAGGGCACCGGGAAGGGTCTCCAGATGAGATCTCGCGGAAACGGAAGCTTGGGGCGGCGGAAAAGTGTTTTCGTGGATGCCCTGATTTTTTCTGGGATTTTAGGGAATTTATAGGCCAAAGAGCTATGGCAGGGGAGCGCCAGGGAGGCCACAAGCCTAGTTGCCGCGGCCCCCTGGCCGCGGCAACAGGGCTTGTGGGCTCCCTTTGGGCCCCTTGCCTTGGCCCTCAAGCCTCCCGTTCTTCTTCTGTTCTGGAAAAAATTATTTCGGGGATTTTATTCCGTTTGGACTCCGTTCCAAAATCAGATCTGAAAAGAGTCAAAAACACAGAAAAAACAGGAACTGGCACTTGGCACTGAATTAATAAGTTAGTCCCAAAAAAGATATAAAAGTTATATAAAACATCCAAAGTTGACAAGATAACAGCGTGAAACCATGAAAAATTATAGATACGTTTCAGACGTATCATGTACTCGATATTGTTTCTTCGGAAAGTGCACCGTATGCTCATTACCATTGACATGGAAAGTGACATTGCCTTTGTTGCAATCTATAACAGCCCCTGCAGTGTTTAAAAAGAGTCTTCCGAGGATGACCGGCATGGCATCGTCCTCGGGAATATCCAGAATAACAAAGTCTGTTAAGATAGTGACGTTAGCAACCACAATAAGCACATCCTCGCAAATGTCGATAGGGAAAGCTGTTGATTTGTCAGCCATTTGCAGAGAGATTTCAGTGGGTGTCAACTTATCCAGTTCAAGTCTATGGTAAAGAGAGAGAGGCATAACACTAACACCAGCTCCAAGATCGCATAAAGCAGTTCTAACGTAGTTTCCTTTAATGGAGAAGGTATAGTGGGCACACCGGGATCACCTAGTTTCTTAGGAATTCCACCCTTGAAGGTATAATTGGCAAGCACAGTGGAAATCTCAACCTCAGGTATCCTCCTCTTAGTAGTCAAAATATCTTTCATGTACTTAGCATACGGAGACATTTTGAGCATATCTGTCAAACGCATTTGCAGGAAGACAGGTCTAATCATTTCAACAAATCGCTCAAAATCCTCATCATCCTTTTTCTTGGATGGTTTGGGAGAAAAGGGCATGGGTTTCTGAACCCATGGTTCCCTTTCTTTACCATGCTTCCTAGCAGCAAAGTCATTCTTATCGTATCTTCTATTCTTAGCCTGTGGGTTATCAAGATCAACATGTTCAATCTCCACATCCTTATCGTTGCTAGGTTGAGCATCATCATGAACATCACTATTGATATCATCATTAGGCTCATGTTCATCGCTATATTGTGTTTCGGCATCACTCTCAGGTGTAGCAGCAACAGGGTTGCTAGCGTGCAAGTTCCTATCATCTTTCTTCTTTCTAGGATGACTAGGTGCATCAGTGCTAACTCCTTGAGAATCTTGTTCAATTCTCTTAGGATGACCCTCAGGATACAAAGGTTCCTGGGTCATTCTACCGCCTCTAGTGACGACTCTGACAGAATTGTCATTCAACTCATTGAGCAAGTCATTCTGAGCCTTAAGTACTTGCTCTACTTGAGCAGTAACCATAGAGGCATGTTTACTCAAAAGCTTAAGATCATTGACGTTTCTGTCCACACAAGCACTTAAATGACTAAGCATACGAGCATTCTGTTCCAACTGTCTGCTAACATAATCATTAGAACTCTGTTGTTTGGCAACAAAGTTATCAAATTCATCTAGGCATAAGCTAGCAGGTTTATCAAAAGGAATATCACTCCCATTGAATCTACGCAGATAATTTACTTCTACTACCTGTATCGGGTTATCAAGACCATGGATCTCTTCGATAGGTGGTAGAATTTTTACATCTTAAGATTTAATGCCTTTCTCTTTCATAGATTTCTTAGCTTCTTGCATATCTTCAGGACTGGGGAATAGAATACCTCTTTTCTTCGGAGTTGGCTTAGGGTGTGGTTCGGGAATAGTCCAAGGACTCTCGTTGCACAGGATGTTATTCAATAGGATCTTGGCTTGTTCTATGGTTCGTTCCCTAAAAACACAACCAGCACAACTATCTAGGTGGTCTCTAGAAGCATCGGTAAGTCCATTATAGAAGATATCAAGTATTTCATTTTTCTCAAGAGGGTGATCAGGCAAAGCATTCAGTAGCTGGACGAGCCTCCCCCAAGCTTGTGGGAGACTCTCTTCTTCAACTTGCGCAAACTTGTATATTTCCTGCAAGGTAGCTTGCTTCTTATGGGCAGGGAAATATTTTTCAGATAAGTAGTAGATCATATCCTGGGGGCTACGCACACAAACAGGAGCAAGAGAAGTGAACCAGGTCTTAGCATCATCCTTTAGCGAGAAAGGAAACAGCTTGAGGATATAGTAATGGCAGATCTTTCCCTCACTAGTGAATAGGGTGGCTATATCGTGCAGTTTGGTAAGATGGGCTACAACCGTTTCAGACTCATAACCGTGAAAAGGATCAGATTCGACCAAAGTGATTAACTCAGGGTCGATAGAGAATTCATAATCCTTATCGGTCACAAAGATAGGCGAAGTAGCAAACTTCGGGTCGTATTTCATCCTAGCGTTCAAAGATTTTTCTTTCCACTTGAGTAGTAATTTCTCAACATCATAGCTATCCTTACAAGCAAGAAAGTCCTCAGCTATCTCTCCCTCCATAACATAACACTCAGGCATATCACGCAATTCATATCTAGGAGAGCTAGTTCTAGCAGGCAAAATAGCAGGTTCTACTTCAATAATCTCTGCAGTTTTAGAAGTATCATCACATCTAGCAGCAACTCTAGCAATTTGCGCATCAAGGAATGCACCTAGTGGCAAAGCAGTATCAAGCATAGCATCATGGGCAGCAGAAGTAGCATCATCAAGCACAGGCGACATATCAAGATTTCTAGCAGGAGGCGGTGTCGCAAACTTACTCAAAATTGAAGGTGAATCAAGTGCAGAGCTAGATGGCAGTTCGTTACATGTCCTCATAGTTTGTAGCAACCCGACTCAAAACGAGTCAAGCCTCTGTGTATCTGTGACATCCCTGGATCAGTATGCTGGCACACACAGTACATCAATGTATATATCAAAGTGCAATCACATGTAAATAACGTAAAACTGATATATACCTCAAAATCTCAGCGGAAACTGTCAAAGGGAGTGGAGTCCCCATAAACACCAACGACAGGTTGAGTGTAGACCGTAACCCTGAATCGTACTCTTACTCGTCGAAGAAAATATCTGCAACATAAGACGTTGCAACCGTGTAAGTCAGCATATTGAATATGCCGGCAAGTCACATACGAGAGGGGGTAAAATATCATCTATACTATATGCATATATGGCAGGTGGGGTTGTAAGTTTTTAGCGGAAAGCAAAGTTTTCTCCTACAACAAGAGAGGGGCTAAAAAAGCAAAATATTACTACGTTGTTGGTTGTTAATGAGATGGTTCCGCCAACCAGTTCTCATACCCAAGTTAACAATGTTACCCACATCAAATATATATAATGGTGTTGAGAATTTCAGATAACTTTAGTTCCTTTGGCTCAAGTTGTCCATGACCGTGGACACGGCTAATCTATTAGGTTTGAGTACTTTGCAGAGTTTTGCACACGTTCGCCACAAGATTTGATTGCCTCCGTGTATGTCCTCGCACTTCAGGGTGTTTGAAGACCGGATGATCAAAACATGGTCTTTCAACGGGTCCCTCTGAATCCCTGTCGGTGCCCATCCAATCCTACTGTTCTTCTACATCTGCTGGCACCGCCTGTCCAGAGTCGCCGTGTTGTCCAACCAAGCCAGAGCCCATAATGACTTGTGGCTGTGCAGGTAAGCCTTGGGTCTTGAAAATATCATTCCGTCTCTTTGGGCCTGGGTGAAGCTTTCCGCAAGATGTCATGGCATGTCTCCAGCATCCCGGGTCATCCACTGGTTTCTCCAGGGAGCCGATCAACCATCCTTCACCCAGAGTTGCATTGCATCACGAGGTCTTGAAAAGTCTTGACTTAACCGGTCTTGGTTATTAAATTATTCTCGCATCACTCATGATAAACTCTCAACCAGAATCCCGTCTACTCAAGCATAGCAATATGAAATTTGTCGTCCCGTGCCAAGTAACGGGGTTGTTGGGTGCCTACCACATGATACTACAATATGTAACCATAATTTCCAAGTACCTAGTTAGCATGCAAATTGGGCATAGGATGGTAGAACTACGGTGCATAAAACATAGGTGATACATGATCAAATGACTTGCCTGGTATTACTTGATGAAGATAGTCGCTCTCATAATCCTGATAATTCTACTCGCCACACTCCGAGCAATCTATCGTAAACAAATAACATTCAATAAACATTCATGCCAAAAAGGAAGAACCAAGAGAACATAAGAACAAAGCATGTCTTGGTGCAAAATAACAACGTACTAAGGTTTAATAAAAAAAAAAGATAGGGCCTTATGGTGTTGTAAAAGGAACGGTGAAAGGGGTCAACTCAAAAGAGTCAAAGGATGATCAACTATCGCTATATAAGCTCGACTTGCATACACTATGCGAGATGAACAAAAATATTGGGAGAACAACATGAATGTTGTTTGACAAATAGTATAAGACATAAGAATTTATTTGTAGAAAGAACTTCTTGAAATGGAGCACTACAACACAAGTTATAGCGAATTGAAGTATGAATTGAATTTGCATTCAAAAGGTCAAGAGAAGTTGAACTGAAGTACGATGGTTACGTACAAAAATATATGACATGAGTGTTTAGGGGTAAAAGGAATCAATTGAAAAGGTGGTACGATTTGCAAGATAAGATCAAATGAATGTTCGAATACAAATTTGAATCGCTTAAATTTGTAAGGTTCAAAGGTTGAAACTAATGATGCTACTGGATATAGGAGATCAATATGAGCGTGTAGAAAAAAGAATTACTAGATTTGAAATAGCGAATCAAAAGATACAAATACTTCAATATAACATTGAATCGGCTTAGAACGATGTGAACACTTTTGGGCACTAATAGATAAATCTGATTTGATCAAAATTATAAGTTGAAAAGTTAAAACTAATGATACAAACGGGAAGATTACTTTGATACGAATCAGACGCAATTGGATTCATCTAAAACGGAGCTACGGATAAAAATATATGATCAAAAAAGTTTGAATATGAGTGTGAACAAATTTCGAATTTTGAAAATTTCGAAAAGCTGATATGATAGGTTCACCGGATAGTTGGGATCAAGACGAAACTCTAGGCGTTGGTTTCATCTAATTCGGATAAACGAGTAAAAAGTTATGGCTATTTGAAAAATCAGGGCCAAGCTGTTTTACGGAAGAAAAATGCTATGTGTAAAAGAATTCTAGGACTAATGTGTAAATACAGAGACTAATTGATATATCTAATTACTCTACCGTATACTAGTGTAGGAATACTAGTCTAGAAATAATAAACTACGGGAGTATAAAAAAAATACGAAGAGAAATACCTTTAGAATGCAGAGAAGAGATAATTTCAAAGAGGAGACGACTTCGAGAAATCCCGTCGAAGAGAAGAGAATATTTTTATTTGATAAACCTAGTCAAACCAAAAGATTGATTTAACCCGAAATAGATGATTTTTGAATGCTCCAATGGGTCTATATTTATAAGTGGAAAGAAGGTCTAAAGATCAATAGCTAGGCAATGTGGGACTAAATATATATGTAAAGAGGAGAAAAGGAGGGACCAAATGCCCATGGGCCAAATAAATTTCGGCCAGGCCACAGGCAAGTCCGGCTAGCCCTTTTTTTCTCGGATGAACAGTGTTTCCTGGTGAATAGTGCCTTTTTTTATTTTTTTTAAATAAACCGCGAAAACAAATATAAACGAAATTAACAGAATATTTTATATAGGCATATTATATCTCAAAATTTTCAGAATAAAATTTCTTACAACATGAACATTTTATTTTTCACAAAATAAAAACTTTATAAAAATTTATTTTTTTAAAATTCAATAAAATCAAGATCGTGCATTTCACTCAAATTCAGATCCGTTTTTCGAGTCCATGATATAATAATTTTGTCTTTAAAATTTTTGGCACTATTTTTCTTCTGACTTTTATTTTTTGGGGGGTGTCATGTTACCTCCTCTCTTTCTTGCTTGGCAAGTATATTGTGAGGAAAAAAATTGTGGTCGAAATCTTGTGTCAAAAAATAAAATTCAAATCAAAAACCAAAGGAAAATAATCAAATGCCACATTCATTCAAATTCTTTATAGTTGAAGAAGTCATGTTATCTTCTCTCACTAATTAAATGGATGAATTTTGAATTCACAGGAAAAAGGGGAAAGTCATTTTATTCCCTCTCATTCAAAAGTTTTTAAAAGTTTCAAATTTCACTCAAGTTTCAATCACTCAAACAAACAAACAATCAATGTAATAATTATATTAACACTCCGAAATTTGGGATGTTACATAGTTGAGGGAAAGACTTTAGTTCTTGGATCTTTCGGATTCCTCATAGTGATCAGGAGACGTAAATCCCAAGTGACTCAGAGAATATAGCTATGCCTCCGCGGCAACGGCGCCAGAAAATAGTCTTGATAACCCACAAGTATAGGGGATCGCAACAGTTTTCGAGGGTAGAGTATTCAACCCAAATTTATTGATTTGACTCAAGGGGAAGCCAAAGAATATTCTCAAGTATTAGCAGTTGAGTTGTCAATTCAACCACACCTGACAGATTTAGTATCTGCAGCAAAGTATCAGTAGCAAAGTAGTATCATACCAGCAGTAGCAACAGTAACCAGTAGCAGCAAAGTAACGTAGCAAGGACCGGTAGAAAAACTCGTAGGCATTGGATCGGTGATGGATGATTATGTTGGATGCTATTCATCATGCAACAGTTATAACACGGAGAGATATGTAACTAGCTCGAGTTCGTCAATCTAATGTAGGCATGTATTCCGTATGTATTCATATATGCTTAGGGGAAAGAACTTGCATGACATCTATTGTCCATCCCTCCCGTGGCAGCGGGGTCCTAATGGAAACTACAGGATATTAAGGTTCTCCTTTTAATAAAGAACCGGACCAACGCATTAACACCTAGTGAATACATGAACTCCTCATACTATGGTCATCTCCGGGAGTGGTTCCGGCTATTGTCACTCCGGGGTTGCCGGGTCATAACACATAGTAGGTGACTAGAACTTGCAAGATAGGATCAAGAACACACATATATTGGCGACAACATAATAGGTTCAGAACTGAAATCATGACACTTGGGCCCTAGTGACAAGCATTAAGCATGGCAAAGTAGTAGCAACATCAATCTCAGAACATAGTGGATACTAGGGATCAATCCCCGTCAAAACTAACTCGATTACATGATAGATCTCATCCAACCCATCACCGTCCAGCAAGCCTACGATGAGATTACTCACGAACGGTGAAGAGCATCATGGAGTTGGCGATGAAGGAAGGTTGATGATGACGATGGCGACGATTTCCCCTCTTCGGAGCCCAAAACGGACTCCAGATCTGCCCTCCAGAGGAAGAACAGGAGGTGGCGGCGCCTCCGTATCGTAAAAGGCGATGAAATCTTCTCCTTGATTTTTTTCCGTACGAAAGAGGCTCAATAGACTTGAGATTGGAGGCGGTGGAGCAAGGTGGGACCCACAAGCCTGCCAGGCGTGGACAGGGGGGCCGCGCCTGGTGGGCTTGTGGGCTTCACGCTCCACTTCCTCCGTTGATTTTGCGCCAGTATTTTTTATATATTCCACAAAAATTCTCCGTAAATTTCCAGGTCATTCCGAGAACTTTTATTTCTGCACAAAAACAACACCATGGCAATTTTGCTGAAAACAACGTTAGTGTGGGTTAGTTCCATTGAAATCATGCAAATTAGAGTCCAAAACAAGGGCAAAAGAGTTTGGAAAAGTAGATACGATGGAGACATATCAATGGTTTCTTTGCAACAAATACTATGTTAGATCTATAAGATCACGCAAAGCAATATGATGATAAACACACAAATCATGTGATGGAATGGTGTAAGTTGCATGGCAATATATCTCGGAATGGCTATCGAAATGCCATGATAGTTAGGTATGGTGGCGTTCTTAGGAAAATATAAGGAGGCTTATGTGTGACAGGGTGTATCATATCACGGGGTTTGGATGCACCAACTAAGTTTGCACAAACTCTTGAGGTGAGAAAGGGCAATGCACGGCACCGAGGAGGCTAGAAAATTGTGGAAAGGTGGGAGTGTGTATATCCATGGATTCAAATTAGACATAAAGAACTCATATACTTATTGCAAAGCTTTATTAGCTCTCTTGGAGCAAAGTACTACCGCATGCCCTTTGGGAGGAGGTTGGTAGGAGTTAACCATTGTGCGCCCCCGATTCAAACAACAAGATAGGATTTCATTTCACACATAAAAATGGTCACACCTCATCACCATGCCATGATAAATATTAAGATGCGAGGTAAATGACTAGCTTTAATACCAATATTTCTACTAACGAATGATCATGAACCTACATCCTTTCATATTACTACATCAATAGAATCAAACTATATGTCTCTTATTTGGTGAGCTACATGAAAGTTTTTATTATATCCTCCTTGAATAACTATACTTTTTGGGCTAGTCTTATAACGCGTGAAAATTACCATTCCTATTTCATAGACACTCAAAATATTTAAGTGACTCATCAGAGTGGAACTATTTCTTTAAAGTATGGACACCGTCGTGCTCTCAAAAATATATGTGAAGCACTAGAGCAACTCCTTAGCCCAAAAGATATAAGTGAAACACACAGAGTATTCTAACAAATTATGTTGAACATGTGTCTATATCGAAATAGGTGTGTGTCCAGAAAACAATGATTGCGTCAAACTACAAGAAAATGAAACTATAACACTGACGCTCCAAGCAAAACACATATCATGTGCTGAATAAAAAAATAGCTCCAAGTGTTGTACCGATAGAATGGAGAAGAAAGAGGGGATGCCATCCGGGGCATACCCAAGCTTAGATGTTTGGGTATTCATTTAATATAACCAGAGGGTGCCTTGGCATCCCAAATCTTAGGGTCTTGTCGCTCCTTATTCCTTCATCCATCGTTGACTAATCCAAAAGTTGAATACTTCAGCACACAAAACTCAACACAAACCTCGTGAGATCCATTAGTATAATAGGTCAATAATAAACTTTAGGTAATGTTGTAAATTTATTCATATTTAATTATTTTTTAAACTAATGTACTCTAACTTGTCCATGACTTATGCCGCTCGATATAATCTATAGCATCGTCAAAACAAGCAAACTATGAAAGCAAAAATAGAAACTATCTAAAACAGAACAATCTGTAATGATCAGAATCAAACCGTACTTATGCAACTCTGAAAATTTGCAAAAAATAGGAAAGCCTGGGCAATTTGTATAGAAATACTGAGTAAAAAATTCAGATCAAAAAATCGTTTGAGTAAGATGAAAGAAATTCTCTAATTGACAGAGAAGTTTCTATTTTTGCACAGGATCAATTCTACTATCATCCAAATAATCCCAAAGGCTTTACTTGGCACAAATACTAATTAATACATGAAAACACAATAATTATAGTAGTAATAATTATGTTATCACACCAAAATAGAAAGCATTGGGTTATTGAACCAGTAGGAGAATCAAGCAAACTCTCGTTCTCGGCACCTACACACACAAAACCAAACACTCGCACCCAACGCACGCAAGAGGATTGTTAATCCACTTGAACTTATTACTTGCAAGGATTAATTGTGATAGATATAGATATATAAATAACAAAAGTAAATAAATAAATAAAGGCAGAGAGTATTTCTGGTTTTTAAAAATATGATTAAGTATACCTGAGGGCCATATTTTTCACTAGAGGCTTCTCTCCCGAAAATACCATACGGGGGCAAACAAATTACAATTGGGAAATTGACAGAATAGTGCAAAGTTATGGCATGTTATTCACGAAAATGATCATGTATATAGGCATCAAGTCCATAAACAAGTATATTGAAACGATCTTGCATCTACTACTATTACTCACATCGAGAGCGCTTTTATGCTTGACTCTCTAGGTATTAAGTTCATGACAAACAAGGTCATGATTGGAGCAAGATGACATGTTGTAGACAAAGTAAAATCAACCAATTCAATAGATCCCATCATTTTATCCTTAATGGAAAAAGTACAAATACGTGTCATGTGCCCTTTTGTCACTAGGAGATGGAGCACCGTAAGATTGAACCCGCTCCAACGCACCACGCCCAGTGAAGATAAATCCGTCTAGTTGGCCAAACCAAACGGATAGACCACAGACAAATACGAAGCTATAAAAATCATGCATAATAGAACTTAGACAAGACTCAATTACTTTTAATGAATAATATGTTCATAAACCTACAATTCATCAGATCCCAACAAACACACCGCAAAAGAAGATTACATCGGATAGATCACCGTGGAAATCGTGAAAAGATGGTAGAATAAGCCATCTAGGTACTAGCTATGGACCTGCAGATCTGTGACGGACTACTCACATATCATCATGGAGGCATCAAGGTTGATGTAGATGGCCTCCATGATCGATTCCCCCTTGGGCAGGGTATCAAAAAAGGTCTCCGAATGGGATCGTTGCAGAACAGAGACTTGTGGTGGAGAAAAAGTGTTTCTGGTGGATCTCTATTTGTTTCCTGATTTTAGAGAATTTATGGAGGTGGAATTAGGTCAGATGGAGCTCCCTGTTGCCTAGTCGTGTCCTCATGTGTCTTCTGGTCACCTTCCGAAGCTTCAAGGGTCTCTTTTGTCCAGAAAAAAATATCAAAAAAATTCATAGCATTTGGACTTCGTTTAGTACCGATTTCCTGGAAAACAAAAAACAAGCACAAAACAACAAGTGGCAATAGGCACTGGATTAATAGGTTAGTTCCCAAAAATGATATAAAGTAGCATAGTATTGCATATGAAGTATCCAAGATTGATAATATAGTAGTATGAACAATCAAAAGTGATTGATATGTTGGAGACGTATCAGCATCCCCAACCTTAATTCATGCTCGTCCTCGATTAGGTAAATGATAAAAATAGAATTTTTCTGCGACATGCTGCCCAACATGTAATCTCTTTTAGGTATGATTTTGATAAATGATGCACTAATTGATATCAACATAATAAGATACACAAACATAAGAAGCATAATCATTCATATTCAAAATATATGATCCATCAAGAATGTTATTCCCTACTCATTTTCTCATATTAGCATGGTATGATTCTGTCTTCACTTCATACGTATAAATCACGAGCACCTCAGTGTCAAGTAAGGTAATTGGATCGTACTTCTAATGCGCTTCAGCATTTTTAACTTCACTCAATACATGAGCGTGAACCATGGATATAGCATATGGACGGAATAGGGTATGGTGGTAGTGGTCAAAAGGAGTTAGAGTGGAAAGAAAGTCTCGCATCAACTAGGCGGATGGCTATGGAGATGCCCATCAATCATATCAATGTGAGAAGTGGGGATTGCCATGCAACGGATGCACTAAAGCTATAAGTGTATGAAATCTCAGTGAAAACTAAGTGTGTGTGCATCCAACTTGCTTGCTCTTGAAGACCTCGGGCATTTGAGGAAGCCCGTCATGCGAATATACAAGCCAAGTTCTATAATGAAAAGTTCTCACTAGCATATGAAAATGACAACTTAGGAATCTCTCTATATGAACAACATGGTGCTCCCTCTATGCACAAGTGTGGAAAAAAATATAGTAACACTTCCCTTCTGTCTTTTCTGTCTTTTCTCTCTTCTCCTTTTCCTTTTTTATTTTTTTCTTTTTTATTTTCTTTTTTTCCTTTTCCCCTTTTCTTTTTTCTTTTCTTTTTCGACCGGAGTCTCATCCTGACTTGTGGGGGAATCATAGTCACCATCATCCTTTCCTCACTGGGACAGTTCTCTAATAATGAAGATCGCCACACTTTTATTTACTTATAACTCGATATGACTAACTAAACAAGGTGACTCTGTATAAATGCCTCTAGCAGTGGACCAGGATGTGCAATTATCTAGCGTAACATGTAGATAATGATGAAAGGTGGTTATGGCACGAATACTATATTAGCTATATGATCATGCAAAGCCATATGATGATGAACACACAAGTCATGTGATGGAACTGTGCACGTTGCATGATAATATATCTCAGAATGGCTGCGAAAATGCCATGATAGGTAGGTAAGGTGGCTGTTTTGAGGAAGATATAGTATGGCTTATGTGCGATGGAGTGTATCATATCACGGGGTTTGGATGTACCTACGAAAGCTACACCGACTCTCGAGGTGAGAATGGGCAATGCATAATACCGAGGAGGCTAGCAAAATATGGAGAGATGAGAGTGCGTATATCCATGGATTAACATTAATCATAAATAACTCGCATAATTATTGTAAAACCTTATTAGCTATTTCGAAGCAAATTATTGCGGCATTCCCCTAGGGAGGAGGTTGGTAGGACTTAACCATCGCGTGCCTCCAACCTGAACATCACGATAGGATTTCAATCAGGAATAAGAATGCTCACGTCTCATCATAATGCCATAGCCAGTATTTATATGAGTAATAAATAACAAGCTTTAGTACTGATATTTCTACTAACAAATGATCATGTACGCATGCCCTTTCATATTCCTACATCAATATAATTAACCCTCGCGTCTCTTATTTGGTGAGCTACATGAAAGTTTTTATTATATCAGCCTTGAATACCTATCCTCTTTGAACTAGTCTTATAACACATTAAAATTGCCATTAATATTTCTTTGACTCTCAAAAATATTTAAATGAAGCATGAGAGTGCAATTATTTCTCTAAAATCTAAACAACGTCGTGCTCTAAAAGATATAAGTGAAGCAGATAGACTATTCTAAAAAATTATGATTAACATGTCTCTCTCTCAAATATTTGTGTCCACCATACAATTATTGTGGCAAACTAACAGAAAAGAAAACTATAATACATGACGCTCCGAGCAAAACACATATCATGTGATGAATAAAAATATAGCTCCAAGTGACATACGGATAGAATGGAAATGAAAGAGGGGATGCCATCCAGGACATCCCCAAGCTTAGACGCTTGGGTATTCCTTGAATATTTCCTTGGAGTTCCTTGGTCATCCCCAAGCTCTGGGTCTTGCCGCCACTTACTCCTTCATCCATCGTTGTCTCACCCAAAACGTGAAACCTTCAGCACAGAAAACTCAACACAAACCTCGTGATATCCGTTAGTATAATAGGCAAATAATAAACTCTAGGTATTGTTGTAAATTGATTCATATTTATTTATTACATAAGGTACTATATTCTAACTTATCCATGACTTATACCCCACCCCGATATAATCCATAGCTTCATCAAAACAAGCAAACTATGCAAGCAAAAACAAAATCTGTCTAAAACAGAACAATGTGTAATGATGAGGACTAAAACCTTTTTTTAACTCAAAAAATTCTTAATTTTTTAAAAAACGTTGTAAATTTGTATAAAAATATTTTGTACAAAATTTAGATCAAAAATATGTTCGACTAAAATTATAGAAATTTTGCACTAGACGTAAAGTTTCTGTTCTACACAGGACCAATTCTACTATCTGCCAAATCAATCCAATGGCTTTACTTGGCACAAACACTAATTAAAACATAAAAACAATCATTAGAGTAGAAATAATCATGTCAACACATGAAAAGATAAAGTAAAATAAAAAATTTAAGATAACTATTGGGTTGCCTCCCAACAAGCGCTAGGTTTTATGCCCCTAACTAGGCATAATGCATAGTATTAAGTGTTGTCATCCTTCATGTTAAATCCATAGGTGCCCCTCCTGATAGATTCTAGGGAATTGTTCCATCCCTTTATTTAATGGGAATTGGAATCTTATGTCTCCTTCCTTCATATCAATAATAACACCTATAGTTCATAAGAAAGGTCTTGCAAGCATTATTGGAAAAAGATGGATTGCATTCAATATCAAGCACAATAAAATCCACGTGCACATAATTTTTATTATCGAGAATAAGCACATAATTTATTCTACCCAATGGTTTTTAAAAAGTGGAATCCTCAAGATGCAAGTTAAGGGAACATTCATTTATATCGGTGAGACCTAGCACATCACATAAACATTTGGGTATAGTAGAAACACTAACACCAAGGTCACACAAAGCATTACACTCATATCTTTAAGATTTATTTGAATAGTAGGTTCCCATTCATCATGCAATTTTATAGGTATTGAAACCTCTAGTTCAAGTTTATCCTCATGAGCTATACCGCCCAAGATACGGTCCTATCCTTATTTTTGCTTGAGGACCTCAATAGGGATAGAAGCGCATCTCAACATTTCTCAAGAATGGATATTGTTACAAGTACATGTAAATAGGAGATGGGTATATGGAAGTGTCTTACACTATCCACAAGCTAAATCATGATCATCTCAATAAAAACATCCATAGCAATCATCATACATAAAAGCAGGGTCTGAATATGGACGAAATCAAACAATAAAAGCGGCATCCATCCTTGTTATCCCAGGTTGTCGGCCTGGAACCCATCCTAGATTGATGAAGAAGAATAAGAACTCCAAAGCAAACAAGCATCACTCTCACATCAAACCATCACATAACCTATACCTGCAACTGTTGTTGTAGTAATCTATGAGCCACACGGACTCCGCAATCTCATTTCCAAGGGTATCAAGACTAGCAAAGCTTAATGGGTAGGGATGGTTAAGTGGTGAGGCTGCAACAAGCACTAAGCATATATTTAAGTGGCCAAGGAAACCGATCAATCGAGTACGAACCTACACCATGGCTGTTGTTCGAAAGTCAACCGTACCATTGTTGGAAAGAACCGAAGTTGAGGACTCTACTACCCAGAACTCAATACGATTTACGAGTACAAGAATGAGAAGAGTATTCTACGCATAAACGAACGTGAACTAGTAATGATCAATAAGTGATCGTGAACACCTACTTACAATGCAATCATAACCCCACTGTGTTCTCTCCTTGGTTCAAACCTCACAAGAAGAGACAGTCATCGTTACACACGCAGTTGGTGTATTGTATTTGAGTTTGCTTCAAGTTTTCTATGACCGGGTGTTAAACAAATTTCCAAGTTGCCACATAACTGCAGGGACGGCTCTCATAAAAATTTACCCCTCTAGGGGTGCTCCAACTCATCCATAATAAACTAGACACAAGTTGCACTGGAAAAACTCAACCTCGGGATAGCCCTAGGTGTCCTCGAAATCCCAGTGCATAAGGCATTCGAGAAGGGTAAGACAAATCTAGCAAGGCCACCCGGCACCGAAAATCTGGATAGGATCCGTGTATCTCGTCCTCAGGGGATGACCGGATGGGGAATACGTCGGGTTGGCTAGGACCCGGGTAACTAGGGGGCACCGGAAATCGCCCAGTTTGGACAAACACCCATGAGGAGCACTGGCCCGGGTGGTTGATTAACTATCCACGGGTTGATCATGCCCTATGCAAATTTTAGTTTTTGTTAAGAAAATAGTACCAATGTTGGGCCTTTCTCAAAGAGTTTTATCCCAAAACGAAAATCAAGGGGGTCCCCATAACAACCCCAAGCATGTTAGGAGCGCTCGATTTGGAACATAACAGCGGTACACAAGTAACTAGGGCGGCAAAGGTGGAAAAAAACACCAAGCAAAAGGCCAAGCCTTTCACCTTTTACCAAGTATATATGTGCATTAAATTAAATAGCAATAATATTGCGATATCCTGAGATATCCATGTTATCACATGGAACAATCTACACCTGCGACTAGCAACATTATAAGAAGGGCTAAGCAAGCGGTAACGTAGCCAAATAATGGTTTGTTGCAACATGGAGGGGTTAGAGGCTTATCATGTCATTCTTGGGAGGCTTGACATTCCAGTGGTAGGTAATGAGACATAATGATAGAAGCAAGAAAACTAGAATGGCAAAGATAGTAGTGGTATCCAGGGACATGGTCATCTTGCCTTAGATCCCGCCTGGAAGAAGAACGAATGTGTGAAGTAGACGGACGGGACGTAGTCGAACAAATCCTCACACTCTGAACGCTTTCAGAACTCTAGCGAGGAGAAGCAAATCCAGAATAAAGCAAATGACATGGTAAACTTCACAACATATGCATGACATCATGCGCAAACAAATATGATGCATGTGCATACGATTATGCATGGCATGACAAAGCACAACAAACAAATGCTATACATTAAGTGAAGTTCAATATGCAACGAGTTGCACATTGATGAAACTCTAGGTTCGAATCATTTAGTTCACTCCCGTTTAGTTACACGGCAAGTTTAAGTGTTGTTAAACATGGAAACATGTGAAGCATAAATAAACTACACTATCTAGGCATTTTAAATATGGTCGGAGTGAACTTATAATTTTTCTGAAATGACCCCTTCTGTTAATTTCGAAACCAGATCTAAACTAAACATATTTTATAATTATTAAACAGGAAAAATAAATTGCACCATCTGAGTCTACTCGTCATTCTAGGCGATTTACAAATATAATCAAACGAAATAGAGCTACGGCCTAAAAGATATGACCAACACAACATGATATGCCATGAATGCAAAATGCATGCAAACGACACACACAAACATTTTAAATAATGGATTCAATAAGATATTATGAAACTACATGATATTCTAAGCAAGTTTCATATATGGCATTTTCAAAACGGTGCAACGGTTCAACAAATACAACCAATACAAGTTATAGTGATAATCTGTCCAAAACAGCAACATGTCATTTTGCACAAATCAAAACAACAAGCTACAAGAATCTAAAATGCACAACCAAGACATGGGGCAGTAGCTTACATTATGCACAAAAATCCATCTCATAACAGTAAATTGAATAGAAGCATGCATCAATAGGAAATGAGATTAGAAGATAGCTATTTGAACATAGTCTAAGAATTAGTGAAAATAACAGGTTTTTAGCAATGCAGTTTTATTTTGAAGGCATACTACAAATTACTCAATTGGCACAAGTCCAAAGGAGACATGGATTGCTTAATGTAAACTTCGCAAAATGGAACTTAACGTTAACAGATTATCATTTTTAACAAAAAAACCACTTTAGACCAACAAAAAAACATGCTAATCATGATTTACATGACAACCAGAGGCACGACATCAAAGTAGACATCACATAGAACATATGTTATAAAGGAGCCATATGCAAGAGACCTACGGATTAGATGCAATCATCCATGCAAGTTTGCAAGTTTTATCAGTTTTTATCGATTACTATGTGAAGCACTTTTGCAATGGAGATTTGAGCATGTAGATGCAACATGTTATGCATGAAAATGATACTATCGTGTAGAGGATAAAATGTAGATCATTTTTCTTATATTAAACATCTTGATCCGATGAGCAAGTTAAAAGTTGCGAGCAATTTAATATGGTACCGAGATGTTTATAAAGAGGGACTTTGAGAAAATCCACTAAATCTAGATTGGGATGGAGCGGTACCGGGATGAGCAGATCCAGGAGGGGTCCCGACATTTCGTTCATGCAACAGCGACATCCAAGGGCGATGGTAGTCGAGGCCCTCCAGATCCGGGGATGACCACGGCGGAGAAGGCAGCGGTTGTCGGCGTCAGGCACATGGTCAGCCGCAAGGTCGCAGGCCGGTAGGGATGAGGCGGCGTCGAAAGTGGCCGGATCGAGGGACGGCGGTATGCGGGAGGCGAGGAGCTTGGACTGACCTGGAAGGAGGCCATGGCGAGGCTCGAGGCTGCCGGCACTAGAGGCGGGTGACGCAACGGGCGAGGCGCTTGCATGCGCGGGGCGAATGGCGGCACAGCGGTGACAACGCATCGGCGATGCGCTCCGGTGAAGTGGCAGTGCTTGGGGGTAGCCGTCGGAAGGAGGAGGTAGCTCATAGGCGGCGCTCGGGGGGCGCGTGGCACAGGCGGTTGGCAGGCTGACTCGGGCCCGAGCACCACGGGGCAGGCCGGCCGTGGGCTCACACGGCCTAGCGTGATGGGGAGGTCGGCTAAGCGATGTGGCAGCCCCTGGGTGGCTGGGAGCGGCGGCGCGGTGGCTCCAACGGCCACAAGTGGCGACGGGGCTGCGCTTTGATGTGGAAAACAAGGAGGAGGGAGAAGGAAGGCCATTTCTGGTAGCAGAGGCCTCCCTTTTATAGTAGGCAGGTATAGGGTTATGGTTTTAACTCGTTTTCGGACCGTAGGATCACGATCCAATGGCTACGATTGGAGGGGGCTGGGCAGGGCTACGTGGGCTGTGTAGGGGTGTTGGGCTGAGAAGAGAGGGAGATTGCGGCCCGTGACAGATTTTCTAAACACTGAACGTTTGTCATGTTACAGCTATAGTGTCACAATATGTTTAATGGTTGGGGTATCAAACGAACTCTGATTGCGACAAAATTTGGCACGTGGTTGATACGTCTCCAACGTAACTATAATTTTTTTTGGTTTCATGCTATCCTGTCAAACTTTGGATGTTTTGTATGCTTTTTATATCTTTTTGGGACTAACTTATTAACTCAGTGCCAAGTGCCAGTTCCTTTTTTTTCCGTGTTTTTGACCCCTTTCAGAGGAGGATTTTAAACGGAGTCCAAACGGAACGAAACTTCCAAAAAGATTTTTTCCGAAACAGAAGAAGATCGGGAAACTTGAGAACTAAGGCAGGGGCCACCAGGGACCCACAAGCCCCCTAGCCGCGGCCAGGGGGCGCGCCTCCCACGCTTATGGGCCCCCTGGGCCACCTCTGCCCTAGGTCTTTTGCCTATATATTCCCATCAATTCCAGAAAAAATCAGGAGATCATCGAAAGTACTTTTCCGCCGCCGCAAGCTTCTATCTCCGCAAGATCCCATCAGGGGCACGTTCTGGTGCCCTGCCAGAGGGGGCATTCAGATACGGAGGGCTTCTTCATCAACACCATGACCTCTCCGATGATGCGTGAGTAGTTCACCATAGACCTACAGGTCCATAGCTAGTAGCTAGATGGCTTCTTCTCTCTCTTGGATCTTCAATACAAAGTTCTCCATGATCTTCATGGAGATCTATCTGATATAATCTTCTTTTGCGGTGTGTTTGTCGAGATCCGATGAATTGTGGATTTATGATCAGATTATCTATGAATCTTATTTGAGTTTCTTCTGATCTCTCTTATGCATGATTTCATATCCTTGTAATTCTCTTCGAGTTGTGGGTTTTGTTTGGTCAGCTTGATCTATGGTTCTTGCAATGGGAGAAGTGCTTGGTTTTGGGTTCATACCGTGCGGTGACCTCACCAAGTGACAGAAGGGGTAGCGAGGCACGCATCGTGTTGTTGCCATCAAGGGTAAAAAGATGGGGTTTTCATCATTGGTTTGAGTTTATACCTCTACATCACGTCATCTTGCTTAAGGCGTTACTCTGTTCGTCATGAACTCAATACACTAGATGCATGCTCGATAGCGGTCGGTGTGTGGAGTAATAGTAGTACATGCAGAAAGTATCGGTCTACTTGTCTCGGACGTGATGCCTATATGTATGATCATTGCCTTAGATATCGTCATGACTTTACGTGGTTCTATCAATTGCTTGACAGTAATTTATTCACCCACCGTAATATTTGCTATTTTGAGAGAAGCCTCTAGTGAACACTATGGCCCCCGGGTCTACTTCACAACATATTTTCAGCCTTACACTTTTTCTTCGTTGCACTTTCCGCCTCCAGTTCTCACTTTGCAATCAATCTTGAAGGGATTGACAACCCCTTTATAGCGTTGGGTGCAAGCTCTTTTGTGTTTGTGCATGTACTCTGGACTTGACGAGATTCTCCTACTGGATTGATACCTTGGTTCTCAAACTGAGAGAAATACTTACTGCTCCTGTGCTGCATCTTTCCTCTTCAAGGGAAAAACCAGCGCAAGCCAAGTCTCCGTCAACGTGCCAATTTATGGCGCTGTTGTCTGTTGCCGTATCAGTGGTCTACCTACACTATATCAAGACTGCACATCAATTTTCAACTCATTCCGAGAATGTTTTATACGCACTTTTAAAAACAAAATTTTAAGGTTATCACAGGCGCGTGCGTGTGTTTGAACTCAAAACAGTCAACGACAACAACGAAGAGAACCGGCAGCTACTAACGGATGCAAGTTTCCATAAAATGACGATAATAGAGTGCCGACGCAATGAAGATGATGTCAATGATGCGATGATGAATACGACAACCTAATAATTCACATGACGGAACTCAAATTAAATGGAAGGAGTGTGGAGCGTTGGTCTTGGGATGTTACATGAGCATTTACCATAGCTTCTACGATGTGTTTAGTAAATGATTTATTTCATTCATAAGCATTAGGTGAGCTAATCATGGATTGCAACAAGGAAGTACATTCAACTAAAGAACAACTTCCATAATTGAAGTCTTTGTAATCAAAAGTATTGGGATCATCACTAGTTACAATATTGACCTCTCCAAACCCACATTTTTCATCAATTTTCAGATTAGTAAATAAGGATTCAATAGGAGAAACACCAATCATTTTAATATCTTCATCATTATTACGGGGGTGGACGAGCCTTTTCTAGAAATTCTCGCTTAGCTCTCGATCTAGTAGTCCTCTCCGTAATTTCATTACTACATATTTGAATAGATTTGATGGATTCATTAATATCATGTTTAGGTGGAAAAACATTACTTTTAAGAGCATCCACATCAAGAGCAATCATATCCATGTTTCTAGCAATATCGTCGACTTTATGCAGTTTTTCCTCTACCATAGTGTTGAAAATCTTTTGAGAACTAATAAATAATTTAATGGTGTTCTCCAGATCACATGGGTATCCTATTATTATTAGAAGAAGAACTTCCATAGGAATTACCATAATTATTAAAGGAATTTCCGGGATACGGTCTAGGATTGAAATTTCCTCTAAGCATTGTTGTTGAAATTATTTCGAGAGACAGAATTCACATCAATAGCATCATTATTTGTTCAAGCAAAGTAGATAGTGGCACATCATTGGGGTCATTATGAGCATTTTTATTAGCAGCCATATTCATAAGAGCATCCATTTTATCACTCAAAGTAGCAATTTATTCGACAAAGTTTACCTTCTTACCAGTTGCAGCTCGCTCGGTATGCCATTGAAAATAATTTTTCATGATATTGTATAGAATTTTGTAGATTCTCTCATTGTAACTTCCATGAATGTACCACCTGCAGCAGAATCAAAAATATTCTTCAACAAATTTTTTAGCCCCAGGTATAAATTTTGTAATATCATCCACAAACTTAAGCCATGAGTGGGACAATTTATAATCATGAATTTCATTCTCTCCCATGATTGTGCCACGTGTTCTTGATCATGTTGTTTAAAATTAATAATTTGATTTCTGAGACAAATAATCTTAGCAAGAATAAAATACTTAGCAATAAAAGTATCCTTACACTTATCCCATGTTCCAATGCTATTACGAGGCAAGGATGAAAACCATGCTTTAGCTTTATCTCTTAGTGAGAAAGGAAATAATTTCAACTTAACCACATCATTACCCATATCTTTTTTGTTTTGCATATAACATAATTCAAAAAAGGTATTAAGATGTGAAGCAACATCCTCATTAGGACTTCCAACAAATTGTTCTTCCATAAAAAAAATATCAATACAACATTAATATCATAAAACTCCGCACTAGTGACGGGTGGTATTGGAGTACGAACAAAATCATTATTTTTAGTATTTGAGAAATCACACAATTTGGTATTTTTTTGAGACATACCGACAAAGAAAGTAAACTAACAAGCTAAAAAACTAAAGTATCAAAGGTAAATATTTTTGTTTTTGTAATTTTTTAACAAACAAATATAAAATAAAATAAAGAGTAGAACAAGTGGATGATAATTTGTATGAAGGGACCTGATGGGAACTTGATGATGTCTCCCCGACAACGACACCAGAAATTCTTCTTCCTACTCGTAAACTTCGTTGGGTTTTTCCCTGAAGAGGAGGGGAGATGCAGTACAGTAGAGATAAATATTTCCCTCAGTGAGAACGAAGGTTATAAAACTAATAGGAGACTCACACAAACTCCCTTTTTGGGGCATGTGCACACACAGAACCAAACACTTGCACCCAACACGGGCAAGAGGGTTGTCAAGCCCCTTGAACTTGTAACTTGCAATGATTAAATATGGATAGATAATATAAATAAAAAAGTAAATAAAAGGTAAATAAATTGCAGCAAGATATTTTAAGGATCTTAGTAAATATGTTTAAGTGGACCTGGGGCCATAGTTTTTGCTAGAGGCTTCTCTCTTGAACATACCACACGGCGGGTAAACAAATTATTGTTTAGCAATTGGCAGAATACCGCATAGTTATGACATGTTATCCATGTCAAAGTTTTGAGAATCGTGACTCAAGTCTTAGAATGTTACGATCCAAAATAGTTCCTCCGATTCTATGATTTTGCTCATAGAATCTAAGTTTCTATGATCCCGATAGTTAAGATTCTATGATTCACGATCCTAGCAACGGAGCTCCGATCCGATTCAGAATCGCAATTCTGACAACTTTGATCCATGGTGTTTGTGTCAAAACCGGCAGATCTCGAGTAGGGGGTCCCGAACTGTGGACCTTGGATCGATGGATTGCAGGAGAAAAAGGGGAGACAGTATTTACCCAGGTTCGAGACCTCTTGAGGAGGTAAAACCCTACGTCCTGCTTGATTATGTTGATGTGGATGATGATTACAAAGTTGATCTACCTTGAGATCGTATGAGCTAAACCCTACATGAGTCAATCCGCCTATACGCATGAGAACCTCTAGTTTATATAGACAACAAGGTTCCTAGGGTTAAATATTACCGTCCTCGGCTTGGGACAGATGGGCTGACCTAGTCTACCTTACTTGGACGTCACACTAGTCTTCGGTGCTTTCCTCCTTGAATATGAGATGACCACATAGTCCAGCCTCCAATTAACACAACCCATCAGGTCGGCCTCTTGCGAAGCGAGCGAACTACCTGAGGACACCTTAATCCCGGACACCCTTAGTAGCCCCCGTACTAGCCTTCAACGCCAATGTACAGGGTCTTCGGATGCTCGCGCCCAGAATGTTCGGCTTGTAAAGCGAGTTCCCCTATTTCCTCTGATTCACAGAATGATGATTTAGTCCCCGCCTGACTCACGATTACCAAAGCGTCGCGGGGCCCATAGCCTTTAACTCTGCACAATGATTAATAACAATTCTCGATTTTTGGGTGCTTTAATAAAGGCAAGCACTTTTACCTATTCCTGATGGAACCGCTCCTTATAACCAAAGGAGGTAACGCGCTTTATAAGAAAATCAAAATCCGTTCTAGGGCTCTATTTCCCTCCCAGTGCCATCAAGAAACCCTTCTCCGCTTACGTGAACTCGAAACTCAAGGATACCTTCCCCTGTTGGAGCTCACGCCCACTCACGCCGGACCGGCCTCTGCCAATGGCGAAGCCTTCGTAGAAAATTTCCCTCTCCCTCAAAGGGGGAAAGGGTTTGTTTCGTTTCTTTCCTGCTGTGAGGGGTGGGCTTCCCTACTCACCCCTTCCTGAGGGGTTTGTTGGAGTTCTACGGGTTGCAGCTCCACAATCTCACCCCGGCTCCATCCTTCACATATCAGGCTTTTTGGCCTTATGCGAGATGTTCCTGGGTTGTGAGCCCCACTTCGATCTATGGAGAAAGTATTTCTGTATCGTTCCCCAAAATAGGGGAGCGACAATTCGGGAAGTGGGTGGAGCCGAAGTAAGGTGTATAGCCGCCACAGGATACCCGGTCACGACACCAAAGAAGGAGACCGACGAGTGGTCCTCGCAGTGGTTTTACATTGAAGATGTTCCCTTGTTCGAACCAATTCGAAAGGTCTTACCGAATACTCTGCGGCCCCTTTGAAGAAGCAATTTAGCTGGTGGCCGAAGAGATCTTCCCAAGAGGAGAGCTCCGAAGTGAAGTGCCTATCCTCCAAGGTTAGGATACTTGCTCACAGTGGGCTCACCATCATTGACGTGATGGCCGCAACGATTACCCGGTGCATCCAACCGCTTCAACAATGTACACACCCTTTGTGGCGCTACAGCGGGACGGGTGACTCTACCCGATCCAGACGACAGGGACTCGACAATCAGGAAACCTTGGTAGCCGTTCTAGCCGATCTTTTCAAGGGGGGGGGAAAGAAGATTTCGCCCGCCTCACCCTCAAGGACGGCTTTTCGGCATACAACCCAATTGAATGGGTAAGTGTGATTATATTCACATCTTGGATATTTATGTTCGTTATTGCTAACCAATAACCCCTACTCCCCCTCTGCAGACTTGGAGGTGCTGGATCTAGATGGTAAATTGTCTTGCACCCCAGCCTAAGGACTTCGCCCATGACGATGACCCCCGATTTCACGAGGACCCGGAGATTTTGATTATCTTTAAGGATGGGGTGTTTTATAAAGAGAGTATTGACGAGCAAAATGTGGACCTTCTAGCTGACAACCCCGTGTCTTTTCTATCTTCTGGGAGCAAGAGGAAGGCATCTACCCAGCAAGGAGCCGTGCCTAGGGGTCGTCGTAAGACGTGCCAAACTGCTTCTCGGGCTACACCAGTCGGGGTCGTGTCAAACGAGAACAGAATCCCCGAATAGAAGGCAGTTGCAGAAAATATGTCAGCGCTCTCTTCGGCCAAGAGGTACACAAATCAATCCTTATTCCTTACGGTAGTGACTGTCTTCTTAAATGTTCATGACCCCTAGCTGGAAAATTCAGGAGACTCGCGCAACCCTACCCATCCGAGGACAGCATCGAGGTATTGGGTAGTCAACAACACCCAAGGTCTTCGGCTGACATAGGAGTTCCGAACACGGGCCCGCTCGCTGAAGTTTTTGAAGGGTTGTCGGTGACTAACTCTGAAATCGAAAGCGCGATGAATCATCGACAGCGGAAAGAGTCACTACGCCACCCTGTGTTTTCTGAGAAAGAGTTTAACGCTCTCAACTCGGCTCATGCATACCTTGGAGCTGCACGAGCCGGTCTTCAAGAAGTGGCAAGGCAGATGTCTGCCAATCTGCAGGTGAGTAGTCGGTGTCAAACTAGAGGATGTGAAAAAATTCACCAGAGAAGCACATGGTA
This sequence comes from Hordeum vulgare subsp. vulgare, assembly GCF_904849725.1. Classification (NCBI taxonomy): domain Eukaryota; kingdom Viridiplantae; phylum Streptophyta; class Magnoliopsida; order Poales; family Poaceae; genus Hordeum; species Hordeum vulgare. The sequence goes on along the minus strand of NC_058520.1, from coordinate 503,735,771 downwards.
AGGGAAATTATTTGTGATATGCTCAATTGGCGCAGAACCGCGAAGAGAATCATAAATTAAAGGGCGGCATATTCTATAAGTAAAATTCTGATTTGTAAAGGTTCACTATATCATTGTGTTGATCATGAAAATGTGCGCCTCTTTTTTATTAGTTCTCTTAACTAGGCATCCTGAAGAAGAAGCCAGTTCTTTTAAGGAGTACCTGCTGAACGAACTACCCATTGTGCATGAGCGGGCTTGAAAGGCTATGCAGAGTATGGTCCGAGCTTTATGGCTAAACCAAAACCCGCAAAGGATGGCCAAGCTTGCCAAGCTGTTTAGAGGAGCCCGATTCCGCTTTGAACTGTGGAAGACTTTAGCCTGCCGAGAAGGATCTCGAGAGGCATGGGCTATGGTGAAGACCTGATTTGCCCATCTAGATCCCGAGCACATGGCCCGGGCTGGGTCGGCGGGGCCATATGGGAAAGAAATTCCTCTTCACCTGGTGTATGATCAAGTGATGCCTGCCGCACACCTGTCGCAAAAGGACTACACTTTAGATGCTATAATAGATCATCACGACCAACCGCCAAGCATGTGATGTTATATTTGTGTGTTAAGGCACTTCCCTTCATGTTTTGAAAACTCTATCTTTAACCGGCCATCGGCTTCTACCTCCCCTATTAACAAGTGGGCAATTTTTCATACTTTGTATCCTATGATAACAGGAATTAATTTCCGATAACCACGCAATCTGGCCATGTGGTGCTAATAGACAAAGAGTAGACGGGGGGATTATGTTATATTACGATGCAACGTAACAAACATCTTCCAAAAAAATAGTTCCTCGATGGGTTCCTTTTTCTCGGCTGCTACGTAGGTTGTAGTCGGTGTAGCCATTTATCCGCGTAGTACGAACAGCTGCTATATACAGCGAAACATGTCGATTATATGGACCTCGTTCGTAGACGACCAAGTTGTCTCTTAAGAAATGCTAGCTTTTGGCTTTACCCGTCTGAGGTACGTATCCGGGCGAACCGGTCATAACAATCGCAACGGTGCTCCCTTTACCCCCTAGCCGAACATAGAGGGAACATAGAGGGTAAGCACAGGAGCTACGCAACCCAGCACTGCAAGGATCTTAAGTCCAATTGATGCATATAATGGAGGGAATCAATGTTCTGTCGAGGTGTATATATATAAACAAGTAGGTGTGACGAATACATTGAAAGGCTTCTTGATGAAGCCCCCGGGTACTATTTGATCATTCCATTTAGCACGGATGTTCTGATAAATGCTCGAAGTAATTCGGTTAAGCCGAACACATCCTAGGACCTTCTAATAAGCCCAACAAAAGAAAACAATAAACTTTGGCAAAAATAAAAAAGACAATGATGGAAAGAAGGTAACGACGTCGGTCTAGCTGTAGAAACACCAAAGACGAACTACATTCCATGTGTTCGGCTCAAGGCGTTTGCCCTCTGAGTTTTGCAGGCGATAAGCTCCTCCTGTTAATACTTTATCAATTATAAAAGGGTCCTCCCACTTTGGGTGAAGTTTATGCTTCTCCTTCTCTCAGAGGCGTAGGACGAGTTCGCCCATGTTGTATGCCTTTGCTCGAACTTCCCTGCTCTAATAGCGATGAGCTTGTTGTTTATAGAAAGCAGATCGGGCCCAAGCTATGTCGTGCTCACCTTCCAATGCATCTAAGTTGTCTTGCTGATACAACTAAGCCCATTTTTCCTCGTACATACGCACCCGAGGTGCATCGTGGATAATGTCGCAGGGGAGGACCGCTTTGGCCCCGTATACCATAAAAATGGTGTGTACCGTGTGGAACGATTCGAGGTGGTACGCAAGCCCCATAGTACGGAGTCGAGCTCCTCCACCCATTGGCAGTCGGACTCTTTAAGGGAGCGAACCAGCCAAGGTTTAATACCGCTCATAATGAGCCCACTGGATCTTTCGATTTGTCCACTAGTCTGCGAGTGGTATAAGGAGGCATAGTCGAGCTTGATACCTAGATTTGTGCACCAATCTTTTACCTCCTGGGCGGTGAAATTGGATCTGTTGTCCATTATTATGCTATGCGGGACACCATAATGGTGTACGACGCCGGATATGAAGTTGATCACTGGCCCGGCTCTGGCGGAGCTGACATGCTTTGCTTCAATCCATTTGGTAAACTTGTCGACCATGACGTGGATGTGTTTCTTTTCCTTGGTCCCCCCTTTAAGTGGGCCGGCCATATCCAGACCCACGCCGCAAAGGACCAGGTGATCGGGATTGTCCGAAGTGCTGCTGGGGGCATCTGGCTTTGATTCGTGAAGAGTTCACATCCCGCACAACGCAGAGCAAGCGTGTGGGCGTCCTCTCGGGTTGTCGGTCAGAAGAAACCAGCTCGGAAAGCCTTGTTGACCAGGGCCCGTGATACTGCGTGGTGACCACCCATACCGGCGTGTACTTCATCCAGAAGTTGCCTTCCTTCTTCCTTGGATATGCATTGTTGGAGGACTCCTTTAGTGCTCTTTTCATATATATCGCCCTCGTGGACCTTCTAAGCCTTTGATTGGCAGACGATGCGTCATGCCTCGGTCTGGTCGACGGGGAGTTCCTTGCACAGGCGATAAGCAAGGAAGGGTTCGGTCAATGGCGCGATTGCTGCCATGACCTCATGGGCCGAGGGCGTTTCTTAAATTGAAGTTCCGCTGATGATTTTATCATCTTGCTCGACTGTAGGTGGTATAATATGCTCCACACCATCGGCTCCTGTGCTACCAACTTCGTCCTGCCATATCATGGATGGCTTAAAAAGCCTTTCTAGGAATGTGTTGGTCGGGCTTTGCGCCTAAGTGGGCGAGAACGTTCGCGGTTTGGTTGTTGTCTCTTGAGACGTGGTGGAACTCCAACCCCTAGAATCATGTTGATATCTTGAGGACGGCGTTTCTATATGCTGCCATCTTCAGATTTTTTGCACCAAATTCGCCGTTCATTTGTGAGATGGCGAGGTTAGAGTCTCATGTACCTCGAGTCGTTGTCTGCCCATTGAGACCGCCATCCGAAGACTGTGTAGTAGCGCCTCATACTCTACTGCGTTGTTCGAGACGGCATACATGATTTGTAGCACGTACCGAACATTATCCCCGGTACACGATGTCAGGATCACTCCAGCCCCTAGACCAGCGAGAGTTTTGGACCCGTCAAAGTACATGGCCCAATGAGCGTAAGTGTTATACTCTCTAGGGAGTTCGGCCTCAGTCCATTCAGCGACGAAGTCGGCCAGTAGGTGAGATTTGATAGCTCGTCGTGGCTTGTAGGTGATTTCAAACAGCAGGACCCCGATGGCCCATTTGGCAGTTCGTCCGGTGGCATCCTTGTTGTTGATGATGTCGCTTAGTGGTACTTTCAAAGTCACAGTGGCCGCACATTCCTGGAAATAGTGTCTAAGTTTGCGCGATGCCATAAACATTGTGTATGAGATCTTTTGGTAGTGCGGGTATCTGGTTTTGCATGGGGTGAGAACCTCGGATACATAATAGACTCGCCTTTGTATCCGTAGTTGTTGACCCTCAGCTTCTCATTCCGCGATGAGGACCGGGCTAAACACTTGATTAGTGGCAGAGCTGTATAGCAACATCGCCTCCCTTGTGTAGGGTGTTGCTAGGATGGAGTTGCTGGCCAGTATCGCTTTGATTTCCTCCAGAGCCGTCATGGCCTCATTAGTCCATTTGAAGTTCTTAGTTTTCTTCAGCAACCTATAGAGCTGGAGGTCCTTCTTCCCGAGGCGATAGATAAACCGGCTTGAGGCTGCCATGCAGCCTGCCAACTTTTGGGCTTCTGACAATACTCGTATTTTGGCCAGATTGGCCTCGTTTCCTCTTTGCGACACGAAGGATTCAAGGAGTTTGCCGGCTGGGACTCCGAAGACACACTTATCCGGATTAAGCCGTATATCATATGCCCGTAGGTTGGCAAAGGTTTCCCTGAGGTCATCTACCAGCTCGGTAACGTGTCTGGTCTTAACTACCACATCGCCCATGTATGCCTCCACAGTTTTTTGATCTGTTTCCCCAAGCATGTTTGGATCATGCACTGGTAACTGCTGCGGCAACAAAAGTCCTTCCTTGGCGCTAGAAATTCTTCTTGTTACTTTTCTAGTTTGCGTCGGTTTTTCCCTTGAAGAGGAAAGGGTGATGCAGCACAGGAGCAGTAAGTATTTCCCTCAGTTTGAGAACCAAGGTATCGATCCAGAAGGAGGGCCTCGTCAAGTCCAGAGTACCTACGCAAACACAAACAAGCTTGCACCCAACGCTTCAAAGGGGTTGTCAATCCCTTCAAGATTGTTTGCAAAGTGAGATCTCAAGGCAGAAAGTGCGACGAAGTAAAAAGTGTAAGGCTGAAAATATGGTGTGGAGTAGACCCTAGGGCCATAGTGTTCACTAGAGGCTTCTCTCATAATAGCAAATATCACGGTGGGTGAACAAATTACTGTCGAGCAATTGATAGAACCGCGCAAAGTCATGACGATATCTAAGGCAATGATCATACATATAGGCATCACGTCCGAGACAAGTATACCGATACTTTCTGCATCTACTACTATTACTCCACACATCGACCGCTATCCAGCATGCATCTAGTGTATTGAGTTCATGACGAACAGAGTAACGCCTTAAGCAAGATGAAATTGATGTAGAGGGATAATCTCAAACCAATGATGAAAACCCCATATTTTTACCCTTGATGGAAACAACACGATGTGTGCCTCGCTACCCCTTCTGTCACTGGGTGAGGTCACCGCACGGTATGAACCCAAAACCAAGCACTTCTCCCATTGCAAGAATCATAGATCTAGTTGGCCAGACAAAACCCACAACTCGAAGAGAATTACAAGGATATGAAATCATGCATAAGAGAGATCACAAGAAACTCAAATAAGATTCATAGATAATCTGATCATAAATCCATAATTCATCGGATCTCGACAAACAAACTGCAAAAGAAGATTACATCGGATAGATCTCCATGAAGATCATGGAGAACTGTGTATTGAAGATCCAAGAGAGAGAAGAAGCCATCTAGTTACTAGCTATGGACCCGTAGGTCTATGGTGAACTACTCACGCATCATCGGAGAGGTCATGGTGTTGATGAAGAAGCCCTCCGTATCTGAATCCCCCTCCGGCAGGGCACCAGGATGTGCCCAGATGGGATCTTGCGAAGACTGAAGCTTGCAGCGGCGGCAAAGTACTTTCGATGATCTCCTGATTTTTTTGGGATTTTTAGGGAATATATAGGCGCAACCCCTAGGTCAGGGGGTGCTCAGGGGGCCCACAAGCCTGGGTGGCGCGGCCTACCCCCCTGGCTGTGGGGTGGGGGCTTGTGGGGCCCCTGAGGCTCCCCTGCCTTGGCTCTCAAGCTTCCCAATCTTCTTCCGTTCCATAAAAAATCTTTTTGGGGATTTTCTTCCGTTTGAGCTCCGTTTCAAAATCTCCTCTGAAAGGGGTCAAAACATGGAAAAAACAGGAACTGGCACTTGGCACTGAGTTAATAAGTTAGTCCCAGAAAATATATAAAAGGAATGCAAAACATCCAAAGTTTGACAAGATAATAGCATGAAACCATCAAAAATTATAGATACGTTGGAGACGTACCAAGCATCCCCAAGCTTAACTCCTGCTCGTCCTCGAGTAGGGAAGTGATAAAGAATGAATTTTTGATGTGGAATGCTACCTAGCATAGTTGTCCTTTGCAACTTCTTTCATGTGGCATGAATGTTCAGATCCGTAAGATTCAAAACAATATTTTTCTATTGACATGAAAACAATAATACTTCAAGCAAACTAGCAAAGTAATCATGAACTTTCAAAATAACAAGGCCAAAGAAAGTTATCCCTACAAAATCATATAGTCTGGCTATGCTCCATCGTCCTCACACAACTAATGTAAATCATGCACAACCCCGGTATTGGCCAAGTAATTGTTTTGGCACTCTTACTTTCTCAAACTTTTTATAACTATCACGCAATGCATGAGCGTGAGCCATGGATATAGCACTATAGGTGGAATAGAGTGTGGTGGTGGTTATGAGACAAAAAGGAGGTGATGGTCACATTGACTCGGCGTATCAAAAGGCTATGGAGATGCCCATTAATAGATATAAATGTGAATGAGTAGGGATTGCCATACAAAGGATGCACTAGACCTATAAGTATGTGAAAGCTCACAAGGATAACTAGTGGGTGTGCATCCAACTTGCTTGCTCACGAAGACCTAGGGCAATTTTGAGGAAGCCCATCATTGGAATATACAAGCCAAGTTATATAACGAAGATTCCCACTAGCATATGGTAGTGACAAAGCAAGAAGCTCTCAATCATGAAGAACATGGTGCTATCATGAAGCACAAGTGTGGAAAAAGATAGTAGCATTGTCCCTTCTTTCTTTTTCTCTCTCTTTTTTCATTTGGGCTCTTAGGCCTCTTTTTTTCTTTTCTTTTCTTTTCTTTTCTATTTTTTTTGTTTTTGGGCTCTTTGGCCTTTTTTTATTTCCACACATGGGACAATGCTCTAATAATGATGATCATCACACTTTTATTTACTCACAGCTCAAAGATCACAATGATGAAGACTCCATAGGAAATGCCTCCGGCAGTGTACTGGGATGTGCAACGATCTAGCATGGCGTATGACTTTGAAACATCTCGCTAGCTATCTTACGATCATGCAATGGCAATATGAGAGTGACAGCACAAGTCATGGGACGGAATGGTGGGATTTGCATGGCAATATATCTCGGAATGGCTATGAAAATGTCATGGTAGGTAGATATGGTGGTTGTTTTGAGGAAGGAATTTGGTGGGTTTGTGCACCGGCGAGAATTGCGCGGCACTAGAGAGGCTAGCAATGGTGGAAGGTGAAAGTGCATCTTTACCATGGGCTCACTTTAGTCATAAAGAACTCACATACTTGTTGCAAAAGTTTTTATTAGTAATCGAAACAAAGTGATAAACGCATACTCCGAGGGGGAGGGTTGGTAGGTGTAAACCATCGCGCGATCCCGACCTCAACACAAAGGATGAAAATCAATAGATCAATTATGCTCTGACTTCCTAACATAGCGGTTCACCATACGTGCATGCTACGGGAATCACTAACTTCAACACAAGTATTTCTAGATTCACAACACCCTACTAACATAACTGATAATATTACCAAATCCATGTCTCAAAACTATTTGAAAGGAATCAAAACTTCTCTTTCTACTCAATGCACATGAAGATGGAGGTTTTTGCATCCTCTTTGGGTATCTATCACTTTTGGGACTACTTTCATAGCATAAGCCAACTACCAAATCACGCACCGTCGTGATCTAAAAGATATAAGTGAAGCACATAGAGCAAAAGTATCTAGGTCAAAAGATATAAGTGAAGCACTATGAGCATTCTAGCGAAATCACGACGAGTGCATGTCTCTCTCTCTCAAAAAGGTGTGCATCAAGGATGATTGTGACACAACAAAAATAAAATACTCCTACGATACAAGATGCTCCAAGCAAGAACACATATCATGTGGTGAATAAAAATATAGCTCCAAGTAATGTTACCGAGGGATTGAAGACGAAAGAGGGGGTGCCTTCCCGGGGCATCCCCAAGCTTAGGCTTTTTGGTGTCCTTTAATTTGTCTTGGGATGCCTTGGGCATCCCCAAACTTGAGCTCTTTCCACTCCCTATCTCTTTGTCCATGAGAACATCACCCAAAACTTGAAAACTTCACAACACAAAACTTAAACAGAAACTCGTGATAACATTAGCACAAGAAAACAAACTACCACTTCTTTTGGTACTGTAGAAAACATGAATTCTATCTATATTGATGATGGGCTACTGTATTCTCACTTTTCCATGGCTAGTACCCCCCGATACTAACCATAGTTTCATCAAAACAAGCAACCAACTCAACAAAAACAGAATCTGTCAAAAACAGACCAGTCTGGAGCAATCTGTATACTTCGTATACTTATGGTACCTCAAAAAATCTGAACATTTACGACGACCTGGGAAAAAAGCATATCAACCAGCAACAACACGAATCAACTCAAAATCTCTTTCTGAATAAAAATGAAAAATCATCTAGTGAGCGAAACATTTCTGTCTTTTTCCAGCAGGATCAAACAACCATTACCAAGACTAGTCATAAAGGCTTTGATTGGCTCAAACACAAAAAGAAACACAAAAAACACAATCACAATAGAATTATGAAAGTGTGTATGCAACAAAACATAAATAAAAAGAGAAATTCATTGGGTCGACTCCCAACAAGCGCTATTGTTTAACGCCCTTAGCTAGGCATAAAAGCGATAGAATCACGTATCGTCGTCTTTGGTGTTCAAACCATAAGTGGCCCTCATCATGGATTCATAAGGCAATCTTATTTTATTTCTAGGAAAGTGTTCCATGCCCTTAATTAAAGGAAATTTAAGTCTAATATTCCCTTCCTTCATATCGATGATAGCACTGATAGTCCTTAGGAAAGGTCTACCAAGAATAATAGGGCATGTAGGACTGCAATCAATGTCAAGCACAATGAAATCCACGGGTACATAGTTCCTATTTGCAATAATAAGAACATCATTGATCCTTCCCATGGGTTTCTTGACAGTAGAATCAGCAAGATGCAAATTAAGAGAACACTCTTCTATCTCATTAAAACCGAGAACATCACATAAAGACTTTGGAATCGCAGAAACACTAGCACCCAAATCACACAAAGCATTGCACTCATAGTTTTTGATTTTTATTTTGATGGTAGGTTCCCACTCATCATGAAGCTTTCTAGGGATATAGACTTCCAATTCAAGTTTCTCTTCAAGAGATTTTATCATAGCTTCGACGATATGATCGGTAAAGGCCTTGTTTTGGCTATAAGCGTGTGGAGAGTTCAACATGAAATGCATAGAAGAAATGCATTCAATCAAGGAGAAACTATCATAATTGAATTCCTTGAAATCCACGGTAGTAATTTCATTACTACTCAAAGTTTTAACATCTTCTACTCCACTTTTAATGCTTTTAGCTCAAGATAGATGGACTCCGAATCATTGGGGCACTTTTCAACCAAAGTGGATCCATATCCAGCCCCATAACCATTAGGTTTGACACAAGAAAACAAAGATTCAATGGGAGTCACACCAAGCACTTTAAGATCTTCGTGATTCTCATCACGAGAACACGCCTTTTTAAGCCATTCATGTCTAGCACGAATTTGGGCGGTTCTTTCTTGGCTCTCAACTATGGAAACACGCATAGCTTTCAAAGTTTCATCCATGTTGATTTTGGGAGGAGCACATATAACTTTCAAAGCATCAACATCACTAGAAATTATATCAACGCTCTTAGCCAAATCGTCAATTTTGAGTAGTTTTTCCTATATGGACGCATTGAAAATATTTTGAGAGTTGATGAACTCTTTGATATTACTCTCTAGATCAGAGGGTAATCTATTGTAATTTCCATGAGTATTGTCGTAGGAGTTGCCAAAGTTATTAGAGGAGTTACTAGGAAAAGGCCTAGGAACATAGTTTCCTCTAAAAGCATTGTTATTGCCAAAGTTATTCCTACCAAAAAAATTAACGTCCAAGCTAGCGTTGCTACTCTCAGTCAAAGAAGACAAGGGCATATCATTAGGATCCAAAGGAGCACCTCTACTAGCAACCAAATTCATTAACTCGTCCATCTTAGCACTTAACGAGTTAATTTCTTCTATAGCGTGTACCTTCTTACTAGTAGGTGACCTTTCAGTGTGCCACTGAGAGTAGTTCGTCATGATGTTGTCTAAGATCTTTGTGGCTTCCCCTAACGTGATTTCCATGAATGTTCCACCTCAGGCGGAGTCAAGATATTTCTAGAAGCGAAATTCAAGCCAGCGTAAAATATTTGAATAATCATCCAAAGACTCAAGCCATGAGCGGGACAATTTCTAATCATTAATTTCATTCTCTCCCAAGATTGTGCAACATGTTCATGATCAAGTTGCTTCAAATTCATGATATCATTACGGACAGAGATGATCTTAGCCGAAGGAAAATACTTGGATATATAAGCATCTTTGCACTTATCCCAAGAATCTATACTATTTTTGGGCAAAGAAGAAAACCAAGTTTTTGCGCGATCTCGCAACGAGAAAGGAAAAAAGCTTCAACTTAATCACGTCATTATCCACACCTTTTTTCTTTTGCATATCGCAAAGCTCAATGAAGGTATTGAGATGGGATGCGGCATGTTCACTAGGAAGGCTAGAGAATTGCTCTTTCATAACAAGATTCAGCAAAGCGGCATTGATTTCGTATGACTCCGCACTAGTGGCGGAAGCAATCGGAGTAATAATAAAATCATTATTATTAGTATTCGAGAAGTCACAAAGTTTGGTGTTTTCGTTCATGGTGACTTCAGCAAGAAAGCAAGCACACAAGCAAACAAAGAGCACGCGAGAAAAAGGCGAACAAAAAGGCAAACGAAAAAGGCAAATTAGTGAAGTGGGGGAGAGGAAAACGAGAGGCAATTGGCAAACAAAGTAAATGCAAGAGATGAGTTTGCGACACCTACTTAGATGAGTTCTTGACTTGATCTTCCTCCCCAGCAACGGCGCCAGAAATTCTTCTGCTGCGGCAACAAAAGTCCTTCATTGGCGCTAGGAATTCTTCTTGTTACTTCTCTGGTTTGCGTCGGTTTTTCCCTTGAGGAGGAAAGGGTGATGCAGAACAGGAGCAGTAAGTATTTATCTCAGTTTGAGAACCAAGGTATCGATCCAGAAGGAGAGCCTCGTCAAGTCCAGAGTACGTGCACAAACACAAACAAGCTTGCACCCAACGCTTCAAAGGGGTTGTCAATCCCTTCAAGATTGTTTGCAAAGTGAGATCTGAAGGCGGAAAGTGCAACGAAGTATAAAGTGTAAGGCTGAAAATATGGTGTGGAGTCGACCCTGGGGGCCATAGTGTTCACTAGAGGCGTCTCTCATAATAGCAAATATCACGGTGGGTGAACAAATTACTGTCGAGCAATCACGGTGGGCGCCAACTGTCGTGGTTTTGTCACGGAAGATGTTCTCGTGAGAGAACTTAGGTGTGAGGCCATCGCAACCATGTGGCGGCTTGAAGGGGTTGGTCGGAATCGAGAGACGCGAGTTTACCCAGGTTCGACCCCTCCGATGGAGGTAAAAGTTTGCGTCCTGCTTGTGTTGCATTGATGAAGATGATGATCTCGATTACAAGGGTGTAGACTCGCCACCTCTAATCTCGTGGGTGTATAATATGTCTATCTCATGATTTGTCTTGTCTAGACCTAAGTTGTGTCTTGTCCCTCTTGGGGCGCCTTACCCCTCCTTATATCGGTGGAAGGGGTAGGTTTACATGTAGAGTCCTACTAGGAGTAGGAATAGGACTAGTCTCTCTTGAATCCTAATCCGGGTCTTGTTTCCTTCTTGTGGGAGTCTTTCCTCTTCTTGGGCCTTCTATTGTGAGTCGGCCCTCCTAGCCTCTCTATGAGTCGCCTTACGCCAGGGTGCACGCTGGGCCTTGGGCCTTCGTCATTTATCTAAGTCGCGTGTGGGGACAAGTATAAGTCGCCCGCCAGGTCACTGCTGAGTCGCCGGTGAGTCGCCATGTCCTTTGGCGGGTCATACTCCAAGCCGGGTTACACTGCGGGGTATATCCCCGACATTAGCCTCCAAGGTTAGCTTGAATTTATTCATGGTAAGCTCCTGAAATAAGAATAATAAATAAGTTTAAGGGACCGGCTTGCTCCTCTGGCCGGCTTGATTTACTGAAGTGGCTCCTTGAAAAATCTGGGTTTCTTCTTCATAATAGCGAGCCGTCTTCACAAGCATCTTGTTGGTACATGTTCTTTGCAATAAAATACATATGCCATTGAGTCGGCCTCCAATGCTTTGGCTTGATGAAAAATTGGGGAATAAGAAATCCACACAATGTTGAACCAACTTCTCCTGCTTCGGCGGGTAATGATTGACAATGGCGGGTCATGGTTGCTAATGGCGGGTCATGATTATTAGTAGTGCCCCGTCAAACAACTGAACTCCAATTGACAAGTCCGTGTGATGTTGAGCCGGTCTTTCAATGCTTCAACTAGATAAAAATATGTTGAACCGGTCTCCCAATACTTCACCTCCATGACAAAATGAAATGTGCTCTTCAATTTTTTGATATATCCATATTACCTGTAGCCCCCAAGGGCCGGGTCATCAGTGTGTGATGGGCCAGGTCTCCAATTTAAACCTCATGATCTATGAAACAACTTAGTGATCTAGCCCCCAAGGGCCGGGTTGTCTTCCCTCCAGCAACCTGGGACTTTAGAAATTATGATCTGAATAGTGTAGCCCCCAAGTAACGGGTCGATTGCTTGCGGCGACTCGGGACTTCCACGTTCTTCTCCTTGAGCAGCAATGTGTAGCCCCCAAGGGTCGGGTCATTATAAAAATGATGAGTCGGTTCTTCCTTGAATCCATACTTGAATAAAGAGCGGTATGTAGCCCTCCAAGGCCGGCTTATCTCTTTGAGGTAGCCGGGTCTGTTGATGATGCGATGATTTGAAAAGCGGATTGCATTAGCCCCCAAGTGTCATGGTGTATGCTTGCAGCGACATGGGACTTTCATACTTTGATGTAATTTTGATTTGAATAATGTAGCCCCCAAGTGTCGGGTTGTGTGCCTCCAACGACTCGGGGCTATTCCTTCCATTGTAGAATAAAATCATATCCACTCTGTGAACTGATGATGCCTTTGTGATAAAAGAAATCCTTGACCGTGGTTGCAATGTAACCCGGCAAATATATCCTTGAGAAATCCATATGTCGGAGAAATCCATAAGTGTTGTAGTTTACTACAGAACACAAGTTGAAGAAATCCAAGGGCCGGTCAATTAGATGACTCGGCATTATATGTCATAGGGTGGCTCTTTGACAATAGTCAATTCTTCCGAGCTGGCTTAAAAACCCCAAACATTTAATACTGGTTATGATAAACCATGACGAAAATCCGGCCGAATTGGCTATTTCAAAGATTTATTTGTACCTGCAATAATTTATGCTTTGACCCGGTTTGAAGACCGGCATGATATGTATGTATGATGTATGATGTAATGCAATATGATGCATGTATATGATATGATAAGTATGGCATCAAGCTATTTTAAATAAGCCGGCTCAGTGAGTCACGGTGGCTAGCACCTGAGTGAGTAATGGGTGATAATAAATAGCTATCGGCCCAAGATATTTTGAGGCGAGTCAGAAAAAAGCCTGAAAAACCTTGTGGCGGTGCGAGGAAGGTAAAAAACGAGAGGATAGGGCGAGTTAAACAAACTCAAGCGCCACCCAAGGGAGACTTTTGTATCAAAAGCTCAAGTATTTAGACCGGCTGATCAGGCACGAGTCAAGCTTCAGTGAAGCGGGTTCAATGAACCAATGGTTTCTCTATTTTCCATGTGAGGTGCTTGCTGGTACCAAACATGTTTTAACCAAGGCGAGTTCAGGGTCCATAGAGCGGAGTAACTCGCCAAGATTTCATGGGTCCATATGGCGATTCGGCCAACACACAGTCTAGTATAACCATTTGTAATGCGGTAATTTTTCGCAGGCCAAATGGGTAGTAAGGCTGATCTCAGTGAGAGGAAGCCCCCAAGTGACCTATGATTAGGGGAAAGACCAGTCATAGGATTGTAGAAGCGTATACGCTATTACCACAAAATGACTTGGGAACAAATTGCCCCCAAGTAAGCCGGCCTAATCCACAGAATCATATAAGGCACCCATGTTTGAACCGTGCAACGTGGCAACTTTGGTCCTCTTTGGCTTACCAGTATCCAGTTTGAAATAAGTGCAGCATGGCGACTTATTCTCTTTGATACTGATAGCGTCCATGCTTGGACGACTTTATGAATCATCCGCCAATAAGGCTGGGCACCCATGTTTGGGTGGTCGCATCATGGTGACTTGTCTTCTTGGCGATTCTTAAATCTTCTCGTCAATGAGGCATCAGCCCCCAAGACCGGCTTAATTTTTCTGTACTGACCCGGGGTTCTTGATTTATTCATCCCAGTTGAGCCTGCCGAGCCATGTCCATGTAGCCCCCGAGTCTTAAGTGGACTCAAGGAGGCGGCTTGAGAGTCTCCATACTTGATTGTGACATAAACCGGCAGAGAAAAGATACTGGTATTCGCTCCATCTCCGAGATATAAAGCCACTGCACCGGCAAGTTGATGTCGTCCGGACCGTGAGGGTGGCGACTTGCGTCCTTCTGTTAGGCGGCTCGTACATGCGAGCATTGCACTGACAGTTTGATGTAATCCGGTCCGTGAGGGCAGCGACTTGCGTCCATCTGTTGAGCGACTCGTACAGGCGAGCATTGCACCTACGGGTTGAGTTGAACACGAGAATTGTCTGGCAATTGGGTATAGACACGAAAATCGGCCGTGGTGTTGTAAGCCGTCTTGGTTGCGCGGGCATGAAAGTTGGCCGCGTCATTTGTGACCCGTCTTGGTCGCGCAAACGTGAGAGTTAGTCGTGTCGTTGTAAGCAGGCGTAGGCGGTGAGTCGCCCATGTCGTTGATTGACACGAACTTAGTACTCGTAATATAACGCCACTTTGTAACGAATAATTGTCATGCATAAAAAATTACATGCCAAAGTAATTGTTCACAAAGAAATTAATATGTGGTAATAAAAATAAATTAGATAGATAGCACCTGATCTTTTTCGGACGTAGTTATCCGCAATATGGACATGCTGGTCCGACATCCGTCATTGATGATGTAGATGTTGGAAATATGCCCTAGAGGCAATAATAAATTAGTTATTATTATATTTCTTAGTTCATGATAATCGTTTATTATCCATGCTATAATTGTATTGATTGGAAACACAATACTTGTGTGGATACATAGACAAAACACTGTCCCTAGTAAGCCTCTAGTCGACTAGCTCGTTGATCAAAGATGGTCAAGGTTTCCTGGCCATAGGCAAGTGTTGTCACTTGATAACGGGATCACATCATTAGGAGAATCATGTGATGGACTAGACCCAAACTAATAGACGTAGCATGTTGATCGTGTCATTTTGTTGCTACTGTTTTCTGCGTGTCAAGTATTTATTCCTATGACCATGAGATCATATAACTCACTGACACCGGAGGAATGCTTTGTGTGTATCAAACGTCACAACGTAACTAGGTGACTATAAAGATGCTCTACAGGTATCTCCGAAGGTGTTAGTTGAGTTAGTATGGATCAAGACTGGGATTTGTCACTCCGTGTGAACGGAGAGGTATCTCGGGGCCCACTCGGTAATACAACATCACACACAAGCCTTGCAAGCAATGTAACTTAGTGTAAGTTGCGGGATCTTGTATTACGGAACGAGTAAAGAGACTTGCCGGTAAACGAGATTGAAATAGGTATACGGATACTGACGATCGAATCTCGGGCAAGTAACATACCGAAGGACAAAGGGAATGACATACGGGATTATATGAATCCTTGGCACTAAGGTTCAAACGATAAGATCTTCGTAGAATATGTAGGATCCAATATGGGCATCCAGGTCCCGCTATTGGATATTGACCGAGAAGTCTCTCGGGTCATGTCTACATAGTTCTCGAACCCGCAGGGTCTGCACACTTAAGGTTCGACGTTGTTGTATGCGTATTTGAGTTATATGGTTGGTTACCGAATGTTGTTCGGAGTCCCGGATGAGATCATGGATGTCACGAGGGTTTCCGGAATGGTCCAGAAACGAAGATTGATATATAGGATGACCTTATTTGATTACCGGAAGGTTTTCGGAGTTACCGGGAATGTACCGGGAATGACGAATGGGTTCCGGGAGTTCACCGGGGGGGCAACCCACCCCGGGGAAGCCCATAGGCCTTGAGGGTGGCACACCAGCCCTTAGTGGGCTGGTGGGACAGCCCAAAAGGGCTCTATGCGCCAAGAAGAGAAAATCAAGAGAAAAGAAAAAAAAGGAGGAGGTGGGAAGGAAGGGGGACTCCCTCCCACCAAACCAAGTCCAACTCGGTTTGGGGGGGGAGTCCTCCCCCCTTGGACTCGGCCGACCCCCTTGGGGCTCCTTGAGACCCAAGGCAAGGTCCCCTCCCTCCCACCTATATATACGGAGGTTTTAGGGCTGATTTGAGACGATTTTCCCACGGCAGCCCGACCACATACCTCCACGGTTTTTCCTCTAGATCGCGTTTCTGCGGAGCTCGGGCGGAGCCCTGCTGAGACAAGGTCATCACCAACCTCCGGAGCGCCGTCACGCTGCCGGAGAACTCTTCTACCTCTCCGTCTCTCTTGCTGGATCAAGAAGGCCGAGATCATCGTCGAGCTGTACGTGTGCTGAACGCGGAGGTGCCATCCGTTCGGTACTAGATCGTGCGACTGATCGCAGGATTGTTTGCGGGGCGGATCGAGGGACGTGAGGACGTTCCACTACATCAACCGCGTTCACTAACGCTTCTGCTGTATGGTCTACAAGGGTATGTAGATCACTCATCCCCTCTCGTAGATGGACATCACCATGATAGGTCTTCGTGCGCGTAGGAAAATTTTTGTTTCCCATGCGACGTTCCCCATCAGAGTGGCATCATGAGCTAGGTTCATGCGTAGATGTCTTCTCGAGTAGAACACAAAAGTTTTTGTGGGCGGTGATGTGAGTTTTGCTGTCCTTCTTAGTCTTTTCTTGATTCTGGGGCATTGTTGGATTGAAGCAGCTTGGACCGACATTACTCGTACGCTTACGAGAGACTGGTTTCATCGCTACGAGTAACCCCGTTGCTCAAAGATGACTGGCAACTGTCGGTTTCTCCAACTTTAGTTGAATCGGATTTGACCGAGGAGGTCCTTGGATGAGGTTAAATAGCAACTCATATATCTCCGTTGTGGTGTTTGCGTAAGTAAGATGCGATCCTACTAGATACCCATGGTCACCACGTAAAACATGCAACCACAAAATTAGAGGACGTCTAACTTGTTTTTGCAGGGTATGCTTGTGATGTGATATGGCCAACGATGTGATGTGATATATTGGATGTATGAGATGATCATGTTGTAATAGTTAATATTGACTTGCACGTCGATGGTACGGCAACCGGCAGGAGCCATAGGGTTGTCTTTATAACTAACGTTTGTGCTTGCAGATGCATTTACTATTTTGCTAGGACGTAGCTTTAGTAGTAATAGCATGAGTAGCACGACAACCCCGATGGCGATACGTTGATGGAGATCATGATGATGGAGATCATGGTGTGACGCCGGTGACAAGAAGATCGTGTCGGTGCTTTGGTGATGGAGATCAAGAAGCACGTGATGATGGCCATATCATGTCACTTATGAATTGCATGTGATGTTAATCCTTTTTGCACCTTATCTTGCTTAGAACGACGGTAGCATTATGAGGTGATTTCTCACTAAAATTTCAAGACGAAATTGTGTTCTCCCCGAGTGTGCACCATTGCTACAGTTCGTCGTTTCGAGACACCACGTGATGATCGGGTGTGATAGACTCAACGTTCACATACAACGGGTGCAAAACAGTTGCGCACGCGGAACACTCGGGTTAAGCTTGACGAGCCTAGCATGTGCAGACATGGCCTCGGAACACATGAGACCGAAAGGTCGAGCATGAATCGTATAGTTGATATGATTAGCATAGATATGCTTACCACTGAAACTATTCTTGACTCACGTGATGATCGGACTTGAGATAGTGGATTTGGATCATGTACCACTCAAATGACTAGAGAGATGTACTTTTTGAGTGGGAGTTCTTAAGTAATATGATTAATTGAACTAATTGTCATGAACATAGTCTAATGGTCTTTGTGAATTACGATGTAGCTTGCGCTATAGCTCTACTGTTTTTGTATGTTCCTAGAGAAAATTTAGTTGAAAATTGATAGTAGCAAACTTTGCAGACTAAGTATGTAAAACCGAGGATTGTCCTCGTTGCTACGCAAAAGGCTTATGTCCTTAATGCACCACTCGGTGTGCTGCACCTCGAGCGTTGTCTGTGGATGCTATGAACATCCGACATACATGTTTCTGATGACTACACGATAGTTCAGTGCAAAATACTTAATGGCTTAGAAGCAAGGCGCCGAAAACGTTGTAAAACGTCACGGAACATAAGTGATGTTCTAAAGAGATGAAATTGTGATTTCATGCTTGTGCCCTTGTTAAGAGGTACGAGACCTCCAACAAGATTCTTTGTCCACAAAGTAAAGGAGAAAAGCTCAATCGTTGAGCGTGTGCTCAGATTGTCTGAGTACGACAATCACTTGAATCAAGTGGGAGTTAATCTTCCAGATGAGATAGTGATGGTTCTCCAAAAGTCACTGCCACCAAGCTTTGAGAGCTTCGTGATGAACTATAACATATCAAGGATAGATACAATGATCCTTGAGCGATTCGCGATGTTTGACACTGCGAAAGTAGAAATCAAGAAGGAGCATCAATAGTTGATGGTTTGTAAAACCACTAAGTTTCAAGAAAGGCAAGGGCTAGAAGGGATACTTCGTGAAACGGCAAAACAGTTGCTGCACTAATGAAGAGACCCAAGATTAAACCCAAACCCGAGACTAAGTGCTTCTGTAATGAGGGGAACAGTCACTGAGGCGGAGCAACTCTAGATACTTGGTAAATAAGAAGGCTGGCAAAAGTCGAAAGAAGTGTATTTGATATACATGATGTTGATGTGTACTTTACTAGTACTCCTAGTAGCATGAGGGTATTGGATACCGGTTCGGTTGCTAAGTGATTAGTAACACGAAATAAAAGCTACGGCATAAATGGAGACTAGCTAAAGGCGAGGTGACGATACGTGTTGGAAGTGTTTCCAAGGTTGATATGATCAAACGTCGCACGCTCCCTCTACCATCGGGATTGGTGTTAAACCTAAATAATTGTTATTTGGTGCTTACGTTAAGCATGAACATGATTGCATCGTGTTTATTCCAATACGATTATTCATTTAAAGAGAATAACGGTTACTCTATTTTCTTGAATAATCACCTTCAATGGTTTATTGAATCTCGATCGTAGTGTTACACATGTTCATGATATTGGTGCCAAAAGATACGAGTTGATGATGATAGTACCACTTACTTGTGGCACTGCCGCTTGAGTCATGTTAGTATAAATTGCATGAAGAGGCTCCATGCTGATGGATCTTTGTACTCACCTGATTTCGAATCACTAGTGACATGCAAATCATACCACATGAGCAAGGCCTTGTTTTCATTGAGATGAAATAAGATAGTAACTTGTTGGAAGTGATAAGTTTTGATGTATGCAGTCCGATGGGTGCTGAGGCACGCAGTGGATATCATTATGTTCTTACTTCACTGACGATTTGAGTAGATACGGGAGTATTTACTTAATGAATCACAAGTCTGAAATGTTGAAAAGTTCAATTCCGTTTCAGAGTGAAGTTCGTCGTAACAAGAGGATAAACTGTCTACGATATGATCATGGAAATGAATATCTGAGTTACGAGTTTTGGTACACAGTTAAGACAATGTGGAAATTGTTTCGCAGTTCATGCCACCTGGAACATCATAGTGTGATGATGTGTCTGAACGTCATAGCCACGCACTATTTGGTATGGTGCATACTATGATGTCTCTTATCGAATTACCACTATCGTTTATGGGTTATGCATTAGAGACAACCGCACTCACTTTAAATAGGGCACCGCGTATTTCCGTTGAGATGACACAGTATAGACTGAGGTTTAGAGAAATCTAAACTGTCGTTTCTTGAAAGTTTGGGGCTTCGACACTTATGTGAAAAAGTTTCAGTCTGATAAGCTCGAACCCAAAGCGGATAAATGCATCTTCATAGGATATCCAAAACAGTTGGGTACATCTCCTATCTCAGATCCGAAAGCAAAGTGTTTGTTTCTAGAAACGGATCCTTTCTCGAGGAAAGGTTTCTCTGGAAAGAATTGAGTGGGAGAGTGGTAGAACTTGATGAGGTTGTTGAACCATCACTTCAACCAGTGTGTAGCAGGGCGCAGGAAGTTGTTCCTGTGGCGCCTACACCAATTGAAGTGGAAGCTGATGATGGTGATCATCGAGCATCAGATCAAGTTACTACAAGCCTCGTAGGTTGACAAGGTCGCGTACTACTACAGAGTGGTACGGTAACCATGTCTTGGAGGTCATGTTGTTGAGCAACAGTGAACCTACGAGTTATGGAGAAAGCGATGGTGGGCCCAGATTCCGACAAATGGCTGGAAGCCATGAAATCCGAGAGAGGATCCATGTATGAAAACAAAGTGTAGACTTTGGAAGAACTACTTGATGGTCAGAGGACTATTGAGTTAAGATGGGTCTTTAAAAGAAAGACAAACGATGATGGTGATAAGTCACTATTAAGAAAAGCTCGACTTGTCGCAAAGATGTTTCCAACAAGATCAAACTGTTGACTATGATGAGTCTTTCTCACTCGTAGCGATGCTAAAGGTCTGTTAGAATTATGTTAGTTGTTGATGCATTATTTATGAAATATTGCACGTAGGATGTCAAAACATTGTTTTCTCGACGGTTTCCTTGAGCAAACATTGTATGTGATACAACCAGAAGGTTTTGTCGATCCTAAAGATACTAGCAAGTATGCAAGCTCCAGTGATCCTTCAATGAACTGGTGCAAGCATCTCGGAGTTGGAATGTACACATTGATGAGATGATCAAAGATTTTGGGTTTGTACAAGGTTTATGAGAAACTTGTATTTCCAAAGAAGTGAGTGGGAGCACTATAGAATTTCTGATAGGTATATGTGGTTGACATGTTGTGGATCAGAAGTAATGTAGAATTTCTGTAAAGCATACAAGGTTGTTTGAAAGAAGTTTTCAAAGGAGTACCTGGATTACGCTACTTGAACGTTGAGCATCAAAGATCTATGGAGATAGATCGAAAGCGCTTAATAGAAGTTTCAACAAGATACATGCCTTGACAAGTTTTTGAAAGAGTTCGAAATAGATCAGCGAAGAAAGAGTTCTTGGTTGCGTTGTAAGGTGTGAATTTGAGTAAAGACTCAAAACCCGACCACGGCAGAATAAAGAGAATAGACGAAAGTCGTCTTCTATGCCTTAGCCATAGACTCTAAAGTATGCTATGCTGAGTACCGCACCTGATGTGTGCCTTGACTCAAAGTCTGTTGAGAGGTACAGAAAGTGATTCATGATTGAATCACTGATCAGCGGTCAAAGTTATCCTTAGTAATTAAATAGACTAAGGAATTTTTCTCGATTATGGAGGTGGTTAAAGAGTTCGTCGTAAAGGGTTACGTCGATGCAAGCTTTGACACTAATCCGAATAACTATGAGTAGTGAAACGGATTCGTATAGTAGAGTAGATATTTGGAGCATTTCCGAATAGCACGTAGTAGCAGCATCTATAAGATGACATAAAGATTTGTAAAGAACGCACGGATCTGAAAGTTTCAGAACCGTTGACTAAAACCTCTCTCACGAGCAAGACGTGATCAGACCCCATAACTATATGGGTGTTGGATTCGTTGGAATCACATGGTGATGTGAACTAGATTATTGACTCTAGTGCAAGTGGGAGACTGTTGGAAATATGCCCTAGAGGCAATAATAAATTAGTTATTATTATATTTCTTAGTTCATGACAATCGTTTATTATCCATGCTATAATTGTATTGATTGGAAACACAATACTTGTGTGGATACATAGACAAAACACTGTCCCTAGTAAGCCTCTAGTCGACTAGCTCGTCGATCAAAGATGGTCAAGGTTTCCTGGCCATAGGCAAGTGTTGTCACTTGATAACGGGATCACATCATTAGGAGAATCATGTGATGGACTAGACCCAAACTAATAGACATAGCATGTTGATCGTGTCATTTTGTTGCTACTGTTTTCTGCGTGTCAAGTATTTATTCCTATGACCATGAGATCATATAACTCACTGACACCGGAGGAATGCTTTGTGTGTATCAAACGTCGCAACGTAACTGGGTGACTATAAAGATGCTCTACAGGTATCTCCGAAGGTGTTAGTTGAGTTAGTATGGATCAAGACTGGGATTTGTCACTCCGTGTGAACGGAGAGGTATCTCGGGGCCCACTCGGTAATACAACATCACACACAAGCCTTGCAAGCAATGTAACTTAGTGTAAGTTGCGGGATCTTGTATTACGGAACGAGTAAAGAGACTTGCCGGTAAACGAGATTGAAATAGGTATACGGATACTGACGATCGAATCTCGGGCAAGTAACATACCGAAGGACAAAGGGAATGACATACGGGATTATATGAATTCTTGGCACTGAGGTTCAAACGATAAGATCTTCGTAGAATATGTAGGATCCAATATGGGCATCCAGGTCCCGCTATTGGATATTGACCGAGAAGTCTCTCGGGTCATGTCTACATAGTTCTCGAACCCGCAGGGTCTGCACACTTAAGGTTCGACGTTGTTGTATGCGTATTTGAGTTATATGGTTGGTTACGAATGTTGTTCGGAGTCCCGGATGAGATCACGGACGTCACGAGGGTTTTTGGAATGGTCCGGAAACAAAGATTGATATATAGGATGACCTCATTTGATTACCGGAAGGTTTTCGGAGTTACCGGGAATGTACCGGGAATGACGAATGGGTTCCGGGAGTTCACCGGGGGGGGCAACCCACCCCGGGGAAGCCCATATGCCTTGAGGGTGGCACACCAGCCCTTAGTGGGCTGGTGGGACAGCCCAAAAGGGCTCTATGCGCCAAGAAGAGAAAATCAAGAGAAAAGAAAAAAAAAGGAGAAGGTGGGAAGGAAGGGGGACTCCCTCCCACCAAACCAAGTCCAACTCGGTTTGGGGGGGGAGTCCTCCCCCCTTGGACTCGGCCGACCCCCTTGGGGATCCTTGAGCCCCAAGGCAAGGTCCCCTCCCTCCCACCTATATATACGGAGGTTTTAGGGCTGATTTGAGACGATTTTCCCACGGCAGCCCGACCACATACCTCCACGGTTTTTCCTCTAGATCGCGTTTCTGCGGAGCTCGGGCGGAGCCCTGCTGAGACAAGGTCATCACCAACCTCCGGAGCGCCGTCACGCTGCCGGAGAACTCTTCTACCTCTCCGTCTCTCTTGCTGGATCAAGAAGGCCGAGATCATCGTCGAGTTGTACGTGTGCTGAACGCGGAGGTGCCGTCCGTTCGGTACTAGATCGTGGGACTGATCGCGGGATTGTTCGCGGGGCGGATCGAGGGACGTGAGGACGTTCCACTACATCAACCGCGTTCACTAACGCTTCTGCTGTACGGTCTACAAGGGTACGTAGATCACTCATCCCCTCTCGTAGATGGACATCACCATGATAGGTCTTCGTGCGCGTAGGAAAATTTTTGTTTCCCATGCGACGTTCCCCAACAGTAGAATGTCAGCGACCAGTCAAATCGCCTCTTTTTTGTCACGAACGATTGCCTAAAAACCTTTTGTGGTCTGCCAAGTCAACCTCCTTTTTATTGGGTGTTTCTCTTCTTGTAGAGCACGTTGCCTCCTAGGTTGAGCTCATCCACATGTGTTGACAACCCCTTTTTTTTACTCCTCGTAAGATAACGAAACCTTGTGCTAATTCATTGGATAAAACACCACTAGTGCTGAGCCTCCCGTGAAATCTACGACTAGTAGTACAACCACCTTCCTCTCATGGGGTTGACTTGGCGTGGCTGGCTGCTGAGATGTTTGCCAACGGTGTGCGGACGCGGGAATACAAGCAGCCTATGCAACGATGCTAGAGGCTCGCTACGAACATCAAGATGCCAGCGGTCGAGCCGGAGATGTACCAGATGCGGATGTGGCGATGACGGGGATGCCAGAAACAGTGACATCGGACACGGAGACACACGAGGCCGGCCCAGGGGTGTCCGAGCAGGAATGCAAAACATGCAGGGCCGGCGCAGGCGCGAGCGAGCGAAGCGGGAGCACGGGGTGGCAGCAGTTGGTGTGGCGTGCATGGCGGGTTGAGGCCGAGCCTTCCAGGGTACGGCTTAGCGAGGCAAGGTGTCGAGTTGGTGGCATCCAAAGCAAGGTGGAGGCAGGGTGGACTGGTGTAGCTAGCCAGTGCATGCGCGCGCGATCGGGCTTGGAGCAGTTAAGGCGCGGATGGCGAGAGCCGGCTCGTGGTAAGCCTGGCCCGAGGCGAGTTGGAGGATGGTGGAAGCCGGTGCGGCGGCTCAGGCTGTGGGTAGCCATGGCGGAGGAGGCGACTTAGAGGCGGCTTGGGAGGGGCGAGGTGAGCCTCGACCAAGGGGCGGCTCACGCGGTGGATGCGAGCAAGCGCGGGAGGGAGCGAGGCGCGGTGAAAAAGGAGTGGGCGGCTGGCGTGACTTTGGCAGCGACTTGGCCTGCTCGAGGTGAGGCGACGACGACTCGGACGATGTCTGAAAACGGTTCGGACAGTCCTCGAAACCGGGGCGAAGCGATGTGACTTCAGACGTGCGGGGCCAACACGACGAGGCGACTCGAGGCGAGCACGGCGGGGGCCGCGACTGCAGAGGCAATCCGGCTCGAACGGTGCACAGAAGCGGGAGATGAGCTCGAGACGAGGCCAGCAGATGCGGCGGCGTGACAGTGCACACGCATGATGGTGACCCGGCTCGTGGCCAACACGAGCATGGCGTGGCGGTGACCCGATTCGTGGCAAGGCCAGCAGGAGCGGCGGCATGAACTGGGCGGCCGTCAGGAGCAGCGACAAGGTGAAGCCACGGCGGCGACGCCAGCGCAGAGAGGCATGGGCGACTCAAGGCATAGCTGCCAAGGGAAGGCTAGCTCGGAGACGGACCCTGGTAGCCGCAGCTACATGGGAGCCTGCCCGATCGATCTTGCAGCAAGATTTTCTTCGTCTGTGTTGGATTTGGCTTCGACTTTTGATGTAACAAACCAGAACTGTATCCCGATCTCACGTGGACTAAGTAGTAGTAGCTATGGCTGATTTCACTTCTCATCTTGCTGGACCGACGTGGCAGTAATCAGAAAACACAGGAACCGGTGCCCAAATCTGATTTTCTCCACGCGTGTGGGATGTTTTCGATTTCGGCTACGCGCGGCACCAACGGCAAAAACGATCTTGTGCTGGATTCGACGGGTCGCTTCGCGTAGGTAGCACATTGACGCAGCCCTAATTTTCTCGTCTTCATCGGACAAATCCCGAACATCTCGATCCTTAAAGATATCCCTCCAAGAACACAATTCCACCGTACAATCAGCCCCACGGTAGGCGCCAACTGTCGTGGTTTTGTCACGGCAGATGTTCTCGTGAGAGAACTTAGGTGTGAGGCCATCGCAACCATGTGGCGGCTTGAAGGGGTTGGTCGGAATCGAGAGACGCGAGTTTACCCAGGTTCGGCCCCTCCGATGGAGGTAAAGGCCTACGTCCTATTTGTGTTGCAATGATGAAGATGATGATCTCGATTACAAGGGTGTAGACTCGCCACCTCTAATCTCGTGGGTGTCTAATATGTCTATCTCATGATTTGTCTTGTCTAGACCTAAGTTGTGTCTTGTCCCTCTTGGGGCGCCCTACCCCTCCTTATATAGGTGGAAGGGGTAGGTTTACATGTAGAGTCCTACTAGGAGTAGGAATAGGACTAGTCTCTCTTGAATCCTAATCCGGGTCTTGTTTCCTTCTTGTGGGAGTCTTTCCTCTTCTTGGGCCTTCTCTTGTGAGTCGGCCCTCCTGGCCTCTCTATGAGTCGCCTTATGCCAGGGTGCACGCTGGGCCTTGGGCCTTCGTCATTTATCCAAGTCGCCTGTGAGGACAAGTATAAGTCGCCCGCCAGGTCACTGCTGAGTCGCCTGTGAGTCGCCAAGTCCTTTGGCGGGTCATACTCCAAGCCGGGTTACACTACGGGGTATATCCCCGACATACGTGCTTAGGGAAAAGAACTTGCATGACATCTATTGTCCATCCCTCCCGTGGCAGCGGGGTCCTAATGGAAACTACAGGATATTAAGGTTCTCCTTTTAATAAAGAATCGGACCAACGCATTAACACTTGGTGAATACATGAACTCCTCATACTATGGTCATCTCCGGGAGTGGTTCCGGCTATTGTCACTCTGGGGTTGCCGGGTCATAACACATAGTAGGTGACTACAACTTGCAAGATAGGACCAAGAACACACATATATTGGCGACAACATAATAGGTTCAGAACTGAAATCATGGCACTCGGGCCCTAGTGACAAGCATTAAGCATGGCAAAGTAGTAGCAACATCAATCTCAAAACATAGTGGATACTAGGGATCAATCCCCGTCAAAACTAACTCGATTACATGATAGATCTCATCCAACCCATCACCGTCCAGCAAGCCTACGATGAGATTACGCACGAACGGTGAAGAGCATCATGGAATTGGCGATGAAGGAAGGTTGATGATGACGATGAGGATGATTTCCCCTCTCCGGAGCCCAGAACAGACTCCAGATATGCCCTCCAGAGGAAGAACGGGAGGTGGCGGCGTCTCCGTATCGTAAAACGCGATGAACTCTTCTCCTTGATTTTTTTTTCTTGACGAAAGAGGCTAAATAGACCTGAGATTGGAGGCGGTGGAGCCACGTGGGCCCCACAAGCCTGCCAGGCGCGGCTAGGGGGCGCGCGCCGTGGCAATTCTGCTGAAAACAGCATTAGTCCGGGTTAGTTCCATTCAAATCATGCAAATTAGAGTCCAAAACAAGGGCAAAAGAGTTTGGAAAAATAGATACGGTGGAGACGTATCACCTATACGCATGAGAACCTCTGGTTTATATAGAAACGAGGGTTCCTAGGGTTACATATTACCGTCCTCGACCGAGGACAGATGGGCCGACCTAGTCTACCTTACTTGGACGTCACGCAAGTATTCAGTGCTTTCCTCCTTGAATACGAGATGACCACATAGTCCGGCCTCCAATTAACACGGCCCATTAGGTCGGCCTCTTATGAAGCGAGCGGACTACCTGAGGACCCCTTAATCCTGGACTCCCTCACATGGCAATGATCATGTATATAGGCATCATGTCCATAAACAAGTAGACCGACTACTGCCTGCATCTACTACTAGTACTCAACTCATCGATCGCCATCCAGCATGCATCTAGAGTATTAAGTATAAAACGGAGTAATGCTTGGAGCAAGGTGACATGATGTAGACAAAGTAAGACAAGCAATATGTTCACACGTCGTCGTTTTCTCCTTAATGGCAACAATAGAAATATGTGTCATGTCCCTTTCTGTCACTCGGATTGAGCACCGCAAGATTGAACCCATTACGACGCACCTCTCCCACTGAAGATAAATCAATCTAGTTGGCCAAGCCGAACCGATAGATCAGAGAGAACTACAAAGCTATGACAATCATTCATAAAGGAATCTAGAGGAAACTCGGTTAACATTCATGAATAATCTGATCAAAAACCCACAATTCATCGGATCCCAACAAACACACCGCAAAAGAGGGTTACATTGGATAGATCATCATAGGAATCGCGGTCAACTTTTTACTGAATATCAAAGAGAGAGAAGAAGCCATCTAGGTATGTGGTGGACTACTTACACATCATCATGGAGGCAGCAAGGTTGATGTAGACGGCCTCCCTGATCAGTTCCCCTCTCGTAGGGCACCAGAAAAGGTCTCTAGATGGGACCATGTAGAACAGAGACTTGCGGCGATGGAAAAGTGTTTCTGGTGGCTCTCTATTGGTTACCCAATTTTAGAGAATTTATGGAGGTGGAATTAGGTCAGATAGAGCCACAAGGGACCCACAAGGCATCAGGGAACGCTTACCCCCAGGGTGCGCCCTGTTGCCTTGTCGTCTCCTCGTGTGTCTTCTGGTATCATTCCAAAGCTTTCAACGTCTCTTTTGTCTAAAAAATCGTCCAAAAATTTCGTAGCATTTGGACTTCGTTTGGTACTGATTCCATCGAAAACCAAAAACAAGCAAAAAACAGCAGCTGGCACTAGGCACTGGGTTAATATATTACTTCCCAAAAATGATATAAAATAGCATATTATTGCATATAAAGTATCCAAGATAGATAATATAATAGCATGGAACAATGAAATAATATTTATACGTTGTAGACGTATCAACCTCTAGTAGTGGATACCTCATGGATATCATCTTGATAAAATCTACAACGGTATAATTGTACTCTCGCACATGGCTTGTGTCAAGTACCTCACCTTTCTCTTTGTTGCTTCTTACCATTTTAACTTCTTCAACCGGGTTAGGCTCCGGTTTACCTGCAAACTTGGCCAAAATCAAGGTTTGGCTCTGTGCTATCTTTGCCACTTGAGCCACCATATTATTGGACCTCGCTTCCAGTATCTTTATATCATTTGTTAGTCCAACAAGCTTAATGGTCAATTGACCAAGTAAGTTATCATTATTCTTCAATATATTCTTGAAGTTTTCATTTTGCTCAGTCTGGCTAGCAATAAAAAAATTAAGAGTTTCTTGTAGGGTGTTTCTATTACTACCATTAGCTCCATTAAATTTATTGGATGCTTCTCCAATATTATGATAAGGAAGTTTAGGAGCATAACCATTATTTTTTCAATTAGTATTATAGCTATTATGAGCAATAAAATTCACATCACTCGTATCTTCATTAGTGATGGTGTTAACATTTACCTCTTATTTACCTTTCATCAAAGAGATAAGTTCTTCTAGATTTTTTGTCAACTCTGAGCTATTTTCTTCTATGACATTCACCTTCTTGGTGGTTATTCTCTCAACATGCCATTGGGCACGGTTCTCTTGCATATCATCTAGTATCTTCTTGACATCTTCTAGGAGCTTTCCCATGATTGTTCCTCCTACGGTTGTATGAAGTATAGTTTTTTTACATGTGATTCAAGCCATTATAAAACATATCAAGGATTAGCCACTCCTCCATTCCATGATTGAGGCAGTTTCTTATAGCTACTTTCATTCTATCCCATGCAAAGCTCTAGTGGCTCACATTCCACTTGCTTGAATTCTATAATCTGAGAACGTAATTGCATAATTTTTGCAGGTGGACAAAACTTCAATAAAAATTTACTGCAACAAGCAGCCCAAGGAGTAATACTGCCTTTAGGCAAGGCTACAAGCCATTCCTTAGCTTTTCCTCTCAAAGAGAGAGGGAATAAGCAAAGTTTCAAAGCATTTGGGTCATAATCCTTTATGTGTGTCATGTTGCGCAATTCAGCAAATTATGTAAATGCATACCTGCATCTTGAGAAGTAGAGCCTCCAAATTGGTCATGTGGAACCATGGAAACTAGGTTCGGTTTGACCTCATATTATGCAGCTGCAACATCAGGTTGTGCTATTGGTTCACACATGAAATTGTTGCTAGGAGTAGCAAAACTTCCAAGATTGTGAGCCATAATAACTTTTTGGTTTTTAAACTGAAAAGACTTGCAACAAAATAAGACTTAAACTAAAAACTAAAAACTAAACTGAAAATAACTTTAGCAAAAAAACTCTAAAAGAGACTAGGAACTTAAACTCCTCGGTAACGGCGCCAGACAAAAGGCTTGATATCTCATTTTATTGATCCGGTATTGGAACAAGAAAGGGTATCCCGCGCCTACTTTCCGAGAGGTAGGCTCGCTCCATCCTTCCGCCCGGCTGTGCTTTTACCTTTTTTTGTAGTGGTCTCCTGGTGTTTTTTTGAAACGCCTGCCTTTTCCAATGATGGTGGAACCAGATCCAACACTTTTGGGATATCAGATCCATTCAGTGATAGGCCACTCTACTAAGCATTGACTCAAGTATTTAGTGTGATCGATGCGGATACTCCTCCTCCAATTAATGAGAACGATTCCTGAATAGCTATTATTTATTATTATACTTTGTTTTACTAAATAGCCACAACGTGAGTGTTAAGAAAGATGAGGCGCAAGAAGTTTCCCCTTACTTTTGCGATACCACGAATACCCTGGGTATTGAACCCATGAGAGGAAAACTCCCTTGAAGCAACGGTCTCTAGCAAGCTTTTTACCAAAGTCTCAATCCATCTTTTGACTGGATCAACAAGCAAATTCTGATTTAAAACTTATAGAAAAAAGAAGGTACATTGATGATATCTCAATAATTACAAGAACATATTGGTGTTGAGATAAAAAATGATAGCAGTTTGTGCTCGGGAAGTCACCCATCAAGAGATGCTTGCTTCATATCAGAGTGGGGGATGTGTCCAAATTACATGTTGACCGGCACGAGTCCTGCATGAAGAATCAGTTGTCCTACCGAAGTCCCTATCCGTCTCGCGGGGTTGCCCTAATAATTAAGATAATAATATCATACAAAAGATTGAGTGTTTAATGACTACGCCTCATGAATCCTCAAGGTTATGATCCATGTTACCGTACTAAACCTTACTGTCATCGGTGTTCCGTATAACACTTCATGGTCCCCGGTGCTTGATGTCCATGATCCTGGGTACCTGTAGGGATGAAGATCGCGGACAAGACAAGAGACACTTCCTGAAACAATTTTATTTCACACGTAAGAGACGTTATGTCAAAGAATTCCGTTGATCCCTTTCCCAAATACCCGGGGTTGCCAGGCTCATGCCTCACCCCATACCTTACGGGACTACACACACGTGGATATCATATCGCGATAAGAAATCTTTGAAGAACACATCTTGAGATTGATTGATTGCAGTATGTCTTACAATCGATGCCTTGTGCGATGCATGCTTACAAGTACGAATTAGATGAGAGAGCACTATGGTGGTGGAGATGGTTGTGGAAATGAAAGTGGTGGCGGGTAGGGTTTGTGGATGGAGATGATGATGAAGAGGTTCTAGTTGTTGTCGGCGCGCTCCTACTCCTCGTTCTGTTGACATTTCGGTAGGGTCCCCTTTATAAAAGTTGTTTCGATGGACGACCTACCTCGGTTTCCATGCCAAACGACCTCATGTGAGCGTGTGCGCTCGCATGGAACACCGTCTTTCACTTTGGTGGCCTTTTGGCGCCTCCTGGTGACTTATTTCTACCCACTTTCCTTACTTTCCTTTCTCCCACATGGTTTCTTCCCTTTCTAGCCCATTACCTGTGAAAAAATATTAAAGAGAGGGTTTTGTGGAATCATTTGCATTCATTAGTCATTAGTGGTCATATCGGAGCGAATATCTCTCTTTTGATGAAATGTCGCAGTTTAAACATGGTTGAAATGAGTGTAAAAATATCACTCATCAGTGGTGGGGCACGTGTGGCGACGATGACAAGCAGCATGTGGCTTATTTGGTGGTCTTTTGCGGCGCCAACCTTGCACTACTCTAATTCAAAGCTCTTCATCACAGTCGGAGTTGTGCCGCACTCGCTGATGGTGACTTAGTCTGACAAGGGTCTTCTTGTGTTCTGGCACGACCTTTAGAGTGAGAGTTGGGTCAACGCTTGTCTTCCGCGAAGTCAGAGTTGCTTTTTCGGACATTAGGAAGGGTGATAATGCTCGTTGAGGAGAAATAATGATGATGGCATCGAAACGTATCTTGACGAGGCTCTTGTTTTTTTTTATCGAAACGTGACAAATGATTGTCATTTCATTAATTAAGATGAGGGGGATTCATAAGTTTCAGGCAGCAATTACATGGTGACAAGAAGCAATTACTCGCGAGGTAAAATTACAGTTAATCCCTTGGCATCCGTCGTTACCCACAATCTAGCCTTTTCGAGGGTCATATTCACCCGTCAAGGCCCTCGTTGTTGAGACTATGTGAAGTATCACCAGGGCCGGTCCTGAAATTTTGGGGGCCCGGGGCGAGACTAGATTCTGAGGCCTCTTAGTATAATCATCAAAATAACAATTTGTGTATAGAGAATGTTACTCGTATATTTCTTCTGGCATTATTTGAAAATGTTCTTCTGACATTCATATATGCAAAGTCATTGTTGGTGATATCAATATTAATCCCATCTAACAATTTCATATGAAACATGAACTTTTGTGAGAGGCATCTTTAAATTAAATCTCGCAATTCTTGCAGATGATAATATTGTGTAGCACAATCTTATATAGTATTAGACATACATTTGCTAGATGTGGTACATATCCATTCATGGATTGAAAAACACACCTTGATGGATTGCTTGTATGAACGCCTGAACCGGTATGTAGCAAACCGGTAGCAGCAGGAAAAGATTTGATTGAATAAAGAACATTTGATAGAAGCAAAACCTGAAACGTATGAGCGGCAGATTGCATGCCGACGTCCAACAGGAAATTGTTGAACATATGCACCTGCAGCATTCTGTCTGTGGCCTTTGATTAGGTTTTTGATAACTGAATTTGGGAGATTGGAAGACAGAGCTCATCGGTGTACTTCTGTTGTTTGTCCAGCATCAACAAATCGCGATCGAGGGCGAGGGGAATAGTATATGGATTGTCGCCATCTATAGAAAACTTACTATCCTAGCGATCAGACGTCGTGCACTCATCGTGGGCTATGTGTGCTTTCTGCCTAATCCCTGGGCCATTCCATGCGCCACCTGCTGGGGCCCCTTAGACTTTGGGGGCCCACGGCGGCTGCCCCTCCCACCCCCCTCGGGGTCGGGCCTGAGTATCACGCGTGGATAGCTGGGTGGTTTACCATAATTTTAGTTTGATTTTTCGTTGATTAATTGAACAAGTCGTTTCTACTTAATTAATGGACGAGGCAAACAAAATCGGGATGCCTTTGTTAATCGAAAAAAAAACATTGCCAAGACTTTGGTCGGACTGGTTGGGGGCACAAACCAAATGTACCCATAGTCCGGTCCTCGCGTGCCTTCCTTCCCCGTCGTTGCCGTGCGGTGCTTCCATGGCGTCCCTTCTCCGGCCCGCCTCGTCGTGCCCCTCCTTTCGCCTCCCCTCCTCCGCAGCCCCTGCACCTCCGCCGAGCCTCCTTTCCAGGCGGCACAAGGCACCTCCCGCCCCACCCACGCCCCGCGCCCCCCCTTCCCGGCCCCGCGTCGCCGCCGCCGCGGCCTACGGAGGCGCCCAGCTGCTGGGCCCCGTCGACACGCAGACATTCATCATCGCCGCCTCCGTCGTCGCCGCGGTCTCCCTGTCCCTCGTCCTCGGCCTCAAGGTCTCCTCCTCCTCCTCTCCTTGTTTCTTAGCGATAAGCGACGAGTGGCTGTTGCGAAGTGTTGATTTCGTTTCTTTCTCGCTCGCAGGGTGACCCTGTTCCGTGCGACAGGTGTGCTGGAAACGGTACTTCCCCTTGCTCTCGTCTCCTCTCTTGGGCATTGCTTCGCGATTGTGCCGGAGCTGAACGCTAAAAACATTCCAACCTGCAGACTGCTAAGCATTGTTTTCCGTTGTGCCTAGAGCAGGAGGCACAAAGTGCGTCTTCTGCAATGACGGCAAGATGAAGGCGGATAACGGGGTGGTCGAATGCCGGGTATGCAGGGGAGCAGGTTGCCTTCTTCCCTTGTTTCATTTCCTGCCTCCCTTTCCTTCCTTCACATTGCGCATTGTAGACAGTGCAAAAGCTGTTAATAGATCACCAAACACCGATTCATTCTGAACTGGACAAAATGCTCATTATCTTCATCTTGTCTTTCCGGCTACCTCTTCTGAAAATCCGCTATATGTTTGTCTGTCACGCAGGGCTGATACTCTGCAAGAAGTGCTCAGGTTCTGGTTACTCTAAGCGCTTGTAGACCCAGCTGCCTAACATTATGTGCATTTGTCAAGCAGACAAGCTGCGAGTTTACACGTCTGGGCGCTGTACAGACAAATGGAGGGCTCTTCTCCATTGCCGAACCGTTTAGATAGATATGAGTATACGATGGCGATCATGCGTTAGAATATGCAGAATTGTATGTTTCATCCTGTCCATGTAAGTATACCCGTCCTTATTCATCTGATAAGATCCACTACGTGCAACGGCTCCACGTCCCCTGATTAGTCCATGTTTTTATAAACCAAAACTGATTCTACCAGTCAGATTTATCAATGTTGCAACTTTTCCAGCCCTAAGATCTTCATGTCGCGCTGCAATATCAGGTTATACATATGATTGGCAACAGAGAATATAGATACACAGCACAATTCCATGCCAAACTAAAATGTAAGCTGAAGCGTCTGAAAAAAGAACAATAGAGGATGCCCCTACAACCAAAAGTTGTACACTTATGATAGTTGTGCAGATAAAATCAGTAAATTTTGATTCTGCATCATCCTGTTATAACCATTATAAAGTGTTCAAAAGAGAAACCACTTCACTACCCTAGATACCCAGCGAACGACAGTAGATTGCTACACATCTGTTATCTGGCTACCGAATTCGGAATACTCATTCTCATTGGGCTTCTTCGCAGTACCTTCTCCAATATGCCTCTCTGCAGGTTGCCTAGGAAATGGTCTCGAGTCCCCGTCATGAGGGGGTGGAAATCCAAAAGATTTGAAGAATTCATTGGTCATCCGCTCAGCTTCATCCAGAAAGCTGCCGAAGCCTTTCTCAATAGCTTCTATGTCACTGCGAAGTCCTGGAAATGCAAAGGGCTCTTGTGTTGGGAAGCCAAGAGAACGCGAGGCACCACCGGTCATTTCATCTGTGACATCTTCTTCGGTGTTCTCAGTTTTTGATTCCACCAGCTCAGAGGGCCTAACAGGGCAACGTTGTTAATTAGTTTAGATAAGCCAAGTTGGAATAAAGCACAAGAGTAATATGCCCATATAACATCAAAAGGAGAAAATACCAAAGTATAAACCAATCCAGCCTATTTGGACATGATGTTCAGAACGAGCAGGTACCAAGCAACTCACTCTGAGGAAGGGGAATGTATGAAATTGTGATTCAATCACCAATCAATGTGATAGCCATGTGCAAGGAAGTTGACAAAATATGCTAAGCTGATAGGAATTTCCGATGCTTTTAACATTTGTATTTCCAATGATAGGATGTTGTATCTTCTATGGGTACATAGAAACCGCTTATTTCATCTTGAAGTTCCCACCTCACAACACTGTGCAGAACAGAAAAGATTGTCTTTGTTTCGATGTTTCTCAACTGACAAGCGACAAGAACTCTGGGAGACAAGTGTATCAACTATACATAGTTATCACACGATTAAACAATTAAGCCATCAGAGCTGCCAATTCACAGGTACAACACAAGATGGTAACAGCAGGAATGACTGAAGCCATATGCGTCCATACCTACATCTAAACCTAAAATTGGATGGCAATTCCATAGCCAATTAGTAGCCAACTGTGAACACGGCAGAAATTTTCGTTCTACAATAGATTGCTGGGCATTTTCACTGATCCACTGCCACATGACCAAAACAAGCGGTATATCAAGCCATCAAATCAACTACACCTGCCTCACACAAATCCATCCCAAGATGAGCGCCGGTACCTCAAACCGGGAGCCTCAATCAGCAGGAAATCGACTCCATGCATTCCAGGAAAGCACTACTCCAGTTACTACCAGATAATAACATGCAAATATGCGGTCCTTGCAGGAGAATTCATAACGGACCGTGGGGGCGGGGGGTGGGAGGGAGCCGGGACTTTTACCTGCCGACGCAGTCGCGGAGGAGCTGCTCGGTCTTCTCGCACTTGCGGACGAAGCGGCCGGGCTCCACCTCCTCCGTGTGGCAGCGGGACTGCACCACCCGGCGCGTGCCGAGGTGCTTCCCCTCGCTGCCGCCTCGGCCGGCCAGGTCGGGGGCGTCGCCGAGCCCGCCGCGGCCACCGTCGCCCTCGCCGTCGTCGTGCCAACGCCAACCCATGGATGCGATGCGAGACGGTCTTGGGGAATCTGAATCGGGGGAAGGGATTTGGCCGCTCCTTATTTTTCGGTGGCGTGTTTGGGCTTTGCCTTGGAGAGCAATCCCGTTGTGGGCTGGCCGCTTCCAGAAGCATGTGGAAAGGGCGCGAGCAACCATGACACGGAAGCCTACGTGTCAACCCTTGGGGAAATTTTGTCATGATTGAAACAAATCAAAGTGATTGATCTCTCATTGTCGATGGTTACATAACTCCTGGAGAGACGCGACGACAGAGAGGAGATGTGTCGGTTTCAGGGAGTCGGGGAGAGACGCCCGTGCGGGAGGAAACCGCTCGAACGGTTACATCAAGATGATGCGTCGGTTCCATGGAGTCGGGAGAGAGACGCCCGTGCGGGAGGAAACCGCTCGAACGGTTACATCAAGAGGAGATTTTCCCCTAATTTATGTAATTAATTTTAACACTCCCCCTAACCTACGCTTGACCATGTGGAGTCGTCTTCATGATTGTCCGGAAAGCTTTATCATCAAAAACTCTTCTTCAAAAGTTCTTTATAAAGACTTTGATGAAAACCTGAAATGTAAACTCACAAAGAGATAGCATAATGTGATGTTATTGAACAAGGATATCTCAAGAAGAGACTCCCCCTGTTGCCTGCAAGTCTCTAAGTCGTCGCATACCAATTCCGTGAACATATTTATGGAATGTTGAGTTTGGTAAAGACTTAGTAAACAAGTCAGCAAGGTTGTCACATGATTTGACTTGCAGAATGCTTATTTCCCCGCTTTTCTGAAGATTGTGGGGGAAAAACCATTTAGAAGAAATATGCTTAGTGATATTGCTCTTGATATATCATGTCGGCATATGTGCAACACATGCCGCATTATCCTCATAGATAATGGTGGGTGATTCAATAGAACCAATTCCACATGACTGTTGTATGTGGTTTATCATTCTGTGAAGCCATACACATTCACATGACGCTTCAAATAATGAAATTATTTCAGAATGATTGGTAGATGTAGCCACTAGAGTCTGTTTGGAAGACTTCCATGATATAGCTGTACCACCATGTAGGAACACAAAACCGGTATGAGATCTGGCATTATGGGATCAGACAAATAACCGGCATCTGCATACCCAATCATATCAGAGTCCAGATTTTGCTGGAACTGAAAAAATAGGCCAAGATCCTTTGTGCCTTGGAGATATCGAAAGATATTCTTTACTCCAGACCAATGTCGTTTGGTGGGAGCTGCGCTGTGTCTAGCAAGTAGATTCACTGCAAATGCAATATCAGGTCTTGTGCAATTTGCAAGATACATAAGCGCTCCAACTACACTGAGATATGGAACTTCAGGTCCCAACACCTCTTCTCCATAATCCCTCGGTCTGAACGGGTCTTTCTCTACGTCTAGAGATCGAACCACCATAGGAGTTTTAGATGGATAGGATTTGTCCATATTGAATTTCTCCAATATTTTCTGGATATAGGCAGCTTGGTGTACCATGATTCCTGAGGGAAGGTGCTCAAGTTGAATACCTAAGAAAAATTTGGTTTTACCCAAATCCTTCATCTCAAATTCCATCTTTAGGTGATTGCGTGCTTCATCAATGTCTGGTGCACTGCCAATGATGTTGAGATCATCAACATACACAGAAATGATGCAAAATCCTGTAGAGGACTTCTTGATGAAGACACATGGGCAATCATCACTATTGGTGTAACCTTTTTGAAGAAGGAACTCACTTAGTCGGTTGTACCATATCCGCCCCGACTGTTCTAAGCCATACAATGACTTATTCAGCTTTACACAATACATGGTGCGTTTTGCACTGTTATTCGGGACGGAGATTTCGTCAGGAACCTTCATATATATGTCCGAATCTAGTGACCCGTAAAGATATGCGGTCACGACGTCCATCAACTGCATGGATAGACGATTTTGTACTGCCATAGATATAAGATATCGGAAAGTTGTTCCACTCATTACTGGAGAGTATGTCTCATTGAAATCAATGTCGGGTTTCTGCGTAAAACCTTGTGCTACGAGCCTTGCTTTATATCTCACCACCTCATTGTTCTCATTCCGTTTCCGGAGGAAAACCCATTTGAATCCCACAGGGAAAACATTGGGAGGTGTAGGTATTGCTTCAGTGAATACCTTCCTTTTGTTAAGCGAGGCAATTTCTGCTTGGATTGCATCCTTCCATTTAGGCCAGTCGGAGCGCCTTTGGCACTCGACGATAGACCTTGGATCATGATCAGTGATAAGGGTTTATGCAATCTTTTCAGCAAAATATATGTCGACAGTCGTAGTTTTGCGGTCAAATGATTCTCCAGAATCAACATAGTTGATAGAAATTTCCTGCACCCCTAGAGACTCTTCGTGATTTCCCAATACGGTTGAGTCTGGGTGTTCCGATGTTCCAGCCAGTTTGTGCACACTGGAGCTGGGTTGTGGAGGTTGCCCTTCCACTGGGTGTGAACTACCCATCAGGTGTTTGTCAATGTTGAGTTGACTTGCATTTACTGACTCCGAGGATTTTCTCCTCGATTTCCTTTGCTGCTTACTAAAAGCTAGCTCCAGGTCAGATGCCATACTACTCCCCCTCTTTTTAGGAACAGGGAGTTGAGTGGTTTTTATTGGTACCTCCACTCTTTCTGGCGCGTTTCTGGCCGGATTTAAGGATTTTGTAACACCTTTTAGATCAGTAAATGAATCTGGCAGATTATTTGCAAGATGTTGCAAATTAATGATCTTCCGAACTTGAAGTTCGGTCTCATGGGTACGTGGATCAGATGATGAAATGGTATGAGCATTCCAATCAATTTTCGGGCATTCTTTCTGGTACTTGAAATCTCCCCCTAATGCCGGAAAATGTTCCTCATTAAATATGCAATCAGCGTGACGGGCTGTGAACAGATCCCCAGTTAGGGGTTCCAGGTACTTGATAATCGACGGTGATTTGTACCCCACATAGATCCCCAACTTTCTGTGTGGGCCCATAGATGTCCGTTGTGGTGGTGAGATCGGGATGTATGCAGCACATCCGAACTTACGCAGATGGGAAATGCTAGGAGGATTTTCATGTACCAATTCCAAAGGGGAAGAACTGTGATATGCAGTTGGCCTCAATTGTATCAAGTCAGCAGCGTGTAAAACTGCATGACCCCAACAAGAGGTTGGCAAGTTGCCATTCATCAACAAAGGTCTTGCAATGAGTTTAAT
The DNA here is from genome assembly GCF_904849725.1 of Hordeum vulgare subsp. vulgare. Classification (NCBI taxonomy): domain Eukaryota; kingdom Viridiplantae; phylum Streptophyta; class Magnoliopsida; order Poales; family Poaceae; genus Hordeum; species Hordeum vulgare. The sequence goes on along the minus strand of NC_058520.1, from coordinate 503,696,778 downwards.
CCTCTTAATCAATGCTTCAGGCAAACCATTTTGTGTATGGACATATGGAACAGAGTGTTGAACTTCAATCCCCAAAGCCATGCAATAATCATTGAAGGCACGTGAGGAGAATTCTGCAGCGTTGTCCATTCGAATTGTCTTAATTCGACTTTCAGGATAATGAGCTTGCAACTTAATGACTTGCCTCATTATCTTGGCAAATGCATGGTTTCGTGTGGATAGAAGGCACACATGTGACCATCGTGTAGATGCGTCAATCAGAACCATGAAATACCGAAAAGGTCGAGATAATGGCTGAATGGGACCACAAATGTCTCCTTGAATACGTTCAAGGAATTGAAGTGGTTCAGCTTGTATTTTGAGGTGCGAGGGCCTCAAAATTAGCTTTCCCGTGGCACAAGATGTGCACACAAAATCAGAAGATTGAGGAAATTTTGACTCAAGCAAATTATGACCAATGGAATTGCTAGTAATTTTTCTCATCATCCCGATTCCGGGATGGCCCAGGCGATCATGCCAGGTTTGGAATGCGTCAACATTCTGAAAAATTACTTTGTATGCAACATGTTCCACGGGTTTGATGTACGTATAGTACAAACCAGACGATAGAGAAGGAATTTTCTCATGTACCTTTTTGCCATATCCGTGATCTTTAGTAAAGAGTAAATACTCCTCTTTGTTGTCTTCATGGGTTTCAATATGAAAACCATTCTTACGGATATCTCGATAACTGATCAGGGTACGTGATGAGTCAGGATACAATAAAGCATCCTCTATCGTCACTTGTGTACCACTTGGGAGTGTGAATATGGCACGTCCATTACCAACAATCACTGTATCGCGTCCAGCGATAGTTAGAATATCTCCATTCATCTTTTTCAGAGTTTGGAAATATTTTATCTCCCTCAGTATGGAGTTTGTGGTACCACTGTCCACAAGGCATAATTCCTCTTCCATCGGATTGTCCCCGTAGAAAAACTATATAAAAACGAAAGAATTTTCAATAAGAAAACCTTATGTTAATACATAGAATACAATCTTTATTATATCAAATGTGCTGATACAATACAATATAAAGACAACAACAAACTTATGTTCTTATTACAATCATCACAAATGGACATAGTTAAATAGATCACTAAGGAGGTCGAGGGACTGGTCAAAGTCACCAAACACATCGTTTGAGGTGTACTCAAGTAACATGGCCTCCGTTTCAGCAGGGTCCTCAAGTGGATAAGGAATCTTGGCGTTGCTTGGTCCAGGAGGAATATCATGTGAATCGCCAGCTCCATTTGCGCTATGCGGATGTAGGTTGAAGTTAGCTTCAAGCCTTTTCCCTTGAGGTGCTTTGCGTCCGTGAGATTGCTGGTACAACATGACCAGATGCTTGGGCATTGAGCACTTTTCAGTATAATGCGAATAACATCCACACTTGTTGCAAAGTTTAGTTTTATCGAACTTTGGCTTTGCAGTGCCTTGGCCCTTGCCCATGTTTCTGAATTTTCTGTTCCCATTGCTCTTGTGCTTGTGCTCAGAATTGGAATGTTTACCTCGAAAGGTACCATTAAACTTCTGTCTATTCGCGACATTCAGATGGACTTCAAGTAAAGGTTGTGCCCCAACTGGGCGCTGAGAGCCATTCTTAGCGAGTAGCTCATCATGCTTTTCAGCCTGAAGTAACATGTGAATAAGCTCGGAAGAGACAGTGTAGTTGCGAGCACGGTATTGCTGTTGGAGGATCTTATCATAAGGGAGCATAGTAGATAAAGTTTTCTCTATCATCTCCCCCTGAGTAGGTTCCTTCTCACAAAAACGCAGTTTGGAACATATCTTATGAACAGCATGATTGTACTCACCAATGGACTTGAAATCCTGAAGGCGGAGATAAGTCCAATCATGGAGTGCTTCAGGCAGGACCACTGCCTTCTGCTGTTCATACCTCGTTTTGAGGGCCAGAAACAGAGTACTAGGAGATTCCTCCTGTAAATACTCAGACTTGAGATCTGGATGAATATGGTGCCTTATGATGTATAAGGCAGCATAATTCTGCTGTTCTGTCAGCGGCATGGCTCCAGCCGGGAGAGGAGTCTCCGGGGGCTGGATTGCACGCGCAATCCCACGGGACGCAAGACTGATCTTGATGTCCATGGCCCATGTAGGATAGTTGTGGCCATTGAGGGCAAGCTCCTCAAACTCTTTGGCAGTCATCTTGGCCTACATGGGGAACCAGAGATAATTAATTTACGGGCGGTAAATTAAAAAACCAGCATGGTTGTGTAATAAGAATGCAAAAATTTGATAGTCAAGTGTAAAACTTGAAAAATTCTCAACCTCAATTGTGTGAACATAACACATTGAAGATCACTTAGATCTCACAGTAATAGGCTGCATGGCCATTACCTTGTGTATGCTACAATTTAGATATAAGGAATACACGTTGAAGGTAATCGCATGTCAAGATTGACAAAGCGTAGACCTTACAGTAAGAGGGGATAGTATGCAAATGAGCAGTAGATCCCAACTCATCACCTTGTGATTCCAAATAAGACGAGGGAGAAATGTTCAAAAATTTGCAAGTTTGATATGCGAGAGAAGCTGATCTCAATCGCAATAAGAAACATGTTCAAAAAAATATGTGATAAACACATGAAACATGTCATTCTTCCCCGATGAAATCCGGTACTTTATTTATATCATCAATCCATTGCATAACATAAACACACTTATAATTACACAAATCTTAATCTAGAGTAAATCTAGAACTAGACTAAGTGTAAATAGTAGTACTAAAACAGTACTAAGCATAGTCTACAACTACACTATGTACAATAACTAGTACTAACTAGTACTAAACAAGAAAAAAAAACTAGTACTAAATGCTACAGGAATACAACCACACGAGTAGCATCCCTAGCATATTCCATCGAATCAAAAAATGATTTGGTTTGTCAGCAGCCCAACGGGTCAAACCCCACCACCACATGCATCCACCCCATGCATAGAAGATAAAAAGAAAAAAAGAAAAAGGGGAGTGGGCAGATCTAGCGCTGGAAGCCTGGAACCGCACCACCACCTCCCATTCTCTCTTTCTCCACCTCGCCTCTCCTTCTCCACCACGCCACACGGCCATGGAAGAGCCAGCCGGCGGCGGGCGGAGTGAGGGCCGTCGACTCGCTCCACAACTCCGGCTATCACCGCCGCCCCCAGGAGGGCCCTTCCTCGTCCGAAGAGGAGGCGACGACGATGGGGTCCTGGCGAGCGGCACCAAGGCCGAGACTCGCCGGAGCCCACGAGCCGGCGTGGCGGCCGGGACGACGGTCGATGGCAGCGACAGCGCGCCCGAAGAGGCGCCCGAAGCGCCGTTCCGCGCGGCTGCCCGGATCCGTGGCCACCTCCTGCTGTGGTGAGGCCTCCATCCCGGCTCCGAGGCGCACGACGCCAGAGGCGCCGGTTGGCGCGGAGATGAACGCGAGGGCCTCCTCCGCATCCACCTCGGAACGCATGGGCACCGGGGCGTAGCCAGGCGGGTTGCGACTCGGACCAGCGGTTGCAGCGCCAGGCGTTGGCGTCCATGGCGGGAGCCATGCCTCGGGCGGGGGAGGAGGCGAGGATGGATCCGCGCGTAGCATCGGCGCGGCCGGGCCGGCAAGCAGCCACAGATCAAGGTCGACGGGGGGATGCGCGGCGGCACCAAGGCCGACGGGAGCGCCCTGGGCGGCGTCCTCTGTGGCGCGCTGGCCACCCGCAGGCCTGGGGGGCAGTAACCGCCCCGTGCAAAGCCACCGGCGGCATTCTGACCGCGTCCAGTGGCACCCCGGCCACGTGCAGTGGCGTTCCGGCCGCTTCCAGCGGCGTTCAGGCCGCGTCCAGCGAGGGTACGGGGGCGACGGGCAACGAGGCGGTTCCGACGGTTGTCCTCCTTGATGAGGCGAAGGAAGAAAGTAGTCAGGGGCGACATCTCACCAGCGGCGAGTCTCTCTTTCCTTCTCTGTTTCTCTATTCGCTCCTTTTCTGGTAGACAAGTGATGATAACGTGAAACAAATCAAAGTGATTGATCTCTCATTGTCGATGGTTAGAGGGAGTATATATAACTCCTGGAGAGACGCGACGACAGAGAGGAGATGCGTCGGATCCAGGGAGTCGGGAGAGAGACGCCCGTGCGGTAGGAAACCGCTCGAACGGTTACATCAAGAGAAGATTTTCCCCTAATTTATGTAATTAGTTTTAACAATGATCACCCCTCGCAAAATTGCTATAGCTCTTTTTCTTAAAATAATTTAGATTGCTTGCCGCGTGCCACCTTGCTAGCTCTACTCATCGGGCGAGTGATGAATGTAATTAGGATGTGTTTTTCAGGAAAAAATAAAAAAACTAAGGAAAACCCTTACCTTCAGCTGCCGGATCTCACGCAAGCTTGCGATCAGTCGCCTGCTCAATGTGACGCATGTATGTATATCCGTCTCCCTTTCTGTATCATCATGTGTGTTATAAAATTCTCTTCCGTAATAACATCCATGTTTTAAAAAATGAAGACCGAATAGACGATAAATATTTTCTGCAACATTGTTTGTGTTGCAATTTGTTTGCCACAACAACATCCATGTTGTAGAAATAATGAAGTAAAAAATATGTCGTAAAAGATTTCTTCAACATAAGCATTGTTGTAAAGTATTTCCGCAACATTATCCTTCTTGCAAAGTATTTCTGCAATATTATCCTTGTTGTAAAATTAAGAACGGTATTGTATAATAGATAGTAGTACATCCGACATCTGTCACGTGGGCGGATCTTTTAGAGATCCGCCGGCTGACGCATAGCGCGGTCATAAATTAATTGGGTTTATGCTGAAATTCGGCCTCTTAAGTTAATTTTCTTACTACTGAAAGGCAAAGAATTTTTCTCTAATTACGCCCTCCGCCCTCCGTTCATAATATAGGAGCCCTTTTTACATTACATTAACGTTAAAATCATTTTCATATTATGGGACAGAGGGATTAGAAAATAGCATATGGTTATTTTTTAGTTTGATTGTTCTTTCGATGCAATGAGTCGAATGTATATATTTTTGAGGAAAAAATCAACCATTTCTTGTTACCTAACTAATTTCGTATTTTTAAATCCAATTGTTGTATTTTTTATTTTGTTTTGAGGGATAATGTTGAATAAATAAACTCAGTAACAATTATATTTGTAATGTGCAATTATATTATTTGGTTCTTTGAGTCATACATTTTGAGTTTAAAACTGTGTATTTGATCTATTTAAGTTTTAAATATACAAGTTGCATTTTCAAGTCGTGCAACCTTTGTATTTATAATGTACAACTTATGTTTGTGTTGCTCAATATGTTTTAGGTCTCCTTTGATTCAAAGAAATTTTATAGGACTTTTGGAGGATTGAAATCTTTCGAAATATGTCATAGATTGGTCTTTTGATTCATATGATTGAATCTTATAGGAATTTTTCTTATGGAATCTTTTGTACTACATTTCATAGGAAATCTAACATCTACTCCAACCTTTTTTTACAATTTCTTTGTTTTTTCTGTGGCATCAAACACTTATTGCTAATCATATAAGATCCAAATGAACATGCCACTACAACCCTCTACTTTTCCTATTTCTGCGTTTTGAAAATCCTGCAAATCAAAGAGGCCCTCAACAGTTCATTTGACTCTCGAAACTTTTTTGACATCCCATTTGATTTTAGAAAGTTTTTTTTATGTTTTGTGTGGACTCTTTTGTTGTACTGTTGATCCTTTTTTAATATTATGTAATGAAAACATTACTTATTTATTCTGCAAATGATTTATTGTGTTCCTGAATCTATTTTTCATTTGTACTTGTCTTTAACATTTTTCTTTCAGAAAAACTAACAATCTATTTACCAATTGTGAACGTAGTGCGAAAGAACACAAGAAGTAACATTCCCGCAAAAAAACACAAGAAGTAACATAGAATACATTTAGACCCATAGACCACCTATCAACGACTACAAGCACTAGATCTTGATGAAGGAGTACCGCCATTGTCGACCGCTCTTCATATGAACCGACAAACCTTGGTGTAGTAGAAAGTAAGAAGATCATCATGTTAAGACCCCGCATGACCAACTCAGTAGAGCATCATCATCTTTAGGTATTTTAATCTTCTGACTCGTCTATTTTTTTTTGTCTTAGCAGTTTATTAAATGTCCCTTTTAAAGTTTTGAGTAAAAAAATACCATTTTGCTCCTTACGTTTCGTCTATGTTTTTTTTGTCTTAGCAGTTTACTAAATGACCCTTTTAAAGTTTCGAGTAAAAAATACCATTTTGCTCCTTACGCTCCCACGACACCCAATGCGAGAGTTTTTCTCGCCGCCCGCTGCATAGTCGTGTTGGGGAACATAGTAATTTCGAAAAAAATCCTACGCCATACAAGGATCTATCTATGAAGAAACCAGCAACGAGCAAAGGAGTAGAGCATCTTCATACCTTTTGAAGATCGCTAAGCGGAAGCATTGCTAGAACGTGATTGATAGAGTCGTACTCGCAGCGATATGATCTGTGCGCCGAACGTCGGCGCCTCCGCGTTCAACACACGTGCAGTCCGGTGACGTCTTCAACGCCTTGATCCAGCAAGGAGGGAGGAGAGGCTGAGGGAGAACTCCGGCAGCACGACGGCGTGGTGACGGTGGAGCTACGTGGCACTCCGACAGGGCTTCACCAAGCACGACGGAGGACGACGGGGAGGAGGAGTAGGGCTGTGCCGAGAGAGACAGAGAAGTTGTCTCAAATCAGCCCCAAAACCCTCACTATATATAGGAGGAGAGGGAGGAGGGTGCCAACCCTTAGGGTTTCCCACCCCAAGGGGTGCGGCAACCCATCTAGGGTAAGGGGCGGCGGCCAAGGTTGGAGAGATGGTGGCGCCCTAGGATGGGCTTGCCCACCACGCCTAGGGTTAGCCCACCACCGTCTCTCTTGTGCCTTGGGCTGAAGGTGGTGGCGCACTGATGACCCACAAGTGTAGGGGATCGCAACAATATTCGTGGGTAAGTTAACCCAATTTATTGATTCGACACAAGGGGAGCCAAAGAATATTTATAAGCTTTAACAGTTGAGTTGTCAATTCAACCGCACCTGAAAGATACTTGCTTGGCAACGAAATATTAGTAGCAACAGTGATGTGGGAGTGATGGTGGCAACACAAATAATAGTGGCAAAGCAACGAAAGTAAAACGGCGAAAGTAAAGCAACTCGTAACTAGCAGTATTAAAACACTGTAGGCTAGGGAGATGGATGGTTTGTCATGGATGAGAGATATCATGTATTTAACTTGGGGCAAGGCACATAAAAAAGTAATGATCATCTAGGCATATATCAAACATTAGGCATGTATCCCAAGGTAGTCGTGCGTGCTTGCAATAAGAACTTGCACAACATCTTTTGTCCTACCATCCCGCTATCAACGGGGCCAAAAGGAACTTATGGAGATTAAGGTGCTCCTGTCAAAGAGCACTGGAACAAAGCATTAATAATCAATGGATACATGGAATCCTCAAACTATAGTCTACCCCCTTTGGTGTCCCAAGCTATCACCATTGAGATCGCCGGTTCCGGACTATAATAGGTGCATACTACTCATAGATAGGATTAAGAACACAAATATATTCATCAAAACATAAAGTATTCAGATCTGAAATCATGGCACTCGGGCCCAAAGTGACAAGCATTAAGAGTATCAAGTAGTAGGGAAGATGATAAACATCATAGTAGATGATAGACAACATGCCCCCAACAATCCGACGAACTATTACACGATCTAACTCATCCAATCTCTCCCATCCCCTTCACCTACAACAGGGAATTACTCACACATGATGGGGGAATCCATGGAAGGGTGATGAAGTGATGATGGTGATGACGATGGCGACGATTTCCCCTCTCCGGAGGCCAAAACAGCCTCCAGATTAGCTCTCCTGAAGAAGAACCGAGGGTGGCGGTGGCTCCACGTCGAGAACTTGCAAAACGACTTCTGTTCTGGGATTTTTCCATCACGGGTAAAAGTAGGAGCCAAAGTAGGGCACCAGAGGGGGTGGACCCCACCTAGGCAGCCTCCCGGCGCGACCAGGGGCAGGCCGCGCCCACAAGTCGCCTAGAGCCCTGGTGGCCCCCTCTGGCCCATCTTCTGGCCCAAGGTCCCTCCCGATGCGTGGATTTTCTCTATTTTTTATTGGAATTTTCCGGGACGTTTAAATATCCATTTTCCTGCACACAAGAAAATCATACAGGCAGCTCTGTTGAAAACAGCATCAGTCCGGGTTAGTTTCATTCAAATCATTAAAGAATGAAGCCAAAACAATAGCAAAAGTGTTTGGAAAAGTCGATATGTTTGAGACTTATCACGCACGAGCCCACTTATGGGCTGATTCCTATCCACTTTTGGCCCAAATACCCTTTCGTGGCTGGTGGCCCTTCACGGTGGACCCCGGAACCCTTCCGGTGGTCCCGATACATTACCGGTGTCGCCCGAAACACTTCCGGTGACCAATTCCTCACTTCCTATATATAAATCTTTACCTCTGGACCATTCCAAAACTCCTCGTGACGTCCAGGATCTCATCCGAGACTCCGAACTACCTTCGGTAACCACGTACACTATTCCCCCTATAACCCTAGCATCATCGAACCTTAAGTGTGTAGACCCTACGGGTTCGGGAAACATGCACACATGACCGAGACACCTCTCCGGTCAATAACCAACGTTGGGGTCTGGATATCCATGTTGGTTCCCACATGTTCCTCGATAATCTCATCGGATGAACCACGATGTCGGGGATTTGATCAATCCCATATGCAATTCCCTTTGTCTACCGGTATGATACTTGCCCGAGATTCGATCGTCGGTATCCCTATACCTTGTTCAATCTCGTTACCGGCAAGTCTCTTTACTCGTTCTATAACACATCATCCCATGGCTAACTCCTTATTCATAGTGAGCTCCATATGATGATGGATTACCGAGTGGGCTCAGAGATACCTCTTCATCACACGGAGTGACAAATCTCAGTCTCGATTCGTACAACCCAACAGATACTTTCAGAGATACCTATAGTGCATCTTTATAATCACCCAATTATGTTGTGACGTTTGATACACCCAAAGCATTACTACGGTATCCGGGAGTTGCACAATCTCATGGTCTATGGAAATGATACTTGACATTAGAAAAGATTTAGCAGATGAACAATACGATCTAGTGCTATGCTTAGGATTGGGTCTTGTCCATCACATCATTCCCCAGTGATGTGATCCCGTTATCAATGGCATCCAATGTCCATGATCAGGAAACCATGATCATCTATTGATCAACGAGCTAGCCAACTAGAGGCTCACTAGGGACACGTTGTGATCTATATACTCACACATGTATTACTGTTTCCGGTTAATACAATTATAGCATGAGTAATAGACAATTATCATGAATTAGGAAATATAATAATAACCATTTTATTATTGCCTCTAGGGCATATTTCCAACAGTCTCCCACCTGCACTAGAGTCAATAATCTAGTTACATTGTGATGAATCGAACACCCATAAAGTTCTGGTGTTGATCATGTTTCGCTTGTGGAAGAGGTTTAGTCAACGGATCTGGAACATTCAGATCCGTATGTACTTTGCAAATATCTATATCTCCATCCTGGAGGTATCCACGAATGGAGTTGAAGCGGCGCTTGATGTGCTTGGTCTTCTTGTGAAACCCGGGCTCCTTTGCAATGGCAATAGCTCAAGTGTTGTCACAGAATAGAGTCATCGGGCCCGACGCACTGGGAATCACTCCTAGGTCGGTGATGAACTCCTTCATACAGACTCCTTCATGTGCTACTTCCGAAGCAGCTATGTACTCCGCTTCACATGTAGATGCCACCACGACGCTTTGCTTGCAACTGCACCAGCTAACTGCCCCATTATTCAAAATGTACACCCGGTTTGTGACTTGGAGTCATCCGGATCTGTGTTGAAGCTAGCATCGACGTAACCCTTTACGATGAGCTCTTTGACACCTCCATAAACGAGAAACATATCTTTAGTCCTTTTTAGGTACTTAAGGATGTTCTTGACCGATGTCCAGTGATCCACTCCTGGATCATTGTGGTACCTCCCTACCAAACTTATGGCAAGGCTCACATCAGGTTTGGTACACAGCATGGCATACATAATAGAGCTTATGACTGAAGCATAGGGGACGGTACTCATCTTTTCTCTATCTTCTGTCGTGGTCAGGCGTTGAGTCATACTCAACCTCACACCTTGTAATACAGGCAAGAACCCCTTCTTAGCCTTATCCATATTGAATTTCTTCAATATCTTGTCAAGGTATGTGCTTTGTGAAAGACCTATGAGGCGTTTCGATCTATCTCTATAGATCTTGATGCCTAATATGTAAGCACCTTCTCCAAGGTCCTTCATTGAAAAACTCGTATTCAAATAGGCTTTGATGCTTTCCAATAGTTCTATATCATTTCCCATCAACAATATGTCATCAACATATAATATGAGAAATTCTACAGAGCTCCCACTCACTTTCTTATAAATACAGGTTTCTCCATAAGTCTGTACAAATCACCTCATCAAAACGAATGTTCCAACTCCGAGATGCTTGCACCAGCCCATAGATGGGGCGCTGGAGCTTGCATACCTTGTTAGCATTGCTAGGATTGACAAAATCTTCCGGCTGTATCATATATAATTCTTCTTTAAGAAAGCCGTTCAGGAATGCTGTTTTGACGTCCATTTTCCAGATTTCATAATCATAAAATGTGGCAATTGCTAACATGATTCGGACCGACTTCAACATCGCTACGGGTGAGAAGGTCTCATCGTAGTCAATCCTTTGAACTTGTCGATAACCCTTAGCGACAAGTCCAGCCTTATAGATGGTAACCTTACCATCCGCGTCCATCTTCTTCTTAAAAATCCATTTATTTTCTATGGTTCGCCGTTCATCACGCAAGTCCACAAAAGTCCATACTTTGTTCTCATACATGGATTCTATCTCGGCTTTCATGGCCTCAAGCCATTTCTTGGAATCCGGTCCGCCATCGCTTCTCCATAGTTCGAAGGTTCACTGTTGTCCAACAACATGATTTCCATCACAGGGTTCCCGTACCACTCTGGTGCGGAACGTACCCTTGTGGACCTTTGAGGTTCAATAGAACTTGATCCGAAGTTTCATGATCATCATCGTTAACTTCTTCTCTAGCCGGTGTAGGCGCCTCAAAAACATTTTCTTGCGCTGCGCTACTCTTCGGTTCGAGAGGAGGTACAATTACCTCATCAAGTTCTATTTTCCTCCCAGTTACTTCTTTCGAGAGAAACTCTTTCTCCAGAAAGGATCTGTTCCTGGCAACAAACACTTTGCCTTCGGACCTAAGATAGAAGGTATACCCAATAGTTTCCTTAGGGTATCCTATGAAGATGCATTTTTCACTTTGGGTTCGAGCTTCTCTGGTTGAAGTTTCTTCACATAAGCATCGCAGCCCCAAACTTTCAGAAATGACAGCTTAGGTTTCTTGCCAAACCATAATTCATATGGTGTTGTCTCAACGGATTTAGATGGTGCCCTATTTAAAGTGAATGCAACAGTTTCCAATGCATATCCCCAAGATAATGGTAAATCGGTAAGAGACATCATAGACCGCATCATATCCAATAAAGTGCGATTACGACGTTCACACACACCGTTACGCTACGGTGTTTTGGGCGGCATGAGTTGTGAAACAATTCCACATTTCCTTTGGTGTGTGCCAAACTCATGACTCAAATATTCTGCTCCACGATCAGACCGTAGAAACTTTATTTTTATGTCACATTGATTCTCCACCTCACTCTGAAATTCCTTGAACTTTTTGAAGGTTTCAGACTTGTGCTTCATTAAGTAGACATACCCATATATACTCAAATCATCAGGGAGGGTGAGAACATAACGATATCCATCGCAAGCTTCTACGCTCATTGGACCGCATACATCAGTATGTATTATTTCCAACAAGTTGGTTGCTCGCTCCATTGTTTCGGAGAACGGAGTCTTGGTCATCTTGCCCACGAGGCACAGTTCGCATGTGTCAAATGATTCAAAATCAAGTGACTCTAAAAGTCCATCTGTATGGAGTTTCTTCATCCGCTTTACACCAATATGACCAAGGCGGTAACGCCACAAGTATGTGGGACTATCTTTATCGACCTTACATTTTTTGGTACTCACACTATGAATATGTGTAACATCACGATCAAGATTCATCTGGAATAAACCATTGACCAGCGGGGCATGACCATAAAACATACCACTCATATATATAGAACAACCATTATTCTCAGATTTAAATGAGTAGCCATCTTGCATCAAGCGAGATCTCGATACAATGTTCATGCTCAAAGTTGGTACTAAATAACAATTATTAAGGTTTAAAAACTAATCCCTAAGGTAGATGTAGAGGTAGCGTGCCGACGGCGATCACATCGACCTTGGAACCATTCGCGACGTGCATCGTCACATCGTCCTTAGCTAGCCTACGCTTGTCCGGCAGTTCCTGCTTAGAGTTGCAAATATGAGCAACATCACTGGTATCAAATACCGAGGAGCTACTACGAGCGCTGGTAAGGTACACATCAATAACAAGTATATCACATATACCTTTGACGTTGCCGGCCTTCTTGTCTGCTAAGTACTTGGGGCAATTCCGCTTCGGGTGACCGGTTCCCTTGCAATAATAGCACTCAGTCTCAGGCTTGGGTCCTTTCTTTGGCTTCTTCCCAACAACTGGTTTACCGGGAGCGACAACTGCTTTGTCGTCTTTCTTGAAGCTTTTCTTACCCTTGCCCTTCTTAAAACTGGTGGTCTTATTGACCATCAACACTTGATGCTCTTTCTTGATTTCTACATCCGCAGATTTCAGCATTGAATACAACTCGGGAATAGTCTTTTCCATCCCTTGCATGTTGTAATTCATCACAAAGCCTTCATAGCTAGGTGAAAGCGACTAGAGGATTCTGTCAATGACCGCATCATCCAGAAGTTCAACTCTCAGCTGAGTTAAGCGCTTGTGCAACCCACACATTCTGAGTATTTGTTCACTGACAGAACTATTCTCCTCCATCTTACAGCTAAAGAACTTGTCACAGACTTCATAACTCTTGACCCGGGCATGAGTTTGAAAAGCAAGTTTCAGCTCCTCGAACATCTCATATGCTCCGTGTTGCTCAAAACGCCTTTGAAGCCCCGGTTCTAAACTGTAAAGTGTGCCGCACTGAACGAGAGAGTAGTCATCACTCCGCGACTGTCAAGCATTCCTAACGTCCTGGGTTGCAACGGGAACGAGAGGATCACCTAGCGGTGCATTAAGGGCATATGCCTTCTTGGAAGCAGTGAGGATGAGCTTTAAGTTACGAGCCCAATCCGCATAGTTGCTCCCATCATCTTTCAGCTTGGTTTTCTCTAGGAATGCGTTGAAATTGAATGAGACATTCGCGTTGGCCATTGGATCTACAATATTTGTAAAGACAATTTTAGACTAAGTTCATGATAATTAAGTTCATCTAATCAAATTACTAATGAACTCCCACTCAGATCGACATCCCTCTAGTTATCCAAGTGTTACATGATCCACGTCGACTAGCCCGTGTCCGATCATCATGTGAGACGGATTAGTCGTCAAAGGTGAGCATCTCCATGTTGATCGTATCAACCATATGACTATGTTCAACCTTTCGGTCTCCCGTATTCGGGGCCATGTATGTACATGCTAGGCTCATCGAGTCAACCGAAGTGTTCTGCATGTGTAAACTAGCTTACACCTGTTGTATGCGAACGTTAGAATCTATCACACCTAATCATCGCGTGGTGCTTCGAGACAACGATCCTTCGCAACGGTCCACACTTAGGGGAATACATATCTCAAAATTTTAATGAGGGGTTATCTTATCTTTGCCACCGTCGTTCTAAGCAATAAGATGAAAAACATGATAAACATCACATGCAATCATATAGTGACATGATATGGCCAATATCATCTTGCTCCTTTAATCTCCATCTTCGGGGCACCATGATCATCATTGTCACCGGCATGACACTGATACGTCTCCAACGTATCTATGATTTTTGATGGTTTCATGCTATTATCTTGTCAGACTTTGGATGTTTTGCATGCCTTTTATATATTTTTTGGTACTAACTTATTAACTTAGTGCCAAGTGCCAGTTCCTGTTTTTTCCATGTTTTTGACCCCTTTCAGAGGAGATTTTGAAACGGAGTCCAAACGGAATAAAATCCCCGAAAAGAGTTTTTCCGTAACGGAAGAAGATCATGAGACTTGAGAGCCAAGGCAGGGGGGCCCAGGGCCCCCACAAGCCCTCACCCCGCGTCCAGGGGGAGGTCGTGGCCCACAGGCTTGTGGGCCCCCTGGACGCCCTTTGCCCTAGGGGTTACGCCTATATATTCCCTAAAAATCCCAAAAAAATCAGGAGATCATCGAAAGTACTTTTCCGCCGTCGCGAGCTTCTGTCTTCGCAAGATCCCATCTGGGGCACGTTTTGGTGCCCTGCCGGAGGGGGGTCGGATACGGAGGGCTTCTTCATCAACACCATGACCTCTCCAATGATGCATGTGTAGTTCACCATACACCTACGGGTCCATAGCTAGTAACTAGATGGCTTCTTCTCTCTCTTGGATCTTCAATACAAAGTTCTCCATGATCTTCGTGGAGATCTATCCGATGTAATCTTCTTTTGCGGTGTGTTTGTCGAGATCCGATGAATTGTGGATTTATGATCAGATTATCTATGAATCTTATTTGAGTTTTTCTGATCTCTCTTATGCACGGTTGTGGGTTTTGTTTGGTCAACTAGATCTATGATTCTTGCAATGGGAGAAGTGCTTGGTTTTGGGTTCATACCGTGCGGTGACCTCACCCTGTGACAGAAGGGGTAGCAAGGCACGCATCGTGTTGTTGCCATCAAGGGTAAAAAGATGGGGTTTTCATCATTGGTTTGAGATTATCCCTCTACATCATGTCATCTTGCTTAAGGCGTTACTCTGTTTGTCATGAACTCAATACACTAGATGCATGCTGGATAGCGGTCGATGTGTGCAGTAATAGTAGTAGATGCAGAAAGTATCGGTCTACTTGTCTCGGACGTGATGCCTATATGTATGATCATTGCCTTAGATATCGTCATGACTTTGCGCGGTTATATCAATTGCTCGACAGTAATTTGTTCGCCCACCATGATAGTTGCTATTTTGAGAGAAGCCTCTAGTGAACACTATGGCCCCTAGGTCTACTCCACACCATATTTTCAGCCTTACACTTTTTACTTCGTTGCACTTTCTGCCTTCAGATCTCACTTTGCAAACAATCTTGAAGGGATTGACAACCCCTTTAAAGCGTTGGGTGCAAGCTTGTTTGTGTTTGCGCACGTACTCTGGACTTGACGAGACCCTCCTTCTGGATCGATACCTTGGTTCTCAAACTGAGGGCAATACTTACTGCTCCTGTGTTGCATCACCCTTTCCTCTTCAAGGGAAAAACTGAAGCAAGCCCAGTCTCCGTCAACGTGTCAATTTCTGGCGCTGTTGTCTGTTGCCGTAGCAGAAGAATTTCTCGCGCCGTTGCCGGGGAGGAAGATCAAGTCAAGAACTCATCCAAGTAGGTGTCGCAAACTCATCTCTTACATTTACTTTGTTTGCCAGTTGCCTCTCGTTTTCCTCTCCCCCACTTCACCAATTTGCCTTTTTCGTTTGCCTTTTCGTTTCCCTTTTCGTTCGCCCTTTTTTCCTCACTTGCTATTTGTTTGCTTGTGTGCTTGCTTGCTTGCCGGAGTCACCATGAATGAAAACACCAAACTTTGTGACTTCTCGAATACTAATAATAATGATTTTATTAGTACTCCTATTGCTCCCGCCACTAGTGCGGAGTCATAAGAAATCAATGCCGCTTTGCTGAATCTTGTTATGAAAGAGCAATTCTCCGGCCTTCCTAGTGAAGATGTCGCATCCCATCTCAATACCTTCATTGAGATTTTCGATATGCAGAAGAAGAGTGATGTGGATAAAGACGTGATTAAATTGAAGTTTTTTCCTTTCTCGTTGCGAGATCGCGCAAAAACTTGGTTTTCTTCTTTGCCCAAAAATAGTATCGATTCTTGGGATAAGTGCAAAGATGCTTATATATCCAAGTATTTTCCGCTGTCTAAGATTATCTCTCTCCGCAATGATATCATGAATTTCAAGCAACTTGATAATGAACATGTTGCACAATCTTGGGAGAGGATGAAATTAATGATTAGAAATTGTCCCGCTCATGGCTTGAGTCTTTGGATGATTATTCAAATCTTTTACGCTGGCTTGAATTTAGCTTCTAGAAATATCTTGGACTCCGCCTCAGGTGGAACGTTCATGGAAATCATGTTAGGGGAAGCCACAAAACTCCTAGACAACATCATGACAAACTACTCTCAGTGGCACACTGAAAAGTCACCTACTAGTAAGAAAGTGCATGCTATAGAGGAAATTAACTCGTTGAGTGCTAAGATGGACGAGTTAATGAATTTGGTTGCTAGTAGAAGTGCTCCTTTGGATCCTAATGATATGCCCTTGTCTTCTTTGATTGAGAGTAGCAACGCTAGCTTGGGCGTTAATTTTGTTGGTAGGAATAACTTTGGCAACAACAATACTTTTAGAGGAAGCTTTGTTCCTAGGCCTTTTCCTAGTAACTCCTCTAATAATTTTGGCAACTCCTACAACAATACTCATGGAAATTACAACAGATTACCCTCTGATCTAGAGAGTAATATCAAAGAGTTCATCAACTCTCAAAAGATTTTCAATGCGTCCATAGAGGAAAAGCTACTCAAAATTGACGATTTGGCTAAGAGCATTGATAGACTGTCTAGTGATGTTGATGATTTGAAAGTTAGATGTTCTCCTCCCAAAATCAACATGGATGAAACTTTGAAAGCTATGTGTGTTTCCATAATTGAGAGCCAAGAAAGAACCGTCCAAATTCGAGCTAGACATGAATGGCTTAAAAAGGCGTGTTCTCGTGATGAGAATCACGAAGATCTTAAAGTGCTTGGTGTGACTCCCATTGAATCTTTGTTTTCTTGTGTCAAACCTAATGATTATGGGGCTGGATATGAATCCACTTTGGTTGAAAAGTGCCCCAATGATTCGGAGTCCATCTATCTTGATGCTAAAAGCATTGAAAGTGGAGTAGAAGACGTTAAAACTTTGAATAGTAATGAAATTATGATATTTGCTCCTTGATTGAATTCATTTCTTTGATGCAATCCATGTTAAACTCTCCACGCGCTTATAGCCAAAACAAGGCCTTTACCGATCATATCGTCGAAGCTATGATAAAATCTCTTGAAGAGAAACTTGAATTGGAAGTCTCTATCCCTAGAAAGCTTCATGATGAGTGGGAACCTACCATCAAAATCAAAAACTATGAGTTCAATGCTTTGTGTGATTTGGGTGCTAGTGTTTGTGCGATTCCAAAGTCTTTATGTGATCTTCTGAGTTTTAATGAGATTGAAGAGTGTTCTCTTAATTTGCATCTTGCTGATTCTACTGTCAAGAAACCCATGGGAAGGATCAATGATGTTCTTATTATTGCAAATAGGAACTATGTACCCATGGATTTCATTGTGCTTGACATTGATTGCAATCCTAAATGTCCTATTATTCTTGGTAGACCTTTCCTAAGGACTATCGGTGCTATCATCGATATGAAGGAAGGGAATATTAGATTTCAATTTCCTTTAAGGAAGGGCATGGAACACTTTCCTAGAAAGAAAATAAGATTGCCTTATGAATCCATGATGAGGGCCACTTATGGGTTGAGCACCAAAGACGACGATATGTGATTCTGTCACTTTTATGCCTAGCTAGGGACGTTAAACAATAGCGCTTGTTGGGAGGCAACCCAATGAATTTATCTTTTTATTTCTGTTTTGTTGCGTCCACACCATCACAATTCTGTTGTGATTGTGTTTTTGTGTTTCTTTTTGTGTTTGAGCCAAGCAAAACCTTTATGACTAGTCTTGGTAATGGTTGTTAGATCCTGCTGGAAAAAGACAGAAACTTTTCTCTCACGAGATGATTTTTAATTTTTATTCACAAAGAGCTTTTGAGTTGATTCTTTGTGCTGCTGGTTGATATGCCTTTTGCCCAGGCTGTCGTAATGTTTCAGATTTTTTGAGGTACCAGAAGTATACGAAGTATACAGATTGCTACAAACTGGTCTGTTTTTGTTGAGTTGGTTGCTTGTTTTGATGAAACTATGGTTAGTATCGGGGGGTACTAGCCATGGAAAAGTGAGAATACAGTAGCCCAACACCAATATAAATAGAATTCAAGTTTGCTACAGTACCAAAAGAAGTGATAGTTTGTTTTCTTGTGCTAATGTTATCACAAGTTTCTGTTTAAGTTTTGTGTTGTGAAGTTTTCAAGTTTTGGGTGATGTTCTCATGGACAAAGAGATAAGGAGTGGAAAGAGCTCAAGCTTGGGGATGCCCAAGGCATCCCAATCCAAATTCAAGGACACCAAAAAGCATAAGCTGGGGATGCCCCGGGAAGGCATCCCCTCTTTCGTCTTCAATCCATGGGTAACATTACTTGGAGCTATATTTTTCTTCACCACATGATATGTGTTTTGCTTGAAGCGTCTTGTATCTTAGGAGTCTTTTATTTTTGTTGTGTCACAATCATCCTTGCTGCACACCTTTTTGAGAGAGAGAGACATGCACTCATCGTGATTTTTGCTAGAATGCTCATTGTGCTTCACTTATATCTTTCGAGCTAGGTACTTTAGCTCTATGTGCTTCACTTATATCTTTTTGAGCACGATGGTGCGTGATTTGGTAGTTGGCTTATGCTATGAAAGTAGTCCCAAATGTGATACGTACCCAAAGAGGATGCAAAAACCTCCATCTTCATGTGCATTGAGTAGAAACAGATGTTTTGATTCCTCTCAATTAGTTTTGAGACGTGGATTTGGTAATATTAAGAGCTATGTTAGTAGGGTGTTGTGAATCTAGAAATACTTGTGTTGAAGTTAGTGATTCCCGTAGCATGCACGTATGGTGAACCGCTATGTTAGGAAGTCACAGCATAATTGATCTATTGATTGTCATCCTTTGTGTTGACGTCGGGATCGCGCGATGGTTAACACCTACCAACCCTTCCCCTAGGAGTATGCGTTTAGCACTTTGTTTCGATTACTAATAAAAACTTTCGCAATAAGCATGTGAGTTCTTCATGACTAATGTGAGTCCATGGTATAGATGCACTTTCACCTTTCACCATTGCTAGCCTCTCTAGTGCTACGCAATTCTCGCCAGTACACAAACCCACCATATGCTTTCCTCAAAACAGCCACCATACCTACCTACTATGGCATTTTCATAGCCATTCCGAGATATATTGCCATGCAACTCCCACCGTTCCATCTCATGACTTGTGCCGTCGCTCTCATATTGCCATTGCATGATCGTAAGATAGCTAGCGAGATGTTTCAACGTCATACGCATGCTAGATCGTTGCACATCCCGGTACACTACCGGAGGCATTTCCTATAGAGTCATCATCATTTTGAGTTGTGAGTGAATAAAAGTGTGATGATCATCATTATTAGAGCATTGTCCCATGTGAGGAAAAAAAATAGGCCAAAGAGCCCAAAAATAAATAAATAAAGAGAGAGAGAAAAGAGGCCTAAGAGCCCAATTGAAAAAAAAGAAGAGAGAGAAAGAGAGAAGGGACAATGCTACTATCTTTTTCCACACTTGTGCTCCATAATAGCACCATGTTCTTCATGATTGAGAGCTTCTTGCTTTGTCACTACCATATGCTAGTGGGAATCTTCATTATATAACTTGGCTTGTATATTCCAATGATGGGCTTCCTCAAAATTGCCCTAGGTCTTGGTGAGCAAGCAAGTTGTATGGACACCCACTAGTTTTCCTTTTGAGCTTTCACATACTTATAGCTCTAGTGCATCTCTTGTATGGAAATCCCTACTCATTCACATTGATATCTATTAATGGGCATCTCCATAGCCTTTTGATACACCGAGTCAATGTGACCATCTCCTCCTTTCTGTCTCACAACCACCACCACACTCTATTCCACTTATAGTGCTATATCCATGGCTCACGCTCATGTATTGCGTGATAGTTATAAAAAGTTTGAGAAAGTAAGAGTGTGAAAACAATTACTTGGCCAATACCGGGGTTGTGCATGATTTACATTAGTTGTGTGAGGATGATGGAGCATAGCCAGACTATATGATTTTGTAGGGATAACTTTCCTAGGCCTTGTTATTTTAAAAGTTCATGATTACTTTGGTAGTTTTCTTGAAGTATTATTGTTTTCATGTGAATAGCAAACTATTGTTTTGAATCTTACGGATCTGAACATTCATGTCACGTGAAAGAAGTTGCAAAGGACAACTATGCTAGGTAATATTCCACATCAAAAATTCATTCTTTATCACTTCCCTACTCGAGGACGAGCAGGAGTTAAGCTTGGGGATGCTTGATACGCCTCCAACGTATCTATAATTTTTGATGGTTTCATGCTATTATCTTGTCACACTTTAGATGTTTTGCATGCCTTTTATATATTTTTTGGGACTAACTTATTAGCTCAGTGCCAAGTGCCAGTTCCTGTTTTTTCCATGTTTTTGACCCCTTTCAGAGGAGATTTTGAAACGGAGTCCAAACGGAATAAAATCCCCGAAAAGATTTTTTTTCCGTAACGGAAGAAGATCACGAGACTTGAGAGCCAAGGCAGGGGGGCCCAGGGGCCCCACAAGCCCTCACCCCACGGCCAGGGGGGAGGCCGCAACCCACAGGCTTGTGGGCCCCGTGTACGCCCTTTGCCCTAGGGGTTGTGCCTATATATTCCCTAAAAATCGCAAAAAACATTAGGAGATCATCGAAAATACTTTTCCGCCGCCACAATCTTCTGTCTCCGCAAGATCCCATCTGGAGCACATTCTGGTGCCCTGCCGGAGTGGCGATTCGGATACGAAGGGCTTCTTCATCAACACCATGACCTCTCCAATGATGCGTGAGTAGTTCACCATAGACCTACGGCTCCATAGCTAGTAACTAGATGGCTTCTTCTCTCTCTTGGATCTTCAATACAAAGTTCTCCATGATCTTCATGGAGATCTATCCGATCTAATCTTCTTTTGCGGTGTGTTTGTCGAGATCCGATGAATTGTGGATTTATGATCAGGTTATCTATGAATCTTATTTGAGTTTCTTCTGATCTCTCTTATGCATGATTTCATATCCTTGTAATTCTCTTCGAGTTGTGGGTTTTGTTTGGCCAACTAGATCTATGATTCTTGCAATGGGAGAAGTGCTTGGTTTTGGGTTCATACCGTGCGGTGACCTCACCAAGTGACAGAAGGGGTAGCGAGGCACGCATCGTGTTGTTGCCATCAAGGGTAAAAAGATTTGGTTTTCATCATTGGTTTGAGATTATCCCTCTACATCATGTCATCTTGCTTAAGGCGTTACTCTGTTCGTCATGAACTCAATACACTAGATGCATGCTGGATAGCGGTTGATGTGTGGAGTAATAGTAGTAGATGCAGAAAGTATCGGTCTACTTGTCTCGGACGTGATGCCTATATGTATGATCATTGCCTTAGATATCGTCATGACTTTGCGCGGTTCTATCAATTGCTCGACAGTAATTTGTTCGCCCACCGTGATATTTGCTATTTTGAGAGAAGCCTCTAGTGAACACTATGGCCCCTGGGTCTACTCCACACCATATTTTTAGCCTTACATTTTTTACTTCGTTGCACTTTCTGCCTTCAGATCTCTCTTTGCAAACAATCTTGAAGGGATTGACAACCCCATTAAAGCGTTGGGTGCAAGCTTGTTTGTGTTTGCGCAGGTACTCTGGACTTGACGAGACCCTCCTTCTGGATTGATACCTTGGTTCTCAAACTGAGGGAAATACTTACTGCTCATGTGCTGCATCACCCTTTCCTCTTCAAGGGAAAAACCAACGCAAGCCGAGTCTCCGCCAACGTGTCAATTTCTTGCGTTGTTGTCTGTTGCCGTAGCAGACACCATGATCTCCAGCATTATGTCACCGTGAAGTCATCACGTCAACTATTACTTCTACTACTATAGCTAACGGTTTAGCAATGAAATAAAGTAATCACATGGCGTTGCATCTCGTACAATAAATTAAGACAACTCTTATGGCTCCTGTCGGTTGTCATACTCATCGACATGCAAGTCGTGAATCCTATTACAAGAACATGATCAATCTCATACATCACATATGTAACACCACATCCTTTTGGCCATATCACATCACATAGCATACCCTGCAAAAACAAGTTATACATCCTCTAATTGTTGTTGCAAGTTTTACATGGCTGGATTGGGTTTCTAGCAAGAACGCTTCTTACATGACAACCACAACGTTGATATGCCAATGCCATTTACCCTTCATAAGGCCCTCTTCATCGAATCCGACCCGATTAAAGTGGGAGAGACAGACACCCGCTAGCCACCTTATGCAACAAGTGCATGTCGGTGGGTGGAACCAGTCTCACGTAAGAGTATGTGAAAGTCGGTCCGGACCGCTTCGTCCCACGATGCCGCCGAATCGAGATAAGACTAGTAACGGCAAGCAAATTGACAAATCTGCGCCCACAACTTTTGTGTTCTACTCGTGCATAGAATATACGCATAGAACCTTGGCTCTGATGCCAATGTTGGGGAATGATACGTCTCCGTCGTATCTACTTTTCCAAACTATTTTGCCCTTGTTTTGGACTCTAATTTGCATGATTTGAATGGAACTAACGTGGACTAACGCTATTTTCAGCAGAATTGCCATGGTGTTGTTTTTGCGCAGAAATAAAAGTTCTCGGAATGACCTGGAAATTTACGAGGATTTTTTGTGGAATATATAAAAAATACTGGCGCAAGAATCAACCAGAGGGGTGGAGCGTGGAGCCCACAAGCCCACCAGGCGCGGGCCCCCTGGCCGCGCTTGATACGTCTCAATCGTATCTATAATTTTTGATGGTTTCATGATGTTATCTTGTCATCTTTGGATGTATTATGAACCTTTTATATCTTTTTTGGGACTAACTTATTAATTCAGTGCCAAGTGCCACTTCCTGCTTTTTTCTGTGTTTTTGGCTCTTTTCAGATCTGATTTTGGAACAGAGCCCAAACGGAATAAAAACCCCGAAATGATTTTTTCCCGAACGAAAGAAGATCAGGGGGCCTCTGGGCCAAGCCAGGTGGGCTCCAGGGAGCCCACAAGCTCCCACTCCTCTACCAGGGGGAGGCGGCGGTGGCAGGGCTTGTGGCCTCCCTGGCCGCCCCTGACCTAGATCTTTGGCCTATATATTCCCAAAAATTCAGCAAAAAATCAGGGGAGCCTCGAAAATACTTTTCCGCCGCCGCAAGCTTCCGTTTCCGCGAGATCTCATCTGGAGACCCTTCCCAGCGCCCTGCCGGAGGGGGCTTTGGAGTTGGAGGGCTTCTTCATCATCATCATCGCCCCTCCAATGACTCGTGAGTATTTCACTTCAGACCTACGAGTTCGCAGTTAGTAGCTAGATGGCTTCTTCTCTCTCTTGGATCTTCAATACAAAGTTCTCCATGATCTTAATGGAGATCTATCCGATGTAATCTTCTTTGGCGGTGTGTTTGTCGAGATCCAATGAATTGTGGATTTGTGATCAGATTATCTATGATATATATTTGATTCTTTGCTGATTTCTTATATGCATGATTTGATATCCTTGTAAGTCTCTCTGAGTCTTGGGTTTTGTTTGGCCAACTAGATCTACGATTCTTGCAATGGGAGAAGTGCTTGGTTTTGGGTTCTACCATGTGGTGACCTTTCCCAGTGACAGTAGGGGCAGCAAGGCACACATTAAGTAGTTGCCATCAAGGGTAATAAGATGGGCTCTAGCGTTGATATGAGATTGTCCATCTACATCATGTCATCTTGCTTAAGGCGTTACTCTGTTCTTTTGGACTTAATACACTAGATGCATGCTGGATAGCGGTCGACGTGTGGAGTAATAGTAGTAGATGTAGAAAGTATCGGTCTACTTGTTTTGGATGTGATGCCTATAGATATAATCATTGCCATAGATATCGTCACGACTTTGCGCGGTTCTATCAGTTGCTCAACAATAATTTGTTCACCCATCGTCTACTTGCTTTTATGAGAGAAGCCACTAGTAAAGACTACGGCCCCCGGGTCTATTCACATCCATCGTTTACACCTCCCCTTTTACTTTGCTTTGTTACTTTGTTGATTTCTGTTCTCACTTGGCGAACAATCTATAAGGGATTGACAACCCCTTCATAACGTTGGGAGCAAGCTTTTGTGTTTGTGCAGGATCTTGTGATACTCCTCCACTGGATTGATACCTCGGTTCTGGAACTGAGGGAAATACTTACCACCGCTGTGCTACATCACCCTTTCCGCTTCGAGGGAACACCAATGCAAGGCTCCAAGGCCACGGGGGAAATCCTTTGCATATTTGCCTAGGAAGTCCCTTAAGGCGTAGCCGTAGCAGAAAGATTCCTGGTGCCGTTGCTGAGGAGTATCAAGCAACACTCCTATTTCTGGCGCCGTTGGAAGGTCTTTTGTTGTAGTAGCAGAAGTATTTCTGGCGCCGTTGCCGGGGAGGAGAAATCAAGATCTATCCAAGTATGTCTCACAAACTCTTCTCTTGCATTTACTTTTGTTGCCAGTTGCCTCTCGATTTCCTCTCCCCGACTTCACATTTGCCGTTTTCATTTGCCTTTCTCCTTCGCCGTTTTCTTTTTGCCTTTGCCGTTTTCCTTTGCCGGTTTTTGTTGGGTAACGTAGCATAAATTCAAAAAAAAATCCTACGCATATTTAGATCTTCCTATGGAGAGACCAGCAACGAGAGAGGGGTGAGTGCATCTTCATACCTTTGAAGATCGCTAAGCAGAAGCGTTGCTAGAACGTGGTTCATGGAGTCGTACTCGCGGCGATTCAGATTGCGGTGTGATTCCGATCTAGTGCCGAACCACGGCACCTCCGCGTTCAACACACGTGCAGCCCGGTGACGTCTCCCGCACCTTGATCCAACAAGGAGGAGGGAGAGGTTGGGGAAGATCTCCGGCAGCACGACGGCGTGGTGTCGATGGAGAGATGAGGTCACCCGGCAGGGCTTCGCCAAGCACCGTGGGAGAGGAGGAAGAAGGGGGGCACGGCTGCGCCGAAGGAGAGGGAAAACTGTGTGTAAAACAGCCCCAAAACCCCCACTATATATAGGAGGAGGGGAGGGGGTGCCACCCCTAGGGTTCCCACCCTAGGTGGTGCGGCAGCCCCCCACATGGAAGGTGCGGCGGCGAGGGCAGGGGTAGGGGGTGGTGCACCCCTAGGTGGGCCTTAGGCCCACCAGCGCCTAGGGTTCCCCCCTCCCTC
This sequence comes from Hordeum vulgare subsp. vulgare, assembly GCF_904849725.1. Lineage (NCBI taxonomy): Eukaryota > Viridiplantae > Streptophyta > Magnoliopsida > Poales > Poaceae > Hordeum > Hordeum vulgare. The sequence continues at coordinate 503,671,275 of NC_058520.1, read as the reverse complement.
TCCACCTCCTGCGCCTTTGGCCTCCTTGTGGGAGGCGCACCAGCCCACTTTGGGCTGGTTGCCCTCTCTCTTTTGTCCCATGCTACCTCTTGGGGCTGGTGGCCCCTGCCGGTGGACCCCCGGGACCATTTCCGGTGGTCCCGGTACATTACCGGTGACGCCCGAAACATTTCCGGTGTCCAAAACCATCCATCCTATATATCTATCTTTACCTCCGGACCATTCCGGAGCTCCTCGTGACGTCCGGGATCTCATCCGGGACTCCGAACTACTTTCGGTAACCTCGTATAACAATTCCCTATAACCCTAGCATCATCGAACCTTAAGTGTGTAGACCCTATGGGTTCGGGAGACAGGCAGACATGGCCGAGACACCTCTCCGACCAATAACCATCAGCGGGGTATGGATACCCATGGTGGCTCCCACTTGCTCCACGATGATCTCATCGGATGAACCACGATGTGAAGGATTAAATCAATCCCATACACAATTCCCTTTGTCTGTCGGTATAGAACTTGCCCGAGATTCGATCGTCGGTATACCTATACCTTGTTTAATCTCGTTGCCGGTAAGTCTCTTTACTTGTTCCGTAGCACGTCATCGTGTGACTAACTCCTTAGTCACATTGAGATCATGATGATGTTCTACCGAGTGGACCCAGAGATACCTCTCCGTCTGGCGGAGTGACAAATCCCGATCTCGATTCGTACCAACCCAACAGACACTTTCAGAGGTACCCCTAGTGCACCTTTATAGTCACCCAGTTACGTTGTGACGTTTGATACACCCAAAGCACTCCTACGGTATCCGGGAGCTGCACAATATCACGGTCGAAGGAAAAGACACTTGACATTAGAAAAGCTTTAGCATACGAACAATATGATCTAGTGCTATGCTTAGGATTGGGTCTTGTCCATCACATCATTCTCCCAATGATGTGATCCCGTTATCAATGACATCTAATGCCCATGACCAGGAAACCATGATCATCTATTGACTAACGAGCTAGCCAACTAGAGGCTTGCTAGGGACACATTGTGATCTATTTATTCACACATGCATTATTGTTTCCTGTTAATACAATTATAGCATGAACAATAGACGATTATCATGAACAAGGAAATATGATAATAACCATTTTATTATTGCCTCTAGGGCATATTTCCAACAGTCTCCCACTTGCACAAGAGTCAATAATCTAGTTACATTGTGATGTATCGAACACCCATACATTATGGTGTTGATCATGTTTTGCTCGTGGAAGAGGTTTAGTCAACGGGTCTGCAACATTCAGATCCGTGTGTACTTTACAAATCTCTATTACTCCACTCTGGACATGGTCCTGGATGGAGTTGTAGCAGCGTTTGATGTGCTTCGTCTTCCGGTGAAACCTGGGCTCCTTGGCTATGGCAATGGCCCCAGTGTTATCGCAGAAGAGTGTCATTGGACCCGACGCGCTTGGAACCATTCCAAGGTCGGTGATGAGCTCCTTCATCCAAATTTCCTTCATGAGCTGCTTCTGAAGCAGCTATGTACTCCGCTTCACATGTAGATGCTGCCATGCCTTCTTGCTTGCTGCTGCACCAGCTCAATGCCCCACCATTCAAAACATATACGTATCCGATCTATGACTTAGAGTCATCCGGATCTGTGTCGAAGCTAGCGTCGACGTAACCCTTTACGACGAGCTCTTCGTCACCTCCATAAACGAGAAACATCTCCTTAGTCCTCTTCATGTACTTAAGGATATTCTTGACCGCTGTCCAGTGTTCCATACCGGGATCACTTTGGTACCTCCCTACCAAACTTATGGCAAGGTTTATATTAGGTCTGGTACACGACATGGCATACATTAGAGAGCCTACGGCTGAAGCGTAGGGGACAGTACTCATCTTCTATCTATCTGCTGTCGTGGTCGGTGACTGAGTCTTACTCAATCTCATACCTTGTAAAACTGGCAAGAACCCTTTCTTTGAGTTTTCCATATTGAACTTCTTCAATATCTTGTCAAGGTATGTACTTTGCGAAAGACCTATGAGGCGTCTCGATCTATCTCTATAGATCTTGATGCCTAATATGTATGCAGCTTCTCCAAGGTCCTTCATTGAAAAAATCTTGTTCAAAAAGGCCTTTATTCTCTCCAACATATCTATATTATTCCCCATCAATAATATGTCATCCACATACAGTATGAGGAAAGCTACGGAGCTCCCACTCACTTTCTTGTACACATAGGCTTCTCCATAAACCTGTATGAACCCAATGTTGGAAATATGCCCTAGAGGCAATAATAAATTAGTTATTATTATATTTCTTAGTTCATGATAATCGTTTATTATCCATGCTATAATTGTATTGATTGGAAACACAATACTTGTGTGGATACATAGACAAAACACTGTCCCTAGTAAGCCTCTAGTTGACTAGCTCGTTGATCAAAGATGGCCAAGGTTTCCTGGCCATAGGCAAGTGTTGTTACTTGATAACGGGATCACATCATTAGGAGAATCATGTGATGGACTAGACCCAAACTAATAGACGTAGCATGTTGATCGTGTCATTTTGTTGCTACTCTTTTCTACGTGTCAAGTATTTGTTCCTATGACCATGAGATCATATAACTCACTGACACCGGAAGAATGCTTTGTGTGTATCAAACGTCGCAACATAACTGGGTGACTATAAAGATGCTCTACAGGTATCTCCGAAGGTGTTAGTTGAGTTAGTATGGATCGAGACTGGGATTTGTCACTCCGTGTGACGGAGAGGTATCTCGGGGCCCACTCGGTAATACAACATCACACACAAGCCTTGCAAGCAATGTGACTTAGTGTAAGTTGCGGGATCTTGTATTACGGAACGAGTAAAGAGACTTGCCGGTAAACGAGATTGAAATAGGTATGCAGATACTGACGATCGAATCTCGGGCAAGTAACATACCGAAGGACAAAGGTAATGACATACGGGATTATATGAATCCTTGGCACTGAGGTTCAAACGATAAGATATTCGTAGAATATGTAGGATCCAATATGGGCATCCATGTCCTGCTATTGGATATTGACCGAGGATTCTCTCGGGTCATGTCTACATAGTTCTCGAACCCGCAGGGTCTGCACACTTAAGGTTCGACGTTGTTTTATGCGTATTTGAGTTATATGGTTGGTTACCGAATGTTGTTCGGAGTCCCGGATGAGATCACGGACGTCACGAGGGTTTCCGGAATGGTCCGGAAACGAAGATTGATATATAGGATGACCTCATTTGATTACCGGAAGGTTTTCGGAGTTACCGGGAATGTACCGGGAATGACGAATGGGTTCCGGGAGTTCACCGGGGGGGCAACCCACCCCGGGGAAGCCCATAGGCCTTGGGCGTGGCCAACCAGCCCTTAGTGGGCTGGTGGGACAGCCCAAGAAGGCCCTATGCGCCATAGGAAGAAAATCAAAGAGAAAAAAAAGGAGGAGGGGGGAAAGGAAAGAAGGACTCCACCCACCAAACCAAGTAGGACTCGGTTTGGGGGGGGGGAGACCTTCCCCCCTTTGGCTCGGCCGACCCCCTTGGGGCTCCTTGAGCCCCAAGGCAAGGTCCCCCCTCTCCCACCTATATATACGGAGGTTTTAGGGCTGATTTGAGACGACTTTTCCACGGCAGCCCGACCACATACCTCCACGGTTTTTTCTCTAGATCGTGTTTCTGCGGAGCTCGGGCAGAGCCGTGCTGAAACAAGATCATCACCAACCTCCGGAGCGCCGTCACGCTGCCGGAGAACTCTTCCACCTCTCCGTCTCTCTTGCCGGATCAAGAAGGCCGAGATCATCGTCGAGCTGTACGTGTGCTGAACGCGGAGGTGCCGTCCGTTCGGCACTAGATCGTGGGACTGATCGAGGGACGGTTCGCGGGGCGGATCGAGGGACGTGAGGACGTTCCACTACATCAACCGCGTTCACTAACGCTTCTGCTATACGATCTACAAGGGTACGTAGATCACACATCCCCTCTCGTAGATGGACATCACCATGATAGGTCTTCGTGCGCGTAGGAAATTTTTTGTTTCCCATGCGACGTTCCCCAACAGTGGCATCATGAGCTAGGTTCATGCGTAGATGTCTTTTTGAGTAGAGCACAAAAGTTTTTGTGGGCGATGATGTGCGTTTTTCTGCCCTCCTTAGTATTTTCTTGATTCCGCGGTATTGTTGGATTGAAGCGGCTTGGACCGACATTACTCGTACGCTTACGAGAGACTGGTTTCATCGCTACGAGTAACCCCGTTGCTCAAAGATGACTGGCAAGTGTCCGTTTCTCCAACTTTAGTTGAATCGGATTTGACCGAGGAGGTCCTTGGATGAGGTTAAATAGCAATTCATATATCTCCGTTGTGGTGTTTGCGTGAGTAAGATGCGATCCTACTAGATACCCATGGTCACCACGTAAAACATGCAACAACAAAATTAGAGGACGTCTAACTTGTTTTTGCAGGGTATGCTTGTGATGTGATATGGCCAACGATGTGATGTGATATATTGGATGTATGAGATGATCATGTTGTAATAGATAATATCGACTTGCACGTCGATGGTACGGCAACCGGCAGGAGCCATAGGGTTGTCTTTAAACTAACGTTTGTGCTTGCAGATGCGTTTACTATTTTGCTAGGATGTAGCTTTAGTAGTAATAGCATGAGTAGCACGACAACCCCGATGGTGACACGTTGATGGAGATCATGATGATGGAGATCATGGTGTGACGCCGGTGACAAAGAAGATCGTGTCGGTGCTTTGGTGATGGAGATCAAGAAGCACGTGATGATGGCCATATCATGTCACTTATGAATTGCATGTGATGTTAATCCTTTTTTGCATCTTATCTTGCTTAGAACGACGGTAGCATTATGAGGTGATCTCTCACTAAAATTCAAGACGAAATTGTGTTCTCCCCGACTGTGCACCGTTGCGACAGTTCTTCGTTTCGAGACACCACGTGATGATCGGGTGTGATAGACTCAACGTTCACATACAACGGGTGCAAAACAGTTGCACACGCAGAACACTCGGGTTAAGCTTGACGAGCCTAGCATGTGCAGACATGGCCTCGGAACACATGAGACCGAAAGGTCGAGCATGAATCGTATAGTTGATATGATTAGCATAGAGATGCTTACCACTGAAACTATTCTCGACTCACGTGATGATCGGACTTGAGATAGTGGATTTGGATCATGTACCACTCAAATGACTAGAGAGATGTACTTTTTGAGTGGGAGTTCTTAAGTAATATGATTAATTGAACTAATTGTCATGAACATAGTCTAATGGTCTTTGCGAATTACGATTTAGCTTGCGCTATAGCTCTACTGTTTTTTATATGTTCCTAGAGAAAATTTAGTTGAAAGTTGATAGTAGCAAACTTTGAAGAGGATTGTCCTCGTTGCTGCGCAGAAGGCTTATGTCCCTAATGCACCACTCGGTGTGCTGCACCTCGAGCGTCGTCTGTGGATGCTGTGAACATCCAACATACACGTTTCTGATGACTACACGATAGTTCAGTGCAAAATACTTAATGGCTTAGAAGCAAGGCACCGAAGACGTTTTGAAACGTCACGGAACATAAGTGATGTTCTAAAGAGATGAAATTGTGATTTCATGCTCGTGCCCTTGTTGAGAGGTACGAGACCGCCGACAAGATTCTTTGTCCACAAAGTAAAGGAGAAAAGCTCAATCGTTGAGCGTGTGCTCAGATTGTCTGAGTACGACAATCACTTGAATCAAGTGGGAGTTAATCTTCCAGATGAGATAGTGATGGTTCTCCAAAGTCACTGCCACCAAGCTGTGAGAGCTTCGTGATGAACTATAACATATCAAGGATAGATACAATGATCCTTGAGCGATTTGCGATGTTTGACACTGCGAAAGTAGAAATCAAGAAGGAGCATCAATAGTTGATGGTTTGTAAAACCACTAAGTTTCAAGAAAGGCAAGGGCTAGAAGGGATACTTCGTGAAACGGCAAAACAGTTGTTGCACTAATGAAGAGACCCAAGATTAAACCCAAACCCGAGACTAAGTGCTTCTGTAATGAGGGGAACAGTCACTGAGGCGGAGCAACTCTAGATACTTGGTAGATAAGATGGCTGGCAAAAGTCGAAAGAAGTATATTTGATATACATGATGTTGATGTGTACTTTACTAGTACTCCTAGTAGCATGAGGGTATTGGATACCGGTTCGGTTGCTAAGTGATTAGTAACACGAAATGAAAGCTACGGCATAAACGGAGACTAGCTAAAGGCGAGGTGACGATACGTGTTGGAAGTGTTTCCAAGGTTGATATGATCAAACGTTGCACACTCCCTCTACCATCGGGATTGGTGTTAAACCTAAATAATTGTTATTTGGTGCTTGCGTTAAGCATGAACATGATTGGATCGTGTTTATTGCAATACGATTATTCATTTAAAGAGAATAATGGTTACTCTATTTTCTTGAATAATCACCTTCAATGGTTTATTGAATCTCGATCGTAGTGTTACACATGTTCATGACATTGGTGCCAAAAGATACGAGGTAATGATGATAGTACCACTTACTTGTGGCACTGCCGCTTGAGTCATGTTGGTATAAATTGCATGAAGAGGCTCCATGCTGATGGATCTTTATACTCACTTGATTTTGAATCACTAGTGACATGCAAATCATACCACATGAGCAAGGCCTTGTTTTCATTGAGATGAAATAAGATAGTAACTTGTTGGAAGTGATACATTTTGATGTATGCAGTCCAATGGGTGCTGAGGCACGCAGTGGATATCATTATGTTCTTACTTCAATGACGATTTGAGTAGATACTAGAGTATTTGCTTAATGAATCACAAGTCTGAAATATTGAAAAGTTCATTTCTGTTTCGGAGTGAAGTTCGTCGTAACAAGAGGATAAACTGTCTACGATATGATCATAGAAATGAATATCTGAGTTACGAGTTTTGGTACGCAGTTAAGACAATGTGGAAATTGTTTCGCAGTTCATGCCACCTAGAACATCATAGTGTGATGATGTGTCTGAACGTCATAGCCACACACTATTTGGTATGGTGCATGCTATGATGTCTCTTATCGAATTACCACTATCGTTTACGGGTTAAGCATTAGAGACAACCGCATTCACTTTAAATAGGGCACCACGTATTTCCGTTGAGATGACACAGAATAGACTGAGGTTTAGAGAAATCTAAACTGTCATTTCTTGAAAGTTTGGGGTTTCGACACTTATGTGAAATAGTTTCAGTCTGATAAGCTCGAACCCAAAGCGGATAAATGCATCTTCATAGGATATCCAAAACAGTTGGGTACATCTCCTATCTCAGATCCGAAAGCAAAGTGTTTGTTTCTAGAAACGGATCCTTTCTCGAGGAAAGGTTTCTCTCGAAAGAATTGAGTGGGAGGGTGGTAGAACTTGATGAGGTTATTGAACCATCACTTCGAGCAGTGTGTAGCAGGGCGCAAGAAGTTGTTCCTGTGGCGCCTACACCAATTGAAGTGAAAGCTGATGATGGTGATCATCGAGCATCGGATCAAGTTACTACAAGCCTCGTAGGTTGACAAGGTCGCGTACTACTACAGAGTGGTACAGTAACCCTGTCTTGGAGGTCATGTTGTTGAGCAACAGTGAACCTACGAGTTATGGAGAAAGCAATGGTGGGCCCAGATTCCGACAAATGGCTGGAAGCCATGAAATCCGAGAGAGTATCCATGTATGAAAACAAAGTGTAGACTTTGGAAGAACTACTTGATGGTCATAGGACTATTGAGTAAATATGGATCTTTAAAAGGAAGACAGACGATGATAGTGATAAGTCACTATTAAGAAAAGCTCGACTTGTCGCAAAGATGTTTCCGACAAGATCAAATAGTTGACTATGATGAGACTTTCTCACTCGTAGCAATGCTAAAAGTCTGTTAGAATTATGTTAGCAGTTGCTGCATTATTTATGAAATATTGCATATAGGATGTCAAAACATTGTTTCCTCGACGGTTTCCTTGAGCAAACATTGTATGAGATACAACCATGAGGTTTTGTCGATCCTAAAGATACTAGCAAGTATGCAAGCTCCAGCGATCCTTAAATGGACTGGTGCAAGCATCTCGGAGTTGGAATATACACTTTGATGAAATGATCAAAGATTTTGGGTTTGTACAAGGTGTATGAGAAACTTGTATTTCCAGAGAAGTGAGTGGGAGCACTATAGAATTTCTAATAAGTATATGTGGTTGACATATTGTGGATCAGAAGTAATGTAGAATTTCTGTAAAGCATACAAGGTTGTTTGAAAGGAGTTTTCAAAGGAATACCTGGATTGAGCTACTTGAACGTTGAGCATCAAAGATCTATGGAGATAGATCGAAAGCGCTTAATGGAAGTTTCAACAAGATGCATGCCTTGACAAGTTTTTGAAGGAGTTCAAAATAGATCAGCAAAGAAGGAGTTCTTGGTTGCGTTGTAAGGTGTGAATTTGAGTAAGACTCAAAACCCGACCACGGCAGAATAAAGAGAATAGACGAAGGTCGTCTTCTATGCCTTTGCCGTAGACTCAAAAGTATGCCATGCTGAGTACCGCACCTTATGTGTGCCTTGCGACAAGTCAGTTAAAGAGGTACACGGAGTGATCCAGGAATGAATCACTGATCAATGGTCAAAGTTATCCTTAGTAACTAAATAGACTAAGGAATTTTTCTCGATTATGGAGGTGGTTAAAGAGTTCGTCGTAAAGGGTTACGTTGATGCAAGCTTTGACACTAATCCGAATAACTATGAGTAGTGGAACGGATTCGTATAGTAGAGTAGATATTTGGAGCATTTCCGAATAACACGTAGTAGCAGCATCTATAAGATGACATAAAGATTTGTAAAGAATGCACGGATCTGAAAGTTTCAGAACCGTTGACTAAAACCTCTCTCACGAGCAAGACGTGATCAGACCCCAGAACTATATGGGTGTTGGATTCGCTGGAATCACATGGAGATGTGAACTAGATTATTGACTCTAGTGCAAGTGGGAGACTGTTGGAAATATGCCCTAGAGGCAATAATGAATTAGTTATTATTATATTTCTTAGTTCATGATAATCGTTTATTATCCATGCTATAATTGTATTGATTGGAAACACAATACTTGTGTGGATACATAGACAAAACACTGTCCCTAGTAAGCCTCTAGTTGACTAGCTCGTTGATCAAAGATGGCCAAGGTTTCCTGGCCATAGGCAAGTGTTGTTACTTGATAACGGGATCACATCATTAGGAGAATCATGTGATGGACTAGACCCAAACTAATAGACGTAGCATGTTGATCGTGTCATTTTGTTGCTACTCTTTTCTACGTGTCAAGTATTTGTTCCTATGACCATGAGATCATATAACTCACTGACACCGGAAGAATGCTTTGTGTGTATCAAACGTCGCAACGTAACTGGGTGACTATAAAGATGCTCTACAGGTATCTCCGAAGGTGTTAGTTGAGTTAGTATGGATCGAGACTGGGATTTGTCACTCCGTGTGACGGAGAGGTATCTCAGGGCCCACTCGGTAATACAACATCACACACAAGCCTTGCAAGCAATGTGACTTAGTGTAAGTTGCGGGATATTGTATTACGGAATGAGTAAAGAGACTTGCTGGTAAACAAGATTGAAATAGGTATGCGGATACTGACGATCGAATCTCGGGCAAGTAACATACCGAAGGACAAAGGTAATGACATACGGGATTATATGAATCCTTGGCACTGAGGGTCAAACGATAAGATCTTCGTAGAATATGTAGGATCCAATATGGGCATCCAGGTCCCGCTATTGGATATTGACCGAGGAGTCTCTCGGGTCATGTCTACATAGTTCTCGAACCCGCAGGATCCGCACACTTAAGGTTCGACATTGTTTTATGCGTATTTGAGTTATATGGTTGGTTACCGAATGTTGTTCGGAGTCCCGGATGAGATCACGGACGTCATGAGGGTTTCCGGAATGGTCCGGAAACGAAGATTGATATATAGGATGACCTCATTTGATTACCGGAAGGTTTTCGGAGTTACCGGGAATGTACCGGGAATGACGAATGGGTTCCGGGAGTTCACCTGGGGGGCAACCCACCCCGGGGAAGCCCATAGGCCTTGGGGGTGGCACACCAGCCCTTAGTGGGTTGGTTGGACAGCCCAAGAAGGCCCTATGCGCCATAGGAAGAAAATCAAAGAGAAAAGAAAAGAAAAGGAGGAGGTGGGAAAGGAAAGAAGGACTCCGCCCACCAAACCAAGTAGGACTCGGTTTGGGGGGAGACCTTCCCCCCTTTGGCTCGACCGACCTCCTTGGGGCTCCTTGAGCCCCAAGGCAAGGTCCCCCCTCTCCCACCTATATATACGGAGGTTTTAGGGCTGATTTGAGACGACTTTTCCACGGCAGCCCGACCACATACCTCCACGGTTTTTCCTCTAGATCGCGTTTCTGCGGAGCTCGGGCGGAGCCGTGCTGAAACAAGATCATCACCAACCTCCGGAGCGCCGTCACGCTGCCGGAGAACTCTTCCACCTCTCCGTCTCTCTTGCTGTATCAAGAAGGCCGAGATCATCGTCGAGCTGTACGTGTGCTGAACGCGGAAGTGTCGTCCGTTCGGCACTAGATCGTGGGACTGATCGAGGGACGGTTCGCGGGGCGGATCGAGGGACGTGAGGACATTCCACTACATCAACCGCGTTCACTAACGCTTCTGCTGTACGGTCTACAAGGGTACGTAGATCACACATCCCCTCTCGTAGATGGACATCACCATGATAGGTCTTCGTGCGTGTAGGAAAATATTTGTTTCCCATGCGACGTTCCCCAACACCCAAATGCTTTAATCACCTCATTAAAGTGAATATTCCAACTTTGAGATGCTTGCACCAGCCCATAGATGGAGCGCTTGAGCTTGCACACTTTGTTAGCACCCTTAGGGTCGACAAAACCTTCTGGTTGCATCATATACAACTCTTCCTTAAGGTTCCCGTTAAGGAACGTTGTTTTCACGTCCATTTGCCAAATTTCATAATCATAAAAGGCGGCAATTGCTAACATGATTCGGACTGATTTCAGCTTCGCTACGGGAGAGAAAGTCTCTTCGTAGTCAATTCCTTGAATTTATCGAAAACCCTTTGCGACAAGTCGAGCTTTATAAACGGTTACATTACCGTTTGCGTCAGTCTTCTTCTTGAAGATCCATTTATTTTCTATGGCTCGCCGGTCATCGGGCAAGTCCACCAAAGTCCACACTTTGTTCTCATACATGGATCCTATCTCGGATTTCATAGCTTCAAGCCATTTGTTGGAATCCGGGCCCGCCATCGCTTCTTCATAGTTTGAAGGTTCACCATTGTCTAACAACATGATTTCCATCACAGGGTTGCCGTACCACTCTGGTGCGGAGCGTGCCCTTGTGGACCTTCGTGGTTCAGTAGTAACTTGATCCGAAGCTTCATGATCATTATCATTAACTTCCTCTTCAGTTGGTGCACGCGCCACAGGAACAATTTCCCGCGCTGCGCTACTTTCCTGTTCGAGAGGGGGTGCAATTACCTCATCAAGTTCTACCTTCCTCCCACTTACTTCTTTCGATAGAAACTCTTTCTCTAGAAAGGATCCGTTCTTGGCAACAAAGGTTTTACCTTCGGATCTAAGATAAAAAGTATACCCAATAGTTTCCTTAGGGTATCCTATGAATGCACATTTCTCCGCTTTGGGTTCAAGCTTTTCTGGTTGAATTTTATTCACATAAGCATCGCAGCCCCAAACTTTAAGAAACGACAACTTAGGTTTCTTGCCAAACCGTAGTTCATACGGTGTCGTCTCAACGGATTTAGGCGGTGCCCTATTTAAAGTGAATGCTGCAGTTTCTAATGTGTATCCCCAAAATGATAGCGGTAAGTCGGTAAGAGACATCATAGATCGTACCATATCTAATAAAGTGCGATTACGACATTCATACACTCTGTTGTGTTGCGGTGTGCCGCGCGGCGTCAGTTGTGAAACGATTCCACACTTCCTTAGGAGTGTGCCAAACTCGTGACTCAGATATTCTCCTCCACGATCAGATCGTAGACACTTTATTTTTCTGTCACGTTGATTCTCGACCTCACTCTCAAATTCCTTGAACTTTTAAAACGTCTCGGATTTGTGCTTCATCAAGTACATATACCCATACATACTCAAATCATCGGTGAGAGTGAGAACATAACGATAGCCACCGCGAGCTTCAACATTCATTGGACCACACACATCAGTATGTATTATTTCCAATAAGTCAGTTGCTCTCTCCATTATTCGTGAGAATGGAGTCTTAGTCATCTTGCCCATGAGGCACGGTTCGCATGTGTCAAATGATTCAAAGTCAAGAGACTCTAATAGTCCATCAGTATGGAGCTTCTTCATGCGCTTAACACCGATATGACCAAGGCGGCAGTGCCACAAGTATGTGGGACTATCATTATCAACTTTACATCTTTTGGTACTCACACTAGGAATATGTGTAACATCACGATCGAGATTCATCAAGAATAAACCATTCACGAGCGGAGCATGACCATAAAACATATCACTCATATAAATAGAACAACCATTATTCTCTGACTTAAATGAGTAGCCGTCTCGCATTAAGCAAGACCCTGATACAATATTCATGCTCAAAGCTGGTACTAAATAACAACTATTAAGGTTTAAAACTAATCCCGATGGTAGATGTAGAGGTAGCGTGCCGACGTCACATCGACCTTGGAGCCATTCCCGACGCGCATCGTCAGCTCGTTCTTGGCCAGTCTCCGCTTATTCTGCAGTTCCTGCTTTGAGTTGCAAATGTGAGCAACAACACCGGTATCAAATACCCAGGAGCTACTACGAGCGCTGGTAAGGTACACATCAATAACATGTATATCACATATACCTTTAATGTTGCCAGCATTCTTGTCCACTAAGTATTTGGGGCAGTTCTGCTTCCAGTGACCTTTTCCCTTGCAATAGAAGCACTCAGTCTCAGGTTTGGGTCCATTCTTTTTCTTCTTCCCGGCATCTGGCTTACCGGGCGCGGCAACGGCTTTGCCATCTTTCTTGAAGTTCTTCTTACCCTTTCCCTTCTTGAAACTAGTGGTCTTGTTGACCATCAACACTTGATGCTCTTTCTTGATTTCTACTTTTGCAGACTTGAGCATCGAGTACAACTCGGGAATGGTGTTCTCCATCCCTTGCATGTTGTAGTTCAGCACAAACGCTTTGTAGCTTGGTGGGAGAGACTAGAGGATTCTGTCAATTATAGCATCATCCGGAAGTTCGACTCCAAGTGAAGTCAGACGACCTTGTAACCCAGACATTTTGAGTATGTGCTCACTGACAGAACTGTTTTCCTCCATCTTACAGCTAAAGAACTTGTCGGAGACTTCATCTCTCTCGACACGGGCATGAGCTTGAAAAACTAGTTTCAGCTCTTGGAACATCTCATATGCACCGTGTTGCTCAAAACGCCTTTGGAGCCCCGTTTCCAAACTGTATAACATGCCACACCTAACCAGAGAGTAGTCATCACTCCGCATTTGCCAGACGTTCAGAATGTCCTCGGCTTCTGCGGGAGCGGGAGGGTCACCTAGCGGCGCATCCAGGACATAAGCCTTTTTAGCTGCTTCAAGGATGAGCTTCAAGTTGCGAACCCAGTCCGCATAGTTGCTACCATCATCTTTCAGCTTGTTTTTCTCTAGGAATTCGTTGAAATTGAGGTTGACGTTGACCATCTACAATATTTATAAAGACAACTTTTAGACTAAATTCATGACAATTAAGTTCATTTAATAAAATTAAGTATGAACTCCCACTTAAGTCGACATTCCTCTAGTCATCTAAGTGATACATGATCCATGTTGACTAACCCGTGTCCGATCATCACTGAGACGGACTAGTCACCATGGTGAGCAACTTCATGCCGATGTTATTCAACCATATGACTCATGTTCTACCTTTCGGTCTCTTTTATTCGAGGTCATGTCTTTACATGCTAAGCTCGTCGAGTCAACCTAGGTGTTTCGCGTGTGTAAATCTGGCTTACACCCGTTGTATGCGAACGTTAGAATCTATCACACCCGCTCATCACGTGGTGCTTCGAGACAACGATCCTTCACAATGGTGCACACTTAGGGGAATACGTTCTCGAAATTTTAAATGGGATCATCTTATTATGCTACCGTCGTTCTAAGCAATAAGATGAAAAACATGATAAACATCACAATGCAATCATATAGTGACATGATATGGCCATTATCATCTTTGCTCTTTCGATCTCCATCTTCAGGCATCGCATGATCATCATTGTCACTGGTGTGACACTATGATCTCCATCATCGTGTCTCCGTGAAGTAACCATGCCAACTACTACTATCACTACTACTATAGCTAACCGTTAGCAATGAAGTAAAAGTAGTAAGCACATGGCGTTGCATCTCATACAATAAATTAAGACAACTCCTATGGCTCCTGCCGGTTGTCATACTCATCGACATGCAAGTCGTGAAACCTATTACAATAACATGATCATCTCATACATCATACATGCAACATCACAACTTTGGTCATATCACATCACATGTCAAACCCTGCAAAAACAAGTTAGACGTCCTCTAATTGTTGTTGCAAGTTTTACGTGGCTGATTTGGGTTTCTAGCAAGAACGCTTTCTTACCTACGTGACAGCCACAACGATGATGTGCCAAAGCTATTTACCCTTCATAAGGACCCTTATCATCAAATCCAATCCGACTAGAGTAGGAGAGACAGACACCCGCTAGCCACCTTTATGCATGGTGTGCATGTCTGTCGGTGGAACTAGTCTCACGTAAGCGTACGTGTAATGTCGGTCCGGGCCGCTTCATCCCACAATACCGCCGGAAAAGAATAAGACTAGTAACGGCAAGCAATTGACAAATCATTGCCCACAACATTTTGTGTTCTACTTGTGCATAGAATCTACGCATAGAAAATCTAGCTCTTATGCCACTGTTGGGTAACGTAGCATAAATTCAAAAAAAATCCTACGCATATTCAGATCTTCCTATGGAGAGACCAGCAACGAGAGAGGGGTGAGTGCATCTTCATACCTTTGAAGATCGCTAAGCGGAAGCGTTGCTAGAACGCGGTTGATGGAGTCGTACTCGTGGCGATTCAGATCGCAGTGTGATTCCGATCTAGTGCCGAACCACGACACCTCCGTGTTCAACACACGTGCAGCCCGGTGACGTATCCCGCACATTGATCCAGCAAGGAGGATGGAGAGGTTGGGGAAGATCTCCGGCAGCACGACGGCGTGGTGTCGATGGATAGACGAGGTCTCCCGGCAGGGCTTCGCCAAGCACCGTGCGAGAGGAGGAAGAAGGGGGGCACGGCTGCGCCGAGGGAGAGGGAAAACTGTGTGTAAAACAGCCCCAAAACCCCCACTATATATAGGAGGAGGGGAGGGGGTGCCACCCCAAGGGTTCCCACCCTAGGTGGTGCGGCAGCCCCCTAGATTGGAGGTGCGGCGGCCAGGGCAGGGGGAGGGGGTGGCACACCCCTAGGTGGGCCTTAGGCCCACCAGCGCCTAGGGTTTCCCCCCCTCTCCACCTCCTGCGCCTTGGGCCTCTTTGTGGGAGGCGCACCAGCCCACTTTGGGCTGGTTGCCCTCCCTATTTTTTTCCCATGCTACCTCTTGGGGCTGGTGGCCCCTCCCGGTGGACCCCCGGGACCATTTCCGGTGGTCCCCGTACATTACCGGTGACGCCCGAAACATTTCCGGTGTCCAAAACCATCCATCCTATATATCAATCTTTACCTCCGGACCATTCCGGAGCTCCTCGTGACGTCCGCGATCTCATCCGGGACTCCGAACAACTTTCGGTAACCTCGTATAACAATTCCCTATAACCCTAGCGTCATCGAACCTTAAGTGTGTAGACCCTACGGGTTCGGGAGACAGGCACCCATGACCGAGACACCTCTCCGGCCAATAACCATCAGCGGGGTCTGGATACCCATGGTGGCTCCCACTTGCTCCACGATGATCTCATCGGATGAACCACGATGTCAAGGATTCAATCAATCCCTTATACAATTCCCTTTGTTCGTCGGTATAGAACTTGCCCGAGATTCGATCGTCGGTATACCTATACCTTGTTCAATCTCGTTACCGGTAAGTCTCTTTACTCGTTCTATAGCACGTCATCGTGTGACTGACTCCTTAGTCACATTGAGCTCATGATGATGTTCTACTGAGTGGGCCCAGAGATACCTCTCCATCACGCGGAGTGACAAATCCCGATCTCGATTCGTACCAACCCAACAGACACTTTCAGAGGTACCCGTAGTGCACCTTTATAGTCATCCAGTTACGCTGTGACGTTTGATACACCCAAAGCACTTCTATGGTATCCGGGAGTTGCACAATCTCACGGTCGAAGGAAAAGACAGTTGACATTAGAAAAGATTTAGCATACGAACAATACGATCTAGTGCTATGCTTAGGATTGGGTCTTGTCCATCACATCATTCTCCCAATGATGTGATCCCGTTATCAATGACATCTAATGCCCATGACCAGGAAACCATGATCATCTATTGACTAACGAGCTAGCCAACTAGAGGCTTGCTAGGGACACATTGTGATCTATTTATTCACACATGCATTACTGTTTCCTGTTAATACAATTATAGCATGAACAATAGACGATTATCATGAACAAGGAAATATGATAATAACCATTTTATTATTGCCTCTAGGGCATATTTCCAACAGTTTTCTCGCTTGCTTGTGTGCTTGTTTGTTTGTTGAAGTCATCATGGCTGAAAACACCAAACTTTGCGACTTCTTGAGCACTAATAATAATGATTTTATTAGTACTCCGATTGCTCCCGCCACTAGTGCGGAATCGTATGAAATCAACGCAGCTTTGCTGAATCTTGTTATGAAAGAGCAATTCTCTGGCCTTCCTAGTGAAGATGTCGCATCCCATCTCAATACCTTCATTGAGCTTTGTGATATGCAAAAGAAAAGAGATGTGGATAATGACGTGATTAAGTTGAAACTTTTTCCTTTCTCGTTGCGAGATCGCGCAAAAACTTGGTTTTTTTCTTTGCCTAAAAATAGTATCAATTCTTGGGATAAGTGCAAAGATGCTTACATATCGAAGTATTTTCCACCGGCTAAGATCATCTCCTTACGTAACGATATCATGAATTTCAAGCAACTTGATCATGAACACGTTGTACAATCTTGGGAGAGGATGAAGCTTATGATTAGAAATTGTCCTGCTCATGGCTTGAGTTTGTGGATGATTATACAAATCTTTTACGTTGGCTTGAATTTTGCTTCTCGCAATATCTTGGACTCCGCCTCAGGTGGAACGTTCATGGAAATCACGTTAGGAGACGCTACAAAACTCCTAGACAATATCATGACCAACTACTCTCAGTGGCGCACTGAAAGGTCGCGTGCTAGCAAAAAGGTGCACACTATAGAAGAAATTAACTCGCTTAGTGCTAAGATGGACGAGTTGATGAATTTGGTTGCTAGTAGAAACGCTACCGTAGATCCTAATGACATGCCACTATCTTCTTTGATTGAGAGTAGCAACGCTAGTTTGGACGTGAATTTTGTTGGTAGGAACAATTTTGGCAACAAAAATGCTTTTAGAGGAAACTATGTTCCTAGGCCTTTTCCTAGTAACTCCTCTAATAATTTTGGCAACTCCTACAACAATACTCATGGAAATCACAACAAATTACTCTCTGATCTAGAGAGTAATATCAAAGAGTTAATCAACTCTCAAAAGATTTTCAATGCATCCATAGAGGAAAAACTACTCAAAATAGACGATTTGGCTAAGAGCGTTGATAGGATGTCTTGTGATATTGATGTTTTGAAAGTTAGATGCGCTCCTCCCAAGGTCAACTTGGATGAAACTTTGAAAACTATGCGTGTCTCCATGAATGAGAGCAAAGAAAGAACCGCCCACATTCGCGCTAGGCATGAATGGTTTAAAAGGGTGCGTTCTAGTGATGCAAATCATGAAGATCTTAAAGTGCTTGGTGTGTCTCCTCTTGAATCTTTGTTTTCAAGTGTCAAACCTATTTATGGAGGGGCTGGATATGAATCCACTTTGGTTGAAAAACGCCCCAATGATTCGGAGTCCACCTATCTTGATGATAATGATGTGGAGTAGAAGAAGTCAACATTTTGGGTAGTAATGAAACTCCCACATTGGATTTCAAGGAATTCAATTATGATAATTTCTCCTTGTTTGAGTACCTTCTTTGATGCAATCCATTGCAAACTCTCCACATGCTTATAGCCAAAGCAAAGCCTTTACCGCGCATATCGTAGATGCTATGATGAAATCTCTTGAAGAGAAGCTCGAACTAGAAGTCTCTATACCTATAAAACTTCATGATGAGTGGGAACCTACTATCAAAATCAAGATCAAAAACTATGAGTGCAATGCTTTGTGTGATTTGGGTGCTAGTGTTTCCGCGATTCCAAAGTCTTTAGGTGATATTCTTGGTTTTCATGAGATTGAAGAGTGTTGTCTTAATTTGCATCTTGCAGATTCTACTGTCAAGAAACCCATGGGAAGGATCGATGATGTTCTTATTGTCGCAAATAAGAACTATGTACCCGTGGATTTCATTGTACTTGACATAGATTGCAATCCTTCATGTCCCATTATTCTTGGTAGGCCTTTCCTAAGGACTATTGGTGCTATCATCGATATGAAGGAACGGAACATTACATTTCAATTTCCTTTAAAGAAGGGCATGGAGCACTTTCCTAGAAAGAAAATAAGATTGCCTTATGAATCTATGATGAGGGATACTTATGGTTTGAGCACCAAGGATGACTATACGTGATTCCATCACTTTTTGCCTAGCTAAGGGTGTTAAACAAAAGCACTTTTTGGGAGGCAACCCAACGAATCTATCCTTTTTATTTCTGTTTTGTGTTTTCCACACTTTCATAATTCTGTTCTCATTGTGTTTTTTGTGTTTCTTTTTGCGTTTGTGCCAAGCAAAACCGTTATGATTAGTCTTGGGGATGATCGTTTGGTCATGCTGGAAAAGACAGAAACTTTCTCCTCACGATTTTCTTTTTCTGTAAGAGCTTTTGAGTTGATTCTTTTTGCTGCTGATTTCTACGCAAATTCTACAGACTTCCATAATTTTTCAGAATTTTTGACGTACCAGAGGTATACAAAATATACAGATTGCTACAGATTGGTTTGTTGTTAACAGATTCTGTTTTTGTTGTGTTGGTTGCTTATTTTGATGAAACTATGGATAGTATCGGGGGGTATTAGCCATTGAAGATTGAAAATACAGTAACCCAACATCATCATAAGTAGAATTTAAGTTTGCTACAGTACCTAAGGAAGTGGTGGTTTGCTTTCTCGTACTAATGTTATCACGAGTTTCTGTTTAAGTTTCGTGTTGTGAAGTTTTCAAGTTTTGGGTGAAGTTCTTATGGACAAAAAGATAAAGCGTGGCAAGAGATCAAGCTTGGGGATGCCCAAGGCACCCCAAGAGATTCAAGGATGCCGTAAAATCCTAAGCTTGGGGATGCCCCGGGAAGGCATCCCCTCTTTCGTCTTCAATCCATCGGTAACGTTACTTGGGGCTATATTTTTATTCACCACATGTTATGTGTTTTTGCTTGGAGCGTCTTGTATCGTAGGAGTATTTTATTTTTGTTGTGTCACAATCATCCTTGCTGCACACCTAGAGAGAGAGACATGCACTCACCGTGATTTTGTCGAGCTTCACTTATATCTTTTGGTAGACAATTCAGCTCACATGTGCTTCACTTATATCTTTTGAGCTAGATACTTTTGCTCTATGTGCTTCACTTATATCTTTTAGATCACAGCGGTGCGTGGCTTGGTAGTTGATCTATGCTTTGAAAGTAGTCTCAAAAGGGGTAGTTATCTAAAGGGATACGAAAACTTCCACCTTCATGTGCATTGAATAGTTAGAGAATTTGATTCATCTCAAATAGTTTTGAGTTGTGGTTATGGTAATATTGAAGTCATGCTAGTAGGGTGTTGTGGATCTAGAAATACTTGTGTTGAAGTTAGTGATTCCCGTAGCATGCACGTATGGTGAACCGCTATGTGATGAAATCTGAGCATGATTAGTATATTGATTGTCATCCTTTGCGTGGCCAACCCTTCCCCTAGGAGTATGAGTTGAATGCTTTGATTCGATTACTAATAAAACTTTTGCAACAAGTATATGAGTTCTTCATGACTAATGTTGAGTCCATGGTTTAGATGCACTTTCACCTGCCACCATCACTATCTTCTTAGTGTCGTGCAACTTTCGCCGGTGCACAAAACCCACCATTAGACTCCCTCAAAACAGCCACCATACCTACCTACTATGGCCTTTTCAAAGTCATTACGAGATATATTGTCATGCAACTACCACCATGACATGCGCCACCACGTCTACAGTTCCATTACATGATCGTAAGATAGCTAGCATGATGTTTCCATTAATGTCTATGTCATGCTAGATCATTGCCACGGTACACTACCGAAGGCATTCCATATAGATTCATCGTTGCTCTAAGTTTTGAGTTGAAAGTGTGATGATCATCATTAATGGAGAATTGTCCCATGTGAGGAAATAAAAGAGGCCAAAGAATCCCACCAAAATAAGAGGCCAAAGAGCCCACCAAAAAAATGAGAGAAAAAGAGAGAAGGGACAATGCTACCACTTTTTCCACACTTGTGTATATTAAGCACCATGATCTTCATGATTGAGAGTCTCTCGTTTTGTCACCACCATATAGCTAGTGGGAAATTTTCATTATGTAACTTGGCTTGTATATTCCAATGATAGGCTTCCTCAAAATTGCCTTAGGTCTTTGTGAGCAAGCAAGTTGGATGCACACCCACTAGTTTTCTTTAAGAGCTTTCACTTACTCGTAGCTCTAGTGCATCATTTGTATGGCAATCCCTACTCATTCACATTGATATCTATTGATGAGCGTCTCCACAACTCATTGATATGCCTAGTTAATGTAACTATCTTCTCCTTTTTTGTCTTGCAACCTCCACCACATTCCACACCATCTATAGTGCTATAACCATGGCTCACGCTCATGTATTGCGTGAGAGTTGAAAAGGTTTGAGAAAGTAAAGGTGTGAAACAATTACTTGGCCAATACCGGGGTTGTGCATGATTTAAATTCGTTGTGCAATGATGATAGAGCATAGCCAGACTATATGCCTTTGTAGGAATAACTTTCTTTTGGCCTTGTTATTTTGAAAGTTCATGATTACCTTGCTAGTTTGCTTGAATGATTATTGTTTCCACGTCAATAGCAAACTATTGTTTTGAATCTAATGGATCTGAACATTCACGTCACATAAGAGGAATTACAAAGGACACCTATGCTAGGTAGCATGAAAGCATCAAAAATTCATTCTTTATCACTTCCCTACTCGAGGACGAGCAGGAGTTAAGCTTGGGGATGCTAGATATGTCTCAAACGTATCTATAATTTTTGATGGTTTCAAGCTGTTATCTTGTCATCTTTGGATGTTTTATGTACCTTTTATATCTTTTTTGGGACTACTTATTAATTCAGTGCCAAGTGCCAGTTCGTGTCTTTTTTGTGTTTTTGGCTCTTTTCAGATCTAATTTTGGAACGGAGTCCAAACGGAATAAAAATCCTGAAATTATTTTTTCCCGGACGGAACAAGATCAGGGGGCCCCCTGTACCCCTTTGCCCCAGGGGTTGCGTCGATATATTCACTAAAAATCCCAAAAAAATCAGGAGATCATCGAAAGTACTTTTCCGCCGCCGCAAGCTTCTGCCTCCGCAAGATCCCATCTGGGGCACGTTCTGGTGCCCTGCCGGAGGGGCGATTCGGATACGGAGGGCTTCTTCATCAACACCATGACCTCTCCAATGACGCGTGAGTAGTTCACCATAGACCTACGGGTCCATAGCTAGTAACTAGATGGCTTCTTCTCTCTCTTGGATCTTCAATACAAAGTTCTCCATGATCTTCATGGAGATCTATCCGATGTAATCTTCTTTTGCGGTGTGTTTGTCGAGATCCGATGAATTGTGGATTTATGATCAGATTATCTATGAATCTTATTTGAGTTTCTTCTAATCTCTCTTATAATTCTCTTCGAGTTGTGGGTTTTGTTTGGCCAACTAGATCTATGATTCTTGCAATGGGAGAAGCACTTGGTTTTGGGTTCATGTCGTGCGGTGACCTCACCCAGTGACAGAAGGGGTAGCGAGGCACGCATCGTGTTGTTGACATCAAGGGTAAAAAGATGGGGTTTTCATCATTGGTTTGAGATTATCCCTCTACATCATGTCATCTTGCTTAAGGCGTTACTCTGTTCGTCATGAACTCAATACACTAGATGCATGATGGATAGCGGTCGATGTGTGGAGTAATAGTAGTAGATGCAGAAAGTATCGGTTTACTTGTCTCGGGCGTGATGCCTATATGTATGATCATTGCCTTAGATATCGTCATGACTTTGCGCGGTTCTATCAATTGCTCGACAGTAATTTGTTCACCCACCGTGATATTTGCTATTTTGAGAGAAGCCTCTAGTGAACACTATGGCCCCGGGGTCTACTCCACACCATATTTCCAGCCTTACACTTTTTACTTCGTTGCACTTTCTGCCTTCAGATCTCACTTTGCAAACAATCTTGAAGGGATTGACAACCCCTTTAAAGCGTTGGGTGCAAGCTTGTTTGTGTTTGTGCAGGTACTTTGGACTTGACGAGACCCTCCTTCTGGATCGATACCTTGGTTCTCAAACTGAGGTAAATACTTACTGCTCCTGTGCTGCATCTCCCTTTCCTCTTCAAGGGAAAAAACCAACGCAAGCCCAGTCTCCGTCAACGTGTCAATTTTTGGCGCTGTTGTCTGTTGCCGTAGCACACACCATGATCTCCATCATTATGTCTCCGTGAAGTCGTCACGTCAACTATTACTTCTACTACTATAGCTAACGGTTTAGCAATGAAATAAAGTAATCACATGGCGTTGCATATCATACAATAAATTAAGACAACTCTTATGGCTCCTGTCGGTTGTCATACTCATCGACATGCAAGTCGTGAATCCTATTACAAGAACATGATCAATCTCATACATCACATATGCAACATCACATCCTTTTGGCCATATCACATCACATAGCATACCCTGCAAAAACAAGTTATACATCCTCTAATTGTTGTTGCAAGTTTTACGTGGCTGGTTTGGGTTTCTAGCAAGAACGCTTCTTACGTGACAACCACAACGTTGATATGCCAATGCTATTTACCCTTCATAAGGCCCTCTTCATCGAATCTGATCCGATTAAAGTGGGAGAGACACACACCCTCTAGCCACCTTATGCAACAAGTGCATGTCGGTGGGTGGAACCAGTCTCAGGTAAGAGTACGTGAAAGTCGGTCCGAACCGCTTCATCCCACGATGCCGCCGAATCAAGATAAGACTAGTAACGGCAAGCAAATTGACAAATCTGTGCCCATAACTTTTGTGTTCTACTCGTGCATAGAATATATGCATCGAACCGTGGCTCTGATGCCAATGTTGGGGAATGATACGTCCCCGTCGTATCTACTTTTCCAAACTCTTTTGCCCTTGTTTTGGACTCTAATTTGCATGATTTGAATGGAACTAACCCGGACTAACGCTATTTTCAGCAGAATTGCCATGGAGTTGTTTTTGCACAGAAATAAAAGTTCTTGGAATGACCTGGAAATTTACGAGTATTTTTACGAGTATTTTTTATGGAATATATAAAAAATACTGGCGCAAGAATCAACCAGAGGGGTGGAGCGTGGAGCCCACAAGCCCACCAGGCGCGGGCCCCTCTGGCCGCGCCACATACGTCTCAAACGTATCTATAATTTTTTATGGTTTCATGTTGTTATCTTGTCATCTTTGGATGTTTTATGTACCTTTTGTATCTTTTTTGGGACTAACTTATTAATTCAGTGCCAAGCGCCAGTTCCTGTTTTTTCTGTGTTTTTGGCTCTTTTCAGATCTGATTTTGGAACAGAGTCCAAACGGAATAAATACCCCGAAATGATTTTTTTCCCAAACGGAAGAAGATCTGGGGGCCTGTGGGCCAAGCGAGGTGGGCTCCAGGGAGCCCACAAGCTCCCACTCCGCCACCAGGGGAGGCGGCGGTGGCAGGGCTTGTGGCCTCCCTGGCCGCCCCGTGACCTAGATCTTTGGCCTATATATTCCCAAAAATTCAGCAAAAAATCAGGGGATCCTCGAAAATACTTTTTCGCCGCTGCAAGCTTCTGTTTCCACGAGATCTCATCTGGAGACCCTTCCGGGCGCCCTACCGGAGGGGACTTTGGAGTTGGAGGGCTTCTTCATCATCATCATCGCCCCTCCAATGACTCGTGAGTAGTTCACTTCAGACCTACGGGTCCGTAGTTAGTAGCTAGATGGCTTCTTCTCTCTCTTGGATCTTCAATACAAAGTTCTCCATGATCTTCATGGATATCTATCCGATGTAATCTTCTTTGGCGGTGTGTTTGTCGAGATCCAATGAATTGTGGATTTGTGATTAGATTATCTATGATATATATTTGAGTCTTTGCTGATTTCTTATATGCATGATTTGATATCCTTGTAAGTCTCTCTGAGTCTTGGGTTTTGTTTGGCCAACTAGGTCTATGATTCTTGCAATGGGAGAAGTGCTTGGTTTTGGGTTCTACCATGTGGTGACCTTTTCGAGTGACAGTAGGGGCAGCAAGGCACACATTAAGTAGTTGCCATCAAGGGTAACAAGATGGGCTCTAGCGTTGATATGAGATTGTCCATCTACATCATGTCATCTTGCTTAAGACGTTACTCTGTTCTTTTGGACTTAATACACTAGATGCATGCTGGATAGCGGTCGACGTGTGGAGTAGTAGTAGTAGATGCAGAAAGTACCGGTCTACTTGTTTTGGACGTGATACCTATAGATATAATTATTGCCATAGATATCGTCACGACTTTGTGTGGTTCTATCAATTGCTCGACGGTAATTTGTTCACCCACCGTCTACTTGCTTTTATGACAGAAGCCACTAGTAAACACTATGGCCCCCGGGTCTATTGACATCCATCATTTACACCTCCGCTTTTACTTTGCTTTGTTACTTTGTTGCTTTCAGTTCTCACTTGGCGAACAATCTATAAGGGATTGACAACCCCTTCATAGCGTTGGGAGCAAGCTTCTGTGTTTGTGCAGGATCTTGTGATACTCCTCCACTCGATTGATACCTTGGTTCTCAAACTGAGGGAAATACTTACCACCGCTGTGCTACATCACCCTTTCCTCTTTGAGGGAACACCAACGCAAGGCTCCAAGTCCACGGGGGAAATCCTTTGCATATTTGCCTAGGAAGTCCCTTCAGGCATAGCCGTAGTAGAAGGATTCCTGGTGCCGTTGCTCAGGAGTATCAAGCAACACTACTATTTCTGGCGACGTTGGAAGGTCTTTTGTTGCAGTAGCAGCGCCTAGCAGGCTTGTGGGGACCACGTTGCTCCACCGCCTCCAATTCCAGCTCTATTTAGTCCCTTTCGTCCTGAAAAAAATCAAGGAGAAGAGTTCATCGCATTTTACGATACGGAGGCGCCGCCACCTCCCGTTCTTCCTTTGGAGGGCATATCTGGAGTCCGTTCTGGGCTCCGGATAGGGGAGATGGTCGCCATCGTCATCACCAACCTTCCTTCATTGCCAATTCCATGATGCTCTTCACCGTTCGTGAGTAATCTCATCGTATGCTTGTTGGACGGTGATGGGTTGGATGAGATCTATCATGTAATCGAGTTAGTTTTGACGGGGATTGATCCCTAGTATCCACTATGTTCTGAGATTGATGTTGCTACTATTTTGCCATGCTTAATGCTTGTCACTAGGGCCCGAGTACCATGATTTCAGATCTGAACCTATTATGTTGTCGCCAATATATGTGTGTTATTGATCCTATCTTGCAAGTTGTAGTCACCTACTATGTGTTATGACCCGGCAACCCCGAAGTGACAATAGCCGGAACCACTCCCGGAGATGACCATAGTATGAGGAGTTCATGTATTCACCAAGTGTTAATGCGTTGGTCCGGTTCTTTATTAAAAGGAGAACCTTAATAGCCCATAGTTTCCATTAGGACCCCGCTGCCACGGGAGGGATGGACAATAGATGTCATGCAAGTTCTTTTCCCTAAGCACGTATGACTACATACGGAATACATGCCTACATTACATTGACGAACTGGAGCCAGTTACATATCTCTCCGTGTTATAACTGTTGCATGATGAATAGCATTCAGCATAATCATCCATCACCGATCCAATGCCTACGAGTTTTTCCTACTGGTCCTTGCTACGTTACTTTGCTGCTACTACTGTCACTGTTGCTACTGTTACTCTCCTGCTGCTAAAGTTACTTTGCTGCTACTGCTGTCACTATTGCTACTGGTTACTGCTACTATTGTTGCTATCATACTACCTTGCTACTGATACTTTGCTGCAGATACTAAGTCTTTCAGGTGTGGTTGAATTGACAACTCAACTGCTAATACTTGAGAATATTCTTTGGCTTCCCCTTCTGTCGAATCAATAAATTTGGGTTGAATACTCTACCCTCGAAAACTGTTGCGATCCCCTATACTTGTGGGTTATCAAGACTATTTTATGGCGTCGTTGCCACGGAAGCACATCTATATTCTCTAAGTCACTTGGGATTTACGTCTGCTGATCACTATGAGGAATCCGAGAGATCCAAAAACTAAAGTCTTGCCCTCAACTACGAGGACAGGTAAGGAACTGCCATCTAGCTCTGCATTTGATTCACGTTCAGTTATGAGTAAGTTTGCGACACCACCTCCTGCTAGAAATCTTGATATGTCGCGTGTGCTTGATGATGCTACTTCTGCTGTCCATGATGCTTGTGATGATGCTATGCTTGATACTGCTTTGCCACTAGATGCATTCCTTGATGCACAAATTGCTAGAGTTGCTGCTAGATGTGATGATACTTCTGAAACTGCTGATACTATTGAAGTAGAACCTGCTATTTTGCCTGTTAGAACTAGCTCTCCTAGATATGAATTGCCTGATATGCCTGAGGGTTATGTTATGGAGGGAGAGATAGCTGAGGACTTTCTTGCTTGTAAGGATAGCTATGATGTTGAGAAATTACTGCGCAAGTGGAAAGAAAAATCTTTGAACGCTAGGATGAAATACGACCCGAAGTTTGCTACTTCGCCTGTCTTTGTGACCGATAAGGATTACGAATTCTCTATCAACCTTGAGTTAATCACTCTGGTCGAATATGATCCTTTTCACGGTTATGAGTCTAAAACGGTTGTAGCCCATCTTACCAAACTCCACGATATAGCCACCCTATTCACTAGTGAGGAAAAGATTCGCCACTACTATATCCTCAAGCTGTTTTCTTTCTCGCTAAAGGATGATGCTAAAACTTGGTTCACTTCTCTTGCTCCTGGTTGTATGCGTAGCCCCCAGGATATGATCTACTACTTCTCTGAGAAATATTTCCCCGCCCATAAGAAGCAAACTGCTTTGCAGGAAATATGCAATTTTACGCAAGTTGAAGAAGAGAGTCTCCCACAAGCTTGGGGGAGGCTCGTCCAGCTACTGAATGCTTTGCCTGATCACCCTCTTGAGAAGAATGAA
Source organism: Hordeum vulgare subsp. vulgare (assembly GCF_904849725.1). NCBI lineage: Eukaryota > Viridiplantae > Streptophyta > Magnoliopsida > Poales > Poaceae > Hordeum > Hordeum vulgare. The sequence continues at coordinate 503,643,499 of NC_058520.1, read as the reverse complement.
ATACTTGATATCTTCTATAATGGACTAACCGATCCTTCTAAGGACCACCTGGATAGTTGTCTCGGTTGTGTTTTTAGGGAACGAACTGTAGAACAAGCTGAGATCCTATTGAATAATATTCTGTCCAATGAGAATGCTTGGACTATTCCCGAACCACCTCCTACGCCAACTCCGAAGAAAAGAGGTATTCTATTCCTCAGTCCTAAAGATATGCAAGAAGCTAAGAAATCTATGAAAGAGAAAGGCATTAAATCTGAAGATGTCAAAAATCTACCACCTATCAAAGAGATCCATGGTCTTGATAACCCGATATAGGTAGTAGAAGTAAATTCTCTTCGTAGATTCAATGAGAGTGACATTCCTTTTGATAAACCTGCTAGCTTATGCCTGGATGAATTTGAGAACTTTGTTGCCAAACAACAAAGTTTCAATGATTATGTTAGCATACAATTGGAACAGAATGCTCATATGCTTAGTCATTTAAGTGCTTGTGTGGATAGAAATGTCAATGATCTTAAGCTTCTGAGTAAACATGCCTCTATGGTCACCACTCGGGTAGAACAAGTACTTAAGGCTCAAAATGACTTGCTCAATGAGCTGAATGACAATTCTGTCAAAGTCGTCACTAGAGGCGGTAGAATGACCAAGGAACCTTTGTATCCTGAGGGTCATCCTAAGAGGATTGAATAAGATTCTCAAGGAGTTAGCATTCATGCACCTAGTCATCCTAGGAAGAAGAAGAAAGATGATAGGAACTTGCACGCTAGCAACCCTGTTGCTGTTACACCTGAGAGTCCAAACGATGTCTCTGTCTCTGATGCTGAAACACAATCTGGTGATGAACATGAGCCTAATGATAATATCAATAGTGATGTTCATGTTGATGCTCAACCTAGCAATGATAAGGATGTGGAGATTGAACCTGTTGATCTTAATAACCCACAGCCTAATAATAGAAGATACGATGAGAATGACTTCGCTGCTAGGGAGCATGGTAAAGAAAGGGAACCATGGGTTCAGAAACCCATGCCCTTTCCTCCCAAACCATCCAAGAAAAAGGATGATGAGGATTTTGAGCGATTCGTTGAAATGATTAGACCTGTCTTTCTGCAAATGCATTTGACAAATATGCTCAAAATGTCTCCATATGCTAAGTACATGAAGGATATTGTTACTAATAAGAGGAGGATACCTGAGGTTGAGATTTCCACCATGCTCGCTAATTATACCTTCAAGGGTGGAACTCCTAAGAAACCAGGTGATCCCGGAGTGCCCACTATACCTTGGTCCATTAAAGGCAACTACGTTAGAACTGCTTTATGCGACATTGGAGTCGGTGTTAGTGTTATGCCTCTCTCTCTATATCGTAGGCTTGAACTGGATAAGTTGACACCCACTGAAATCTCTCGGCAAATGGCCGACAAATCAACTGCTTTCCCTATCGGCATTTGCGAGGATGTGCCTGTTGTGGTTGCTAACATCATTATCTTAACAGACTTTGTTATTCTGAATATTCCCGAGGATGATGCCATGGCGGTCATCCTTGGGAGACCCTTTCTAAACACTGCAGGGGCTGTTATTGATTGCAACAAAGGCAATGTCACTTTCCATGTCAACGGTAATGAGCATACGGTGCACTTTCCGAAGAAACAATATCGAGTACATTGCATCAATGCTATCAAAAAAACTTCATCGATTCTTATTGGGAGCTTTGAATGCCCTATACCTACTGTCAAGATGAAGTATGATTTGCTTGTTGGGGATATCCACATCCCCATTGAGGTAACCTAGTGACTATTCGAAAATTCTCCGTTCTCTTTTGCAATTCGAAAAAGTTTGTCAAGGAGACTTGATCAACCTCATTGACGGATTTCTTTCGATGACCATGAGATGGATGAATCGAGGAGTCACAAACCTCTGTTCCAAGCTTTCACCTTCGGTTGCTTGGAATAAAAATGATAGATTTAGTTTGGTTGTCCCTGTTTTCTGTTTTTGCATTCTGAAGAAAAGTACCCCGAAAATAAAAGTTCTCTGAATGTCCTCAAAATCAAGTATGATTTTTCTGGAATTTTTGAAAAATACTGAGACGAAGAGCTAGTCAGGGGCTGCAAGAGTGGGCCGCAAGCCCTGGAGGCGCGGCACCCCCCTGGTCACGCCTCCCAGGCTTGTGGGGCCCACGTGCACCCCCTCCACTCATTCTAGCTCCCATCTGCTTCTCCTACCTCCAGAAAAAATCGTTTCGCAGCTCAAACCCGTGTTCTTGCTCTTCTTGCTAGGATTTTCGATCTCCTTGTGCAAAGCCCCATTTACCAAACTGTTTTGGGGAAATTGCTCCTTGGTAAGTGAATCCTCCATTGGTCCAATTAGTTTTTGCTCTAGTGCCTTATACATCGCGTATTTTTGCTGCCTTGGTGACCCTGTTCTTGAGCTTTGCATGCTAATTTTAGCTGGTCCCAAGTAGTTTTGATGCGTGATATGGCTTCTAGGCACTTGTGGGAGTAGTTGCTACGAGTTTTGTTGGGCCTTGTTCTCTTTTCCTTAGAGTCACTGAAAATTTCAGAAAAGGAAGATGTTCACGAGAAACTATCATGGTGGTTCCTCAAGCAAGAGAGGTCCTCGTCTCGTGATTCGGGAGCCCGGTCCTTACCAACCAAGGAACACACAGGTACAACCATGTGAATGGCCTTCTGATGAATTCATGATTCAGGCAGGTTTCAAACACGAGTTTGATACACTTGTTCACAACGTCGGACTCGAAGAATTCATCTCTGATAAATGTGAACAGTATGTTACTCTCACTGCCTCTTTTGTTTGTAGATTCAAATTTTCAGCTGGTCGTGACACATCCTTACTGTTTGATCTCTATGGCAAATCGTATACCATGGATTTAGAGGATTTCAATAGAATTTGCAAGATACCTGTTTGGGGTAGTCTTAGTGATCCTCCTAAATCTTCGGTTAGAGATTTTTTCTCTGGTATAACTCTCGGAGAAACTACAGATATTACGCAGGCTACCATGGGGAGCATTCATTTTCCCGCCTTGCATTACTTTGCCCTCTTCATAGGTAGATGCATTAACGGCAAGATTGAGCATTGTCACCTCTGCGCACCTGACCTTAGTATTCTTAAGAGCGCAATAACGGGTGATAGAAGTTTCAACATGGGAGCTATAATAGCAAGGAGGCTGAATAATAATGCTAATGAAGGGGATTTCTTTGGTGGGATCTATGCCACTCGCATAGCAAATTTTCTTGGAGTACCCATCTGTGAAGGAGATCCCCTGCTCCTTACATCTTTCCTTGATTGCGCCGCTTTGACACGCTATCAGTTCCTTGAGAGGGATGATGAATCCCTCCTATACCAGTTAATATTTAACCGACAGCGTGTTTTCCATATTACCCTTCCTGCTCCTGCCTTCTTTGACTTTCAGGTAAAACGGAGATATTACATAACCATAGGAGAGGCGGAGGAGTATGAGAGTGAGGCAAAGGTTGCTCGTCTCCGTGAGGCAGCTATTCAGGCAGTGGCTGCAGCGCTCCCGTACAACCCCCATTATGATTTTGGGTATCGCCCAGACCATCCTTGGGAGTAGACCAACTAAGGCGAAAAGCCTAAGCTTGGGGGAGTACGTGTTTCTCACCGACTTTATATTCTTGCTCACACTTTCACTTTGTTAGTCGGTGTTCACACTTTGCCACTATATCATCCATGCTATTTTATTGTCTTTTTCTCGCTTTCTTTTCGTGTGTTTGTCAGTTTGAGAAAACCCCAAAAGATTTTCTTGTTCTTCTTTTGCTTGTTGGGAGCTTTCCCGTGTAAATAGTTTTATTTTTCTTTGGGTCAAGGTAGAAGACCATGGTTACAATGTTTAGTGGCTCTCGCATGCATATCTATTTATCTGTCAAAGAGCCATATTACTTTGTTTCCTCCTTTGTGTTTGCTTGCAGATTCTAGCTTAGTCCAATGCACAAGCACTCTTATTATTGTTCACATCATTCGGTCGTGCAAGTGAAAGGCAATAATGACGATATATGATGAAGTGACTGAGCCTGGAAAAGCTGGTATGAACTCGATCTTTTTTTTTGTAAATATGACTAGCTCATCATTCCTCATTCATCTTTGTTGTGAGAGAAACATGTTTGCAATGACAACTTAGAGATCATAGTTTCTGATGCCATGCTTAATTAGCTAGGAGCTTATAATGGTTTGTCTTGGATGCCAACATGAATTTTGAGATGACTATGATGTAGTATGATAGGATGGTATCCTCCTTTGAATGATTCAAGTGGCTTGACTTGACGCATGTTTACGCATGTAGTTGAAACAAAATCAACATAGCCTCTATGATATTCATGTTCATGGTGATTTATGTCCTACTCATGCTTGCACTCAATGTTGGTTAATCTCAATGCATTTTGATGATTGTTGTCGCTCTCTAGTTGGTCGCTTCCCAGTCTTTTGCTAGCCTTCACTTTTACTAAGCGGGAATACTGTTTGTGCATCCACTTCCATAAAGCCAAAGTTGTTCCATATGAGTCCACCATACCTACCTATATGCGGTCTCTACCTGCCGTTCCAAGTAAATTTGCATGTGCCACTCTCTAAATCTTCAAGAAATGATCTGTTTTGCATGCCCGAACTGCTCATGTGGTGACGGGGGGCTGTCAGTATCTTCCATGCTAGGCGTGTTATCCTCGATATGTGTTTATTCACTATCATTCACGAGAAAGGGGCCGGTAATTGGAATGCCTAGTTCCATGCTCAAATCGAAAAGATAATTGCAAACAAAACTCCCCCTGGATTGATGTTGGTATGGGCGGCACCCGAGTATTCGGCTAGTCGTGGAGTGTGATTGACCGGTGGTGGGGGAGTCAAAACTTTACTTTTCTGTTTGGGAACCGCCTATAGCATGTGTAGCGTGGAAGATGGTGAAAACTCTTGGTCATTGTGTTGACAATGAAAGCATGCTACCCAAAATTATTTTCTCTGTTTTCAAAGCTTGAGCTCTCGCACCTCTGCAAATCAATGCTTCCCTCTACGAAGGGCCTGTCTATTTATGTTCCTGTTGAGTCATCCTCTTCTTATAAAAGCACCAATTAGAGAGCACCTCTGTCATTTTTATGCTTTGCTTTTGACTGATATTGAGTATGACTGTGACTGGATGTTCTTTGCCATGAATTACAATGTTTAGTCAGCCCTTGGTCTTTGAAGGTGCTCTGCATTTATGTTTTGCGGTCTTAGAAAGAGCTAGCGAGATACCACCTGTTCGTACAGCTTCATGATTGTTTTGATTGACGTGTTGACGTTTGAATTTTATTATTATTGCTCGCTAGTTGATTATGCAATTGGTATGAGTTTACCGTGAGACCTAGATATCATTTGCTTATGTGGTTAGCTTGTGATCTTGCTGAAAATCTGAATATGAGTTAGACATAGTTGCAACAACAAGATCAAACACAGTTCGTCAAAGTTTTTCTTTTGTCTCTTTCAGTTTGTCAACTGAATTGCTTGAGGACGAGCAAGGTTTTAAGCTTGGGAGAGTTGATACGTCTCCGTCGTATCTACTTTTCCAAACTCTTTTGCCCATGTTTTGGACTCTAATTTGCATTATTTGAATGGAACTAACCCGGACTAACGTTGTTTTCAGCAGAATTGCCATGGTGTTGTTTTTTCGCAGAAATAAAAGTTCTCGGAATGACCTGGAAATTTACGAGGATTTTTTGTGGAACATATAAAAAATAGTGGCACAAGAATCAATCGGAGGGGTGGAGCATGGAGCCCACAAGCCCACCAGGCGCGGGGCCCCCTGGTCGCGCCTAGCAGGCTTGTGGGGCCCACGTTGCTCCACCGCCTCCAATTCCAGCTTTATTTAGTCCCTTTCATCCGGAAAAAAATCAAGGAGAAGAGTTCATCGCGTTTTATGATACGGAGGCGGCGCCACCTTCTGTTCTTCCTCTGGAGGGCAAATCTGGAGTCCGTTCTGGGCTCCGGAGAGGGGAGATCGTCGCCATCGTCATCACCAACCTTCCTTCATCACCAATTCCATGATGCTCTTCACCGTTCGTGAGTAATCTCATCGTATGCTTGCTGGACGGTGATGGGTTGGATGAGATCTATCATGTAATCGAGTTAGTTTTGACGGGGATTGATCCCTAGTATCCACTATGTTCTGAGATTGATGTTGCTACTACTTTGCCATGCTTAATGCTTGTCACTAGGGCCCGAGTGCCATGATTTCAGATCTGAACCTATTATGTTGTCGCCAATATATGTGTGTTCTTGATCCTATCTTGCAAGTTGTAGTCACCTACTATGTCTTATAACCCGGCAATCTCGGAGTGACAATAGCCGGAACCACTCCCGGAGATGACCATAGTATGAGGAGTTCATGTATTCAGCAAGTGTTAATGCGTTGGTCCGGTTCATTATTAAAAGGAGAACCTTAATATCTCGTAGTTTCCATTAGGACCCTACTGCCACGGAAGGGATGGACAATAGATGTCATGCAAGTTCTTTTCCCTAAGCACGTATGACTACATACGGAATACATGCCTACATTACATTGACGAACTGGAGCTAGTTACATATCTTTCCGTGTTATAACTGTTGCATGATGAATAGCATCCAGCATAATCATCCATCACCGATCCAATGCCTACGAGTTTTTCCTACTGGTCCTTGCTATGTTACTTTGCTGCTACTTCTGTCACTGTTGCTACTGTTACTCTGCTGCTACTACTGTTACTTTGCTGCTACTGCTTTCACTATTGGTACTGGTTACTGCTACTACTGTTGTTATCATACTACCTTGCTACTCATATTTTGCTGCAGATACTAATTCTTTCAGGTGTGGTTGAATTGACAACTCAACTGTTAATACTTGAGAATATTCTTTGGCTTCCCCTTGTGTCGAATCAATAAATTTGGGTTGAATACTCTACCCTCGAAAACTATTGCGATCCCCTATACTTGTGGGTTATCAGGGAACGTAGTAATTTCAAAAAAAAACCTACGCCATACAAGGATCTATCTATGGAGAAACCAGCAACAAGCAAAGGAGTAGAGCATCTTCATACCTTTGAAGATTGCTAAGCGGAAGCGTTGCTAGAACACGGTTGATGGAGTCGTACTCGTAGTGATTCAGATCGCGGTGGATTCCGATCTATGAGCAGAACGTTGGCGCCTCCGCGTTCAACACACGTGCAACCCGGTGACGTCTCCAACACCTTGATCCAGCAAGGAGGGAGGAGAGGTTGAGGGAGAACTCCGGCAGCATGACGGCGTGGTGACGGTGGAGTTACGTGGCACTCCGACAAGGCTTCGCCAAGCACCACAGAGGACGAGGACGAGGAGGAGGAGTAGGGCTGCGCAGAGAGAGAGAGAGAGAAGTTGTCTCAAGTCAGCCCCAAAACCCTCACTATATATAGGAGGAGAGGAAGGAGGGTGCCAACCCTTAGGGTTTCCTGTTGGAAATATGCCCTAGAGGCAATAATAAAATGGTTATTATCATATTTCCTTATTCATGATAATCGTCTATTGTTCATGCTATAATTGTATTAACAGGAAACAATAATACATGTGTGAATAAATAGATCACAATGTGTCCCTAGAAAGCCTCTAGTTGGCTAGCTCGTTGGTCAATAGATGATCATGGTTTCCTGGTCATGGGCATTAGATGTCATTGATAACGGGATCACATCATTAGGAGAATGATGTGATGGACAAGACCCAATCCTAAGCATAGCAATAGATCGTATTGTTCATATGGTAAAGTTTTTCTAATGTCAAGTGTCTTTTCCTTCGACCTTGAGATTGTGCAACTCCCGGATACCGTAGGAGTGCTTTGGGTGTATCAAACGTCACAATGTAACTGGGTGACTATAAAGGTGCACTACGGGTACCTCTGAAAGTGTTTGTTGGGTTGGTACAAATCGAGATCGGGATTTTTCACTCCGTGTGACGAAGAGGTATCTGTTGGCCCACTCGGTATAACATCATCATGAGCTCAATGTGACTAAGGAGTTAGTCACACGATGACGTGCTATAGAACGAGTAAAGAGACTTACCGGTAACGAGATTGAACAAGGTATAGGTATACCGATGATCGAATCTCGGGCAAGTTCTATACCGACAGACAAAGGGAATTGTATACGGGATTGATTGAATCCTTGACATCGTGGTTCATCCGATGAGATCATCGTGGAGCAAGTGGGAGCCACCATGGGTATCCAGACCCCGCTGATGGTTATTGGCTGGAGAGGTGTCTCGGTCATGTCTACCTGTCTCCCGAACCCGTAGGGTCTACACACTTAAGGTTCGATGACGCTAGGGTTATAGGGAATTGTTATACGAGGTTATTGAAAGTTGTTCGGAGTCCCGGATGAGATCTCGGACGTCACGAGGAGCTCCAGAATGGTCCGGAGGTGAAGATTGATATATAGGACGGATGGTTTCGGACACCGGAAGTGTTTCGGGCGTCACCGGTAACGTACCGGGACCATCGGAGGTGGCCCCGGGGGTCCACCGAAAGGGGGCAACGACCCCGGGAGGCTAGATGGGCCAAGTGCGGGAGGGAACCAGCCCCTAGGTGGGCTGGTGCACCCCCCCCCCCACTCAGCCCATGGCGCAGGAAGAAGGGAGAGGGGGGAACCCTAGCGCAGGTGGGCCTAAGGCCCACGAGAAGGGTGCGCCACCCCTTCTCCCCCCCCCCTTGGCCGCCGCACCTCCCCCCATCTAGGGTTGCCGCCCCTCCCAGGAGAGGGAAACCCTCAAGGGGGCGCAGCCCCTCCCTCCCCCTATATATAGTGGGCACTTTTAGGCTTTTGGAGACACAGTTTTCCCTCTCCCTCGACGCAGCCCTGCTCTTCTTTCTCCTCCTCTGTGCCGGTGCTTGGCGAAGCCCTGCCGGGAGACCTCGTCTCTCCATCGACACCACGCCGTTGTGCTGCTGGAGTTCTTCCCCAACCTCTCCCTCCTCCTTGCTGGATCAAGGTGTGGGAGACGTCACCGGGCTGCACGTGTGTTGAACGCGGAGGTGTCGTAGTTCGGCACAAGATCGGAATCACACCGCGATCTGAATCGCCGCGACTACGACTCCATCAACCGCTTCTGCTTAGCGATCTTCAAAGGTATGAAGATGCACTCACCCCTCTCTCGTTGCTGGTCTCTCCATTGGAAGATCTGAATATGCGTAGGATTTTTTTTGAATTTATGCTACGTTCCCCAACAGTGGCATCCGAGCCAGGTTTTCTATGGGTAGATTCTATGCACGAGTAGAACACAAAAGGTTGTGGGCGATGATTTGTCAATTGCTTGCCGCTACTAGTCTTATTCTTTTACGGCGGTATTGTGGGGTGAAGCGGCCCGGACCGACCTTACACGTACGCTTACGTGAGACTGGTTCCACCGACAGACATGCACACCGTGCATAAAGGTGGCTAGCGGGTGTCTGTCTCTCCTACTCTAGTCGGATTGGATTTGATTAGTAGTAGTGATAGCAGTAGTTGGCGTGACGACTTCACGGAGACACGATGATGGAGATCATGATGATGGAGATCATGGTGTCACGCCGGTGACGATGATGATCATGCGATGCCTGAAGATGGAGATCGAAAGAGCAAAGATGATAATGGCCATATCATGTCACTATATGATTGCATTGTGATGTTTATCATGTTTTTCATCTTATTGCTTAGAACGATGGTAGCATAATAATATGATCCCTCTTAAAATTTCGAGAACGTATTCCCCTAAGTGTGCACTGTTGCGAAGGATCGTTGTCTCGAAGCACCACGTGATGATCGGGTGTGATAGATTCTAACGTTCGCATACAACGGGTGTAAGCCAGATTTACACACGCGAAACACCTAGGTTGACTCGACGAGCTTAGCATGTACAAACATGATCTCGAATACAAGAGACCGAAAGGTCGAACATGAGTCATATGGTTGAATACGATCAGCATGAAGTTGCTCACCATGGTGACTAGTCCGTCTCACGTGATGATCGAACACGGGTTAGTCAACATGGATCATGTATCACTTAGATGACTAGAGGGATGTCGATTTAAGTGGGAGTTCATACTTAATTTGATTAAATGAACATAATTGTCATGAACTTAGTATAAAATTAGTCTTTATAAATATTGTAGATGACCAACGTCAACCTCAATTTCAACGCATTCCTAGAGAAAAACAAGCTAAAAGATGATGGTAGCAACTATGCGGACTGGGTTCGCAACTTGAAGCTCATCCTTGAAGCAGCTAAAAAGGCTTATGTCCTTGATCGCCGCTAGGTGACTGTTGGGGATATTGCCTGTTAAGTGACCCGCCGAATATGGGCCGGGTTACTTAAGGCGATTCATCCTTTATGGCTAGTTGGGCCTCACCCGGGCGTTTCCAAGTCGCAAGATGGTTATGATTTATGGAAGGACTCTGAGTTTTGCAAGACGGCGACTTAGAGACCGCAGTGGTCACGATTTGTAAAGAGGAGGGGACTCTTGTAAACCCTAAGGCTTCGACCTATATATAAAGGCGAGTCTAGAGGGGGAGAGGTTGGGTTAGAAATCATCGAGTGCTAGGTTAGGGCGAGTTACGCCTTCCTTGTAATCGAATCCACATCAATACACACAAAGCAGGACGTAGGCTATTTCCTCTTCTCGAGGGGCCGAACCTGGGTAAATCGCCGTGTCTCTCCCGCTTAACCCCTTTGAGTCGCCACCAAGGTGCGATGGCTCCAGTACTAAGTCCTTTCACGAGGACATCTGCCGTGACAAAACCACGACAGTTGGCGCCCACCTTGGGGCCCGCGCACGGTGGAGTTGAGTTCTCAAAGGGAGCCCTACCGGGGTCTGGGAGTTATGCAGCGGCGCTCATGACTTGGAGCCGACGCGACATAGCCTACATCGACAACCGGCGATGGGGACCTGAAGCAAATTCTCTCGAATCAGGCTACAGGGTCCCCTTCGGCAAGATCAACGTCTTCATCGGCATGATCGGGTCATCCATTCCTGAGCCGGACACCTCCTCCGACATCGTCGAGCCGGCCAGGTACGTTCATCCAGTCATAACCCGGAATCTGACCCGACCGGTCTTTGTGGGTTTCACACAGGGGTCGGAGGAGCCAGAGCGTGCGGCGGCTCAGGAGGTCACCCCCGTCAACTCTGACGACGAGTCATCCATGGGCGATTCCGATTCCATCCAGTCCCTCCACGGAGACGGTCTCGGGGGCTTGTCGTTGGCCATGGATCCGGAAGTCCTCGATCGAACCCGCCGCCAGATCGCCATCTACATGGCCGGGGCGACTCAACCCGCATAGAATCCCGCCGGAGGCGATGGAACCGGCGGGACGTCCAGAAGCGCACCAGCAGTCCTGGTGGATTTAGCGGCGGAAATCACAAGACTAATGTCAACCCCCTCACGCCTGAGAACCAGGAAGAGATAAATGCGGAGTTAGCAAAACTGAGGGAGGCGGTGGCGAAGGCCCATCGAGATGCTGAGACGGAGTCCGCCAGGATGGAAACTCGACAAGCCCAGATTACGGCCGAAAGGATGCGGTTGAACACCGACAATTGGCGGCTTGAAAGACAGCAGCGCGCATCCGACGCCGTCCATCAGCGGAGGCACCAGGGACGCCTGCCCCATGATCTTAATCCAACCCGCCTGTTCGACACTCCCCAAACACCCGGGATGGGAGCCGCCTCGGCAGGAGGGCTTGGCCGCCCTCCTAACCCGCTGCTTCAGACGACGGAGGGTCAAATTCCTCGTTTCCGTACCCCTCGGGGCCACTTCTCTAACCCGGTGGATAACGTGCTTGCCGCAACTCGCCATCTGGAGTCTCTCCCGATCCACGGCAACACCCCGGCTGAGATCGAAGCAAGGAACGCCATCGAGATGTTGAAAACGGCGGTGGTCCAAAACGCGCAGTTCTCACACAGCCCCGAGCGATTGCACTCCACCCCCCAGGCGAGTTATACCAGGGGCTGGCCGGAGGATCAGCCAGCCATAAACAGCGCCCCGCGACACCTCCCGCAGGACAACCCGCCCGAGCGGGACCCGCCGAGCAAAGGTCCACCCAACATTCAAGAGGCTCAGACTCCTCCCGCGGGAACCAGAGGGCGAGTTGGGGTGCCCTGCTTATCCCTGGCCCTTCGAAACGAAAGAATGCCCAAGGATTTCAAAGGACCAAGAAAGGTGCCTAATTACACACCAGATCTCGAACCAACATCTTGGATCGAGGGCTATGAGATAGCCATGGACATGCTCGACGTAAACGAGGCAGTTTGCGCCAGATATTTCACCATGATGCTCGAGGGATCGGCACGCACTTGGTTGAAAAATTTACCCCCCAATTCTATCCAGTCCTGGGCCGAGTTAAAGGAGCGTTTCATCAAAAACTTCCGGGGAACCTGTAAACGACCGATGACAATCGTCGACTTGCAACACTGCGTGCAACGCCCGGATGAATCAGCGCATCATTGGTCGCGGCGAGTCGCGGAAATTATCCATTCATCGGATGGCATCACGGCGGCGCAGGCTGTGCTTATCCTCGAGCACAACTGCCACTACGAACCGCTGGTCCAGAAGCTGGGGCGACTCAAACGGAAAGTTCAGGATATGGGCGAGCTAATGGATACCCTCACTAGGTACGCCGAAGCCGATGACACCAAGGATCCCGGCGAGGATGGCAAGGGTAACTCGCCCAAGAAAGGCGATTCAACGAATAAGCATACCCGCCTCCAAGGCCGCAACCGTCATAACTAGGGGACCAACGGCAAGCGTAGGCCGCATGAGGAGCCCTTGGATCTGGTTGCCAACACCAACGCCAATGACGGCAAAAAGAAGAATCGAGGCTTCAGTGGGAAAAGACCGCGTAACTATGAAGAGCTGCTCAAAGGCCCTTGCCCGCACCACGCCACGGCCGATGGCCCGGCGGGCCACTCCTGGGAGAACTGCTTCGTGATGCGGGAATTTCGGGCCGAGGCAATCAAGAAGAGCCAGAGCGAAGACCCGAACCGTCGCCAAGACCAACTCGCCGCGCCCAACCAAAGGCACAACCCCTTCGGCGGCTTTCCCGAACAAGAGGCTCAGGGGGGGCCGCAGCCAGGCGGCGGCCAGTACCCGGTGCACCACCACCGGCGGTACAACCCGCCAGGAGTCTTCCAGCAACCGCCCCCACCGGGGGCTCCGCAGGACCAGGATGACCATGGGGGCTTCCGCAACAATCCTAAACAGCTAAGTAACGGGCAATATCATGTTTTCACCACTAATGCTTGCAGACGTGATAAAAAGGTAAATCACCGGGCGTACAGCGTAATTGAGCCGGCGGTTCCCAGATATCTCCACTGGTCCGAACAGACCATAACATGGAGCAGAGAGGATCATCCGCCGAGAATAAATAACCCGGGCGACCTGGCCTTGGTCGTGGCTCCCCAAGTGGCGGGTTACACTCTATCGAAAGTACTAATGGATGGCGGCAGCAGCATTAATATCCTATACTTCGACACCTTCCGGAGGATGAATCTACTAGAGAAAGACTTGATGCCTTCCACCACGGTTTTCCACGGCATCGTCCCGGGCAAATCCGCTTATCCGATTGGCCGGGTCAGGCTCTCAGTAGCGTTCGGAACTGCACAGAACTACAGGTCGGAGTCTCTGGTCTTCGAGGTGGTCAAATTAAAAAGCCCGTACCATGCGCTGTTCGGGCGACCGGCTTACGCTCGCTTCATGGCCCGCCCGTGCTACGTCTACCTCAAGCTCAAAATGCCTGGTCCTAAAGGGCCCATCACGGTCGACGGAGATAGAAGGATTGCAAAGGAGTTTGAGGAAGGAGACGCGGCCTACGCGGAAGTCGCCTGCGCGGCGGAGGAGCTCAAAAACCACCGGGCCAATGTTGATCCGGCAGACATGTCACCGCTCAAGAAACCGACTATAGATTCCGGGTCGCCCCTCAAGTTCAAGCCAACGGATGACACGAAGACAGTCGACTTCGTCCCTGGCGATTCATCCAAGCAGTTTACCATTGGAACAGGTCTGGACCCCAAATAGGAAAGCGCGCTCATCGAATTCATCCGTGAGAATCGGGACATCTTCGCATGGAAACCCTCTGACATGCCGGGTGTACCGAGAGAATTCGCTGAGCACCATCTTAATATTGACCCAAAATGCAAACCTGTCCAACAATACCTCCGCAGGTTTAACGAGGAGCGACGGAAGGCGATTGGAGAGGAAGTCGCCCGTCTTTTAGCCGCCGGGTTCATCGTGGAAGTCTTTCATCCCAAATGGCTAGCTAACCCGGTGTTAGTACTCAAGAAGAATGGCACTTTCCGTATGTGTATTGAGTATACGGACCTCAACAGAGCTTGCCGCAAGGATCCTTTCGCTCTTCCCCGCATCGACCAAATCATTGACTCGGTGGCGGGATGCGAACGATTGTGCTTTTTGGACGCTTATTCGGGTTATCATCAGATCAAAATGGTTGTGGAAGATCAAGAAAAGACTGCTTTCATAACCCCCTTCGGGGCCTTTTGCTATGTGTCCATGCCGTTCGGGCTCAAGAGCGCAGGGGCGACTTACCAGCGCTGCATCCAGAATTGTCTTCATAGCCAAATTGGCCGCAACGTCCATGCTTATGTTGACGACATTGTGATCAAGACCCGCCGGGAGGAGACACTTCTGGAAGACCTTAAGGAAACCTTTGACAATTTACTGGTATATCAGATGAAGCTAAATCCTACCAAGTGCGTTTTCGGCGTACCTGCGGGAAAACTACTGGGTTTCTTGGTATCGGAGCGCGGCATCGAGGCTAACCCGGACAAAATTGAAGCGGTTACCTCCCTCGGCAAGCCGACGAATGTTAACCAAGTTCAGCGATTGGCGGGTCGCATTGCGGCTCTCAGTCGTTTTGTAAGCCGCCTCGGAGAAAAGGCGATTCCGCTCTATCAATTGTTGAGAAAGTCTGACCGATTCGTGTGGACAGAGGAAGCTGACGAGGCACTTCAGGCCTTGAAACATCAATTGGTTAACCCGCCGGTCCTGGCGGCCCCGGCTGAAAAGGAGCCTATGCTCCTGTATATCGCCGCGAATTCCAAAGCGGTCAGCGTGGCTGTGGTCGTCGAAAGAAAGGAGGAAGGAAAGGAATACCCGGTACAACGCCCGGTGTACTTTATCAGTGAGGTGTTAACTCTTTCCAAACAGCGATACCCACATTGGCAGAAACTGGTCTATGGGGTGTTCATGGCGAGTCGGAAGCTTAAACATTATTTCCAAGAACACCCAATCACCGTGGTCAGTTCCGCGCCCCTCGGCGACGTCATCCAAAACCGCGAGGCAACAGGGCGAATCGCCAAATGGGCAATAGAACTCGGGTCACGTCACATTCAGTATACCCCCCGCACGGCCATCAAATCCCAGGCACTGGTTGATTTCGTCAATGATTGGACGGAGCTTCAGGCTCCGGAAGATCGACCTGACCTTACCTATTGGACTATTTATTTTGATGGATCCAGACAGTTGGAGGGCTCGGGGGCTAGTGTGGTGTTGATATCCCCTCAAGGAGATAAGTTCTGCTACGTCCTCCGGCTCATGTTCCCTTGTACAAATAATGCGGCAGAGTATGAAGCTCTGCTTCACGGTTTGCGACTAGCAAAAGAGATGAACCTAACCCGAGTCAGGTGTTTTGGGGACTCAGATCTGGTGGCGCAACAGGTTTCGGGCACCTGGGACTCTCGAGATCCTATGATGGCGGCTTACAGGCGAGCCGTATCTAACGTGGCGGGCTATTTTCATGGGTACCAGGTCGATCATGTCGATCGGCGACTCAACGAAGCAGCTGATGCCCTCTCGCGACTCGGCTCACAGAGAAAACCGGTCCCCCCTAATGTCTTCTTAGATGTCCTGCATAAACCGTCCGTAACTGTACCCACGGAGGAGGAATTGGCGATACCAGATCCCGAGTCTCATCTTGTGGCGGCTCTCCATATCGCTCCGGATTGGGCTCTTCCTTATCTAGCTTATCTTGCTCGTGGCGAGTTACCCACTGACGAAGTTTTGGCTCGCCAGATTGTTCGGCGTAGCAAGTCCATGGTCATCATTAATGGCGAGCTATATAAACGAAGTGCTTCAGGGGTCTTTCAGCGGTGCGTTTCCTCCGAGGAAGGATGCACAATCCTTAATGACATCCATTCTGGAGACTGCGGACATCACGCCGGGTCACGTTCTTTGGTATCAAAAGCCTTTCGACACGGTTTCTTCTGGTTGACGGCTCACGCAGATGCAGAAGATATAGTACGGCGGTGCGAGGGGTGCCAACGATACGGGAGACAGGCTCATGTGCCGGCTCAAGAATTGAGGATGATCCCCATTACTTGGCCTTTCGCGGTCTGGGGGCTGGACATGGTCGGTCCCTTTAAGATGTCCTCCAACAAGAAAACCCACTTATTGGTGGCGGTTGATAAATTCACTAAATGGATCGAGACGGAGCCTGTTGGGACCTGCGACGCGGAGACTGCGGTAAAATTTCTGAAGAAGCTGATTTTCCGTTTTGGATATCCGCACAGTATCATCACAGACAATGGTACTAACTTGTCCCAAGGAGCGATGCTGGATTTCTATCGCCGTGAACATATCCGGCTTGATATCTCTGCAGTTGCTCACCCGCAGTCTAACGGACAGGCCGAGCGGGCGAATCAGGAAATTTTGCGAGGGATCAAACCTCGACTCATAATTCCCCTGGAAAGAACTCCAGGATGTTGGGTGGAGGAGTTACCTTCGGTATTATGGAGCATCCGAACCACCCCGAATCGGTCCACGGGGTTCACTCCTTTCTTCTTGGTCTATGGTGCAGAGGCCGTCCTCCCTACTGACATAAGGCATGATTCTCTTAGAGTCGCCGCATATGTGGAGCAGGACAACGAGCTGGCGCGTCAGGACTCTTTGGACACCTTGGAAGAGGCACGTGACTTAGCAGCGGCTCGCTCGGCGATCTATCAGCAAGATCTGCGGCGTTATCATAGTCGCCGGGTGAAGAGTCGGACCTTCGAGGAAGGCGATTTGGTGCTTCGACTGATACAAGACCATGCACAAGCTTTCGCCCCCTTGGGAGGGACCTTTCGTTGTCAGCAAGAACCTCCGCAATGGTTCTTACTACTTGATGGATCTTCGGTCTGATCGACCGACTACGGGGGCTGAGTCAACTCGCCCTTGGAATATTGCCCATTTGCGGCCTTATTACACCTGAGTTCTTAAAACTCCATGCTTTGTAAGTTTTTCGGTTTTTCATTATGGAATAATATAATGTTTCCCTGACTCGGGGGCTTCTTCTTTAAGAAAAAGAAAGAGCAATTTCATGACATCCTGTTGCGACCTTATGAGCCGACAGAACATGCATTAAGGGTGGGTGCACGAGCTTTCTGACTCGCCTCCCCCTGTCGCGACCGTATGAGCCGACGAAACCTGCATTAAGGGTGGGTGCACGAGTTTCCTGACTCGCCCCCTCCTGTCGTGACCGTATGAGCCGACGAAACCTGCATTAAGGGTGGGTGCACGAGTTTCCTGACTCGCCCCCTCCTGTCGCGACCGTATGAGCCGACGAAACCTGCATTAAGGGTGGGTGCACGAGCTTCCTGACTCGCCCCCTCCTGTCGCGACCGTATGAGCCGACGAAACCTGCATTAAGGGTGGGTGCACGAGCTTTCTGACTCGCCTCCCCCTGTCGCGACCGTATGAGCCGACGAAACCTGCATTAAGGGTGGGTGCACGAGCTTTCTGACTCGCCTCCCCCTGTCGCGACCGTATGAGCCGACGAAACCTGCATTAAGGGTGGGTGCACGAGCTTTCTGACTCGCCTCCCCCTGTCGCGACCGTATGAGCCGACGAAACCTGCATTAAGGGTGGGTGCACGAGCTTTCTGACTCGCCTCCTCCTGTCGCGACCGTATGAGCCGACGAAACCTGCATTAAGGGTGGGTGCACGAGCTTTCTGACTCGCCTCCCCATGTCGCGACCGTATGAGCCGACGAAACCTGCATTAAGGGTGGGTGCACGAGCTTTCTGACTCGCCTCCCCCTGTCGCGACCGTATGAGCCGACGAAACCTGCATTAAGGGTGGGTGCACGAGCTTTCTGACTCGCCTCCCCCTGTCGCGACCGTATGAGCCGACGAAACCTGCATTAAGGGTGGGTGCACGAGCTTTCTGACTCGCCTCCTCCTGTCGCGACCGTATGAGCCGACGAAACCTGCATTAAGGGTGGGTGCACGAGTTTCCTGACTCGCCCCCTCCTGTCGCGACCGTATGAGCCAACAAAATTACTCGTGTTATGATTTGACCTTGGAAATCTTTATCCTCACTGCTTACTTGTTAAAACTGTTTGTGGTTCTTTTCACAGATAAGGTGCTCAAGGCTTTCATCCTTGGCGGATTGAGCATTTCAGGCGACTCTGATAAGGATTAACAAAATATTTTAAACCGCCTCAAAGGCGATATAAGGTTTTTTTTTTGCAGAAGATGTCATCAAAAGATAGTACTGACTATTACATGGCTCTTGGGCCAAATTCAAGGAAAATCTATTCCGCTAAATCCTGGCGTGAGCTCTGACCAGCTTCGATTTGTAAATCGCCCAAGACCCAATTGCATCTGGACAAAGAGGCAAAATCGTCTTCATCGGTCAAGATTGATGCCAGGTCTGTTTCCCAGTCAAAGGGATTCTTGGGTCGCCGAGGGATAAGATTGGTCACCACGAATGTTGGCGGGCTGATTTTCTTATTCTTGTCATCGTAAGCCGCCTGATATTTTGTCAAGTCAAGGCTGGCGGCGAGTTGGGTCGCGGCCAGTCGAGAATCCTTGACAACCTTCTGGTAGTCTTCTTCCACGAACTCCGAGCCGTCATCTTTAAGCTGAGGGAAGCCGACAGCTACTTCTTCCAAATTGATTTCTGGAGCATACGCCAGGCAGCGACTCAGAGCCGTCAGGACACCCTTCCGGGCGGCTGATCGGGTTAACTCGCCGATCTGGGGAGGCAGTGTGGATAGATATCCAAGCACCTTCTTGATAGAAGTTATGGGCTCCTTTGCACCAATCACAGCTTTGACGGTCAGCACACTGCCTGTGTACAGCTGTTCCGTCAGCGTATAGATTGCCTTCAGCATCAACACGCTGTCATCTTGCAGATTGGCGACTCTCGAGCCTGTGATTAAATAACCGGTAAGTTAAACATTGAGGAATTTTGCCCAAGGAAGAGGATAAGATTGGCGAGTTAGGTAAAGCTTACCAAAGATGGCTTGAGTCATGTTGGAAATATGGCGCTTTAAGCCGGATAGCTCCTGCTGCACAGTTGCCAGCTTTGCTTCTGCTTTTTCGGCTCTCGTCAAAACCGCGCTGTGGTCAGCCTAAGTTCTTTCTAACTCGGCTTTGAGTTTTTCCAGTTCAACCAGAGCCAGCTTATATTTGTCTTCCGACTGAGCTCGGGCATCTTGTTGGTCAGCCAAGTTTTTCCTTAAGTCGCCCAGGGCCAGTTCGGTCTGGGCAAGGTTTTCCTGTTCAAAATTTAAAAACAGAGACAAGTCTCAGAATTATTGCAAGGCAATACCCCTGACACTTGGGGGTAATGTATAATTTTTCAAGGGAAATTATACAGAAATCAAGACCCGGCTCATCATTTTACTGATGACCCGGCCCTTGGGGGTTACTGGTCGCGAAGCTTTTAAAAGACCCGGCTCATCATTTTACTGATGACCCGGCCCTTGGGGGTTACTGGTCGCGAAGCTTTTAAAAGACCCGGCTCATCATTTTACTGATGACCCGGCCCTTGGGGGTTACTGAGGATAATATAGAGTATAAATTTTTACCTCATGTTTGTTATTTAACATCTTCAGCAGATTCTTTTCCATCTCGTAACTCGCTTCCAGGCGACTTGCGAAGCCAGAACAGAGCTCTTTAAACTCCAGACCTGCATAGTCAGAAAGTTTCGCCTTGGAAGGCCCAGACTCGAGAATTGATGGAGAAGGGGATGTTGTATGTTTGGAGAGGATTGTCTCTGCCGGCTTGGAAAAACCAAAACCAGTAATGACCACAGCATCTGGGTCATCAGCTGTCGCCATTATGACCGGTGATCTAGGGACATCCATTGATCCTTTGGGCGACTCAGGAGGGTTTGCTTGAATTGTTGGCTCGTTTTGACTCGGATCCTCTTGAGTTGGAATAGCTTTCCTTGGAGGTTCAGGAGTGGCGTCAGGGTTTGATCCACTGGTCTTCCTCTTTTTGGCTTGCGCCCTAATGAAAGAGATAGGCGTGTTAAAAAATTATTATTAAGAAGAGTATTATTCTCAAGGATCAGGACAAGGAACTTACCCCGGGACTCGGATCATTGGTGGAAGGGTCGACATCACTGAGTCGCCAGAAGTGGGGGGAGAATCCTGCAGAATTGGTACATCGATAATACTGGTGGGTTAGGACTGTGATCAAAGCAGCACGAACAATGGTTGCTCAAATAAGAAAAGGAGGTACCTCGCTTGGTTTTCTTTTGTTCCTTGTTGGCAAGCCAGGTGTCAGGTCGCCAGAATGACTTCGCGTTTTCCGTTTCGAGGCGTGCTGCGTTTTCTTCAGTAAGAAATGTGGGTCCAAATGGGCATTTGGATGTGAGAGAGGTACTTTCCCACATATTCGCCGGGCCGGCTTAGGTGGAGAAGGAGATGAATCGGAAGAGACGGAAATTACCTCGACAGAGTCTTCCTGGCTCTCGTTATCTTCATTCTGTTATAAGAGGAGCGAGAGATAAGTAAAAGTTAAAAAGGTGATGAGTGGCGAGTGAAAATGAGGACGGATTGGTACCTCTGAGAGTGCGTCGCCAGCTTGAGATTCGTCGACTTCAGATGGCTCGGCCGCAGCCGATTTGCCTTTGCCTTTGTTTTTCTTGGAAGGCGGCTTAGCGCTCTTCATGGCTTGTTTCTTAGGTCTCCTAGACCAGAACTTGTCGCCTTTCTGGAAGGGGATATGGCATGAAGTCATGATGACAGTAAACCAGATAAAATAAAAGTTGAGGGCGAGTTAGCTTTGGTTACCTTGGGTGCCGGGTTAATCTTGCAGAAGGGCTTAAGGCCATTTGGCCGCATTTCGCTGCGGGTTCGCCGGTCAGCTTCCTGATGATGGTGACTATGTATTTTTTCTGTTAATGCTGTATTGAAGTAGCATTGGGGATGATCCAGAGTACCGTCAAAATCGCACATCAGGCCGTCTCGGCGGCTCAGAGGAAGGATCCGCCATTCGACCCAGCAGCGAATCAAGTCAACCCCGGTGAGACCGTTGTTCGTCAAGGATCTCAGTTCGGACAGAATTGGGACGAATTCCGACTCTTCTTCCTCGGTGAGCTTGTCAGGGAGCTTGAAGTTGACTGGGAGGCGGTTTGGCCTGTAACCCTGAAGTTTATTTTCGCCGGCAGGGGACGTTTCCTTGCAGTAGAACCAAGATTCACCCCAGCCTTTGGGATGGCTAGGCATAGTGAGTGCAGGGAACGGACTGTCCCTGCGACGCTGGACGTTGACCCCGCCGAGTTCCAAACTGGGGCCGTTGTGGAACTCCGTCTGGCGATTCAAGTGGAAAAAGTACCAAAACAGAGGGACGGAAGGCTCGATCCGCAGATAAGCTTCGCAAAGGACTTGGAATTGACTCAGGTTGCTTATGGAATTGGGTCCCAAATCCTGGAGTCGGACGTTCATAAAATTCAGGGCGTCTCTAAGGAATTTAGATCCGGGCGGTTTAAAACCCCGTTCTAAGTGTTCCACAAAAACCACTATCTCCCCTTCCTTAGGGTTGGGTAGGTCTTCTCCTAACCCGGTGCACCATCCAATGACGTCTTGAGGATCCAAGCAGCCTGCTTTCACGTAATTCGCCAAAATAGCATCGTCAACTTTGGTGGGGAGCCAATCGCTCTTGAAAACAGCACCCATGCTACAAATAGGCAAGAAAATGGTATTACATGTCTCGAACATTTATTATGTGAGTCGGGACTAGCTTCTGCTTAACCCGCCGGATTGGGAGGCCGGGTTGGGCTGATGTGGCGACTTATCGGAGCAGGGCTATTCTCAGAAGCGATGCTACTGTGGGTGGTAAAATCTATTCTTTCCGAAACACTAAGGGAAGGACGAGGTCCCCAAACAGCTTTTTGCAAACAGTGGAAGAGGGATGGATCTATTCAACGGATATAAAAGCTTACGGACGTGGCTACAACATGAACGGTGTGTGATCAGGATGGTGCCTCATGTTTAAAAAGGCTAGTCTGTTGCGAAAATTCGCAAGGGCACAGATGGATAGCATTGTTCGAAACACTAGGTGCCCTAATGGCGCTCGGACTAATCAGTTCAACGGCTAAGATGGTGACGAGCATAGAGCTTCGAGGCTATGGCAATGGCGGCAGCTAGAACAAAAAAGTAAATCTATCCTTAAAGAAGGGGAAACAGCGGCCTAACCTGAGGATCTTGGTCGAAGAGGATCGGCGATGATGGAGCCTGGCGACGGCGACGACGTGCGGGCGGCGCCGGAGCTCTTCGAAACGGCAGCGGCTTGCGGGCGGCACCGGAGCTCCTCGAACGGCGACGGCTTGCGGGCGGCACCGGAGTTCTTCGAACGACAGCGGCCTGCGGGCAGCACTGGAGTTCTTCGGACGGTGATGGAGCTTGCGGCCGGCGGCGAAGCCTTCGGGATGCGGAGCGTTTTTCTTCTCGCTGAGATGATGGTGGAGGTATTGACGGGACTGGTAGGTGGCCGGTGTCAGCCCTGTCCCTTCCGCCTATTTATCAGGACGGGCGCGGGGATCGAGGCGCTACGAGCGGGAACCGTCGAGGAATGGAAAGATTCGCCATAATGGCGCCCGAAGATTTCGGGATAATAACGCACCAAAAGATCCGTTGGGATTGTGTTGGAGTTCCCGAGAATTAAGGGCTAAGGAAAGCACTAATGGGAAATGCGTTGGCGACTCAGAGACTTTGTCCGGTACGAGCTGGCGAGTTAAGATTTCTGGTGTACGGAGGAGCGCAGAGGAGTGAATCGCCTTCGACTAGAATGGAAGCATTGGCATAAAGATTCAAGTCAATTTGGGGCCTAATGTTGGGGATATTGCCTGTTAAGTGACCTGCCGAATATGGGCCGGGTTACTTAAGGCGATTCATCCTTTATGGCTAGTTGGGCCTCAACCCGGGCGTTTCCAAGTCGCAGGATGGTTATGATTTATGGAAGGACTCTGAGTTTTGCAAGACGGCGACTTAGAGACCGCAGTGGTCACGATTTGTAAAGAGGAGGGGACTCTTGTAAACCCTAAGGCTTCGACCTATATATAAAGGCGAGTCTGGAGGGGGAGAGGTTGGGTTAGAAATCATCGAGTGCTAGGTTAGGGCGAGTTACGCCTTCCTTGTAATCGAATCCACATCAATACACACAAAGCAGGACGTAGGCTATTTCCTCTTCTCGAGGGGCCGAACCTGGGTAAATCGCCGTGTCTCTCCCGCTTAACCCCTTTGAGTCGCCACCAAGGTGCGATGGCTCCAGTACTAAGTCCTTTCACGAGGACATCTGCCGTGACAAAACCACGACAGTGACCCTCCCGCTCCCGCAGCAGCCCAGGACATTCTGAACGTCTGGCAAACAAAGAGTGATGACTACTCTCTGGTTAGGTGTGGCATGTTATACAGTTTAGAAACGGGGCTCCAAAGGCGTTTTGAGCAACACGGTGCATATGAGATGTTCCAAGAGATGAAGCTAGTTTTTCAAGATCATGCCCGTGTCAAGAGATATGAAGTCTCCGACAAGTTCTTTAGTTGTAAGATGGAGGAGAACAGTTCTGTCAGTGAACACATACTCAAAATGTCTGGGTTACACGGCCGTCTGACTTCACTTGGAGTCGAACTTCTGGATGATGCTATAATTGACAGAATCCTCCATTCTCTCCAACCAAGATACAAAGGTTTTGTGCTGAACTACAAAATGCAAGGGATGGAGAAAACCATTCCCGAGTTGTACTCGATGCTCAAGTGTGCAGAAGTAGAAATCAAGAAAGAGCATCAAGTGTTGATGGTCAACAAGACCACTAGTTTCAAGAAGGGAAAGGGTAATAAGAACTTCAAGAAAGACGACAAAGCCGTTGCCGTGCCCGGTAAGCCAGATGCCGGGAAGAAGAAAAAGAATGGACCCAAGCCTGAGACTGAGTGCTTCTATTGCAAGGGAAAGGGTCACTGGAAGCGGAACTGCCCCAAATACTTAGCGGACAAGAAGGCCGGCAACGTTAAAGGTATATGTGATATACATGTTATTGATGTGTACCTTACCAGCGCTCGTAGTAGCTCCTGGGTATTTGATATCGTTGTTGTTGATCACATTTGCAACTCAAAGCAGGAACTGCGGAATAAGCGGAGACTGGCCAAGGACGAGGTGACGATGCGCGTCAGGAATGGCTCCAAGGTCGATGTGATCGCCGTCGGCACGCTACCTCTACATCTACCGTCAGGATTAGTTTTAAACCTTAATAATTGTTATTTAGTACCAGCTTTGAGCATGAATATTGTATCAGGGTCTTGCTTAATGCGAGACGGCTACTCGTTTAAGTCAGAGAAAAATGGTTGTTCTATTTATATGAGTGATATGTTTTATGGTCATGCTCCGCTGGTGAATGGTTTATTCCTGATGAATCTCGATCGTGATGTTACACATATTCATAGTGTGAGTACCAAAATATGTAAAGTTGATAATGATAGTCCCACATACTTGTGGCACTGCCGCCTTGGTCATATCGGCGTTAAGCGAATGAAGAAGCTCCAAACTGATGGACTATTAGAGTCTCTTGACTTTGAATCATTTGACACATGCGAACCGTGCCTCATGGGCAAGATGACTAAGACTCCATTCTCACGAATAATGGAGAGAGCAACCGACTTATTGGAAATAATACATACTGATGTGTGTGGTCCAATGAACGTTGAAGCTCGCGGTGGCTATCGTTATGTTCTCACTCTCACCGATGATTTGAGTAGGTATGGGTATATCTACTTGATGAAGCACAAATCTGAGACATTTGAAAAGTTCAAGGAATTTCAGAGTGAGGTTGAGAATCAACGTGACAGAAAAATTAAATGTTTATGATCTGATCGTGGAGGAGAATATTTGAGTCACGAGTTTGGCAGACACCTAAGGAAGTGTGGAATCGTTTCACAACTGACGCCGCCTGGCACACCGCAACGCAACGGAGTGTCTGAACGTCGTAATCGCACTTTATTAGATATGGTACGATCTATGATGTCTCTTACCGACTTACCGCTATCATTTTGGGGATACGCATTAGAAACTGCAGCATTCACTTTAAATAGGGCACCGTCTAAATCCGTTGAGACGACACCGTATGAACTATGGTTTGGCAAGAAACCTAAGTTGTCATTTCTTAAAGTTTGGGGCTGCGATGCTTATGTTAAGAAATTTCAACCAGAAAAGCTCGAACCCAAAGCGGAGAAACGCGTATTCATAGGATACCCTAAGGAAACTATTGGGTATACCTTCTATCTTAGATCCGAAGGTAAAACCTTTGTTGCCAAGAACGGATCCTTTCTAGAGAAAGAGTTTCTCTCGAAGGAAGTAAGTGGGAGGAAGGTAGAACTTGATGATGTAATTACACCCCCTCTCGAACAGGATAGTAGCGCAGCGCGGGAAGTTGTTCCTGTGGCGCCTACACCAACTGAAGAGGAAGTTAATGATAATGATCATGAAGCTTCGGATCAAGTTACTACTGAACCTCGAAGGTCCACGAGGGTACGCTCCGCACCAGAGTGGTACGGCAACCCTGTAATGGAAATCATGTTGTTAGACAACGGTGAACCTTCGAACTATGAAGAAGCGATGGCGGGCCCGGATTCCAACAAATGGCTTGAAGCTATGAAATCCAAGATAGGATCCATGTATGAGAACAAAGTATGGACTTTGGTGGACTTGCCCGATGACCGGCGAGCCATAGAAAATAAATGGATCTTCAAGAAGAAGACTGATGCAAACGGTAATGTATTATAAAGCTCGACTTGTCGCAAAGGGTTTTCGATAAATTCAAGGAATTGACTACAAAGAGACTTTCTCTCCCGTAGCGAAGCTGAAATCAGTCCGAATCATGTTAGCAATTGCCGCCTTTTATGATTATGAAATTTGGCAAATGGACGTCAAAACAGCGTTCCTTAACGGGAACCTTAAGGAAGAGTTGTATATGATGCAACCAGAAGGTTTTGTCGACCCTAAGGGTGCTAACAAAGTGTGCAAGCTCCAGCGCTCCATCTATGGACTGGTGCAAACATCTCGGAGTTGGAACATTCGCTTTAATGAGGTGATTAAAGCGTTTGGGTTCATACAGGTTTACGGAGAAGCCTGTCTGTACAAGAAAGTGAGTGGAAGCTCTGTAGCTTTCCTCATACTGTATGTGGATGACATATATTGATGGGGAATAACATAGAGATGTTGGAGAGCATAAAGACCTATTTGAACAAGAGTTTTTCAATGAAGGACCTTGGAGAAGCTGCATACATATTAGGCATCAAGATCCATAGAGATAGATCAAGACGCCTCATAGGTCTTTCGCAAAGTACATACCTTGACAAGATATTGAAGAAGTTCAATATGGAAAACTCAAAGAAAGGGTTCTTGCCAGTTTTGCAAGGTATGAGATTGAGTAAGACTCAGTCGCCGACCACGACAGCAGATAGAGAGAAGATGAGTTTTGTTCCCTACGCTTCAGCTGTAGGCTCTCTTATGTATGCCATGCTGTGTACCAGACCTGATATAAACCTTGCCATAAGTTTGGTAGGGAGGTACCAAAGTGATCCCGGTATGGAACATTGGACAACGGTCAAGAATATCCTTAAGTACCTGAAAAGGACTAAGGAAATGTTTCTCGTTTATGGAGGTGACGAAGAGCTCGTCGTAAAGGGTTACATCGACACTAGCTTCGACACAGATCCGGATGACTCTAAGTTACAGACCGTATACGTATATGTTTTGAATGGTGGGGCAGTGAGCTGGTGCAGCAGCAAACAAGAAGTCGTGGCAGCATCTACATGTGAAGCGGAGTACATAGCTGCTTCAGAAGTGGCTCATGAAGGAATTTGGATGAAGGAGCTCATCACCGACCTTGGAGTGGTTCCAAGTGCGTCGGGTCCAACGACACTCTTCTGTGATAACACTGGGGCCATTTCCATAGCCAAGGAGCCCAGGTTTCACCGGAAGACGAAGCACATCAAACGCCGCTACAACTCCATCCAGGACCATGTCCAGAGTGGAGTAATAGAGATTTGTAAAGTACACACGGATCTGAATGTTGCAGACCCGTTGACTAAACCTCTTCCACGAGCAAAACATGGTCAACACCATAATGCTATGGGTGTTCGATACATCACAATGTAACTAGATTATTGACTCTAGTGCAAGTGGGAGACTGTTGGAAATATGCCCTAGAGGCAATAATAAAAATGGTTATTATCATATTTCCTTGTTCATGATAATCGTTTATTGTTCATGCTATAATTGTATTAACAGGAAACAGTAATACATGTGTGAATAAATAGATCACAATGTGTCCCTAGCAAGCCTTTAGTTGGCTAGCTCGTTAGTCAATAGATGATCATGGTTTCCTGGTCATGGGCATTAGATGTCATTGATAACGGGATCACATCATTGGGAGAATGATGTGCTGGACAAGACCCAATCCTAAGCGTAGCACTAGATCGTATTGTTCGTATGCTAAAGTTTTTCTAATGTCAAGTGTCTTTTCCTTCGACCGTGAGATTGTGCAACTCCCGGATACCGTAGGAGTTCTTTGGGTGTATCAAACGTCACAACGTAACTGGGTGACTATAAAGGTGCACTACGGGTACCTCTGAAAGTGTTTGTTGGGTTGGTACAAATCGAGATCGGGATTTGTCACTCCGTGTGACGGAGAGGTATCTCTGGGCCCACTCGGTAGAACATCATCATGAGCTCAATGTGACTAAGTGGTTAGTCACACGATGACGTGCTACGGAACGAGTAAAGAGACTTACCGGTAACGAGATTGAACAAGGTATAGGTATACCGGCGATCGAATCTCGGGCAAGTTCTATACCGACAGACAAAGGGAATTGTATACGGGATTGATTGAATCCTTGACATCGTGGTTCATCCGATGAGATCATCGTGGAGCAAGTGGGAGCCACCATGGGTATCCAGACCCCGCTGATGGTTATTGGCCGGAGAGGTGTCTCGGTCATGTCTACGTGTCTCCCGAACCCGTAGGGTCTACACACTTAAGGTTCGATGACGCTAGGGTTATAGGGAATTGTTATACGAGGTTATCGAAAGTTGCTCGGAGTCCCGGATAAGATCCCGGACGTCACGAGGAGCTCCGGAATGGTCCGGAGGTAAAAATTGATATATAGGACGGATGGTTTCGGACACCGAAAGTGTTTCGGGCGTCATCGATAACGTACCGCGACCACCGGAGGTGGCCCCGGGGGTCCACCGGAAGGGGGCAACGACCCCGGGAGGCTAGATGGGCCAAGTGCGGGAGGGAACCAGCCCCTAGGTGGGCTGGTGTGCCCCCCACTCAGCCCATGGCGCAGGAAGAAGGGAGAGGGGGGAACCCTAGCGCAGGTGGGCCTAAGGCCCACCAGAAGGGTGCGCCACCCCTCCTCCCCCCCTTGGCCGCCACACCTCCCCCCCATCTAGGGCTGCCGCCCCTCCCAGGAGAGGGAAACCCTCAAGGGGGCGCAGCCCCTCCCCCCCCCCCCTATATATAGTGGGCACTTTTAGGCTTTTGGAGACACAGTTTTCCCTCTCCCTCGGCGCAGCCCTGCTCTTCTTTCTCCTCCTCTGTGCCGGTGCTTGGCGAAGCCCTGCTGGGAGACCTCGTCTCTCCATCGACACCACGCCGTCGTGCTGCTGGATTTCTTCCCCAACCTCTCCCTCCTCCTTGCTGGATCAAGGTGCAGGAGACGTCACCGGGCTGCACGTGTGTTGAACGCGGAGGTGCCGTAGTTCGGCACTAGATCGGAATCACACCACGATCTGAATCGCTGCGAGTACGACTCCATCAACCGCGTTCTAGTAACGCTTCCGCTTAGCGATCTTCAAAGGTATGAAGATGCACTCACCCCTCTCTCGTTGCTGGTCTCTCCATAGGAAGATCTGAATATGCGTAGGAATTTTTTTGAATTTATGCTACGTTCCCCAACATTTCCCACCCTAAAGGGTGCAGCAGCCCATCTAGGGCAAGGGGCGGCGCCCTAGGGTGGGCTTGCCCACCGCGCCTAGGGTTAGCCCACCACCCTCTCTCTTGCGCCTTGGGCTGAAGGTGGTGGCGCACCAGCCCACTTATGGGCTGGTTCCTATCCACTTTTGGCCCAAATACCCTTTCTTGGCCGGTGTCCCTTCCCGATGGACCCCGGAAACCTTCTGGTGGTCCCAGTACATTACCGGTGTCGCCGAAACACTTCCGGTGACCAATTCCTCACTTCCTATATATAAACCTTTACCTCTGGACCATTCCGGAACTCCTCATGACGTCCGGGATCTCATACGGGACTCCGAACTACCTTCGGTAACCATGCACACTATTCTCCTATAACCCTAGCGTCACCGAACCTTAAGTATGTAGAACCTATGGGTTCGGGAAACATGCAGACATTACGGAGACACCTCTCCGGTCAATAACCAACAGCAGGGTCTGGTTATCCATGTTGGTTCCCACATGTTCTCGATGATCTCATCGGACGAACCACGATGTCGGGGATTTGATCAATCCTGTATGCAATTCCCTTTATCTACCGGTATGATACTTGCGCGAGATTCGATCGTCGGTATCCCTATACCTTGTTCAATCTCGTTACCGGCAAGTCTCTTTACTCGTTCCGTAACACATCATCCCGTGGCTAACTCCTTAGTCACACTGAGCTCAATATGATGATGGATTACCGAGTGGGCCGAGAGATACCTCTCTGTCACACGGAGTGACGAATCCCAGTCTCGATTCGTACAACCCAACAAATACTTTCGGAGATACCTGTAGTGCACCTTTATAATCACCCAGTTACGTTGTGACGTTAGATACACCAAAGCATTCCTACGGTATCCGGGTGTTGCACAATTTCATGGTCTAAGGAAATGATACTTGACATTAGAAAAGCTTTAGCAGACGAACAATACGATCTAGTGCTAAGCTTAGGATTGGATCTTGTCCATCACATCATTCCCCAGTCATATGTTCCCGTTATCAATGACGTCCAATGTCCATGATCAAGAAACCATGATCATCTATTGATCAACGAGCTAGTCAACTAGAGGCTCACTAGGGACACATTGTGATCTATATACTCACACATGTATTACGACTTCCAGTTAATACAATTATAGCATGAGTAATATACAATTATCATGAACTGAAAAAATATAATAATAAACATTTTATTATTTTCTCTAGGGCATATTTTCAACAAGTCGTCGGCCTGCTTCGTCTCGTGTGGCCTTAGGGCCATGGAGACACGATGGATCCCGATCCTTGCCAGTAGGAGGGCTCCATTTTTAGTTTTTGTTTTGTTTTGATAGTGTTTGTGTCCTAAGACAAAGACGGCTACCACGATGAAAGAAGGTTCTTTCCGCCCAGCCCTTGTTCTAGTGGTACTTCTAGCACAGTTGGAAGGAGTGTGAAGGTTTGTCTCCAACTAATCTCGCGAGATTTGGTCGATGTTTGTCTTTGGTGAATCCGTCTGGATCTCGTCTTTGTTAGTTTATGTTTTATGTGTATACGGATTGGATCTGGGGCTTGTTGTCGTGGATAGTGTGGTAGATGAGTGTGCCAAAGAGGATCAACACGAGCTGGTACTCCTCCAAGAGTGTCTGCACGTGCGCGGTCGCAGCTGCATCCCTGGCTTCCACAGCTTGCTTCGCCTCAAACCACACTCGCTCGGTCGACCAGAGGCGTTGGATGACTAGATCGAAGAGGTCGTCGAGGCGACGAAAGTTCGCCCAAGCCCGCGCTCCGACGCTGCGGGACTTCGAGCCACGGGTCCGACACGGGAGGGCGGAGGGAGGAGCTGTCGTCTTCGTCTTCTACGCGACGCTTGCGGCCGCCGAATGCACCTCGTTCGCCCCACCCCCGTGACACCTAAACCAACCGCGACGTCCGAAACTCCCGCCGCATCCATGCCCGGAACCCGCAGACACCATCTCCGACAAGATCCAACGAGGAAATGGGCTGTAAAACATGGTCGGAGGAGAAATGATTTCACGCAGAAACGATGAAGGCGGACGAGGGATATATGGGACCGAACCCTAAAACACGTCGACATCCGCATATATGGAGAAAACGAGGGCGGTTTACCGGCCTTCCGAATTTGTTTTATGAGCCGGGATGTTTTTAGCGGATTTGATCGGGCCCGTTTTTTATGCCATCTCATAAACCGTTCCCTGTAACGCAGCAGTTCGCTCTAATTCCCCATTCCCTGCAAACCCCTGAACCCTTTCTCTCAATCTCTCCTCGCCATCTCAGGATGCTCCGCCGCGCCGCCCCCTCCGCCGCCACGGCTCTCCTGCGCCGTGCCCTCTCCACCACACCACGGACACGCTCTCCCGCCGCGGCCACCGCAGTCGCGTCCTCCTCGGCCGTGAACTCCATCCTCCTCCGCTCCCTCAAGGAGCACTACCTCGAGGTCTGCAAAATGACGCCCCCGCCCAAGATCAGCCCGCCCAAGCCCTACACCATCGTCAAGGGCGCCCTGGACCAGTCTTCGGGCCCCGTGCTCCGCCGCAGTTTCGGCGAGGCCGGAGAGGAGATCTCCATCTCTGTCGCCAGGCTCGCCAACATCATGCCCCCCGGCGCCGATTCTGACTCCGACGACTCCGACGGCGCAGGCGGGGCGAGCGAGTCAATCAGCCAGCTCTTCCTCCACGTCGACATCTCCAGGCCAGAGAGCGGCAAGTCGCTGCAGTTCCTCTGTGGATTGTACCCCGACGCCGTGGGGATCCATTCCGTCTGCCTTCGGTCGAAGACAGCGGCGTCTGGGGCGGTGGCGGTGGCGGCGGCGACGAAGGGCGGTGGCGAGTATCAGGGTCGCATCTTCCAGTGAGTTATTTCTTCTCAATGCGTGCGAATTTGATTGTTTGTAATTTTGTTAACACAGGAGCTTCTACGATAAAGTCAGTGCTTCAGTTTTGGAGGAGTCTAATTTGCTGCGCAATATAGAACTGGTTAATACTCCCTCCGTCCCAAAATTCTTGTCTTAAGTTTGTCTAGAAATGGATGTATCTAAATACTAAACGTGACTAGATACATTCATATCTAGACAAATTTAAGACAAGAATTTTGAGACGGAGGGAGTAGGTTATTAGGTTGACCAATTTGGGGGTGTGACATTGAAATGTGAAATCCATATGAAAAATCGTGATTTTACTAATTCAGTTGGCAGAGCTGGTGACCTGTTATTATGTGTGCACATGCTTTGTTTACGACATCCTTTAGATTGGTTCTGTCTGATAGGACTGAGTAAAAGCAGAATTGCTATTTGTTAGCTATGACCTATGAGTCTGAAATCTGAAGGCATATGCTCTTATAATTTGATACGGAGGGTGTAGTTTCAATCGTAAGTAATGGATCATATATGATGGTAGGCAACCCAGGTTGAAACCTTAATAAGGGCACTAAGATGTAAGATCATCCTGCAAGTGGTATGAGTATATATTTCAGCTGCATATAGCCTGTTGTTTTGTCTGAAGTAAGCTGTTGTCAATGCGGTGTGAGAAGTGAAAACACGGATATTCTGTGTCAAAGGAAGAGTTTTGGGTATACCAATGTGCTCAGAACTTGGTATTCATATGAGAATCTTCTTCCATTGCCTAGTCCTTTTGTAGTTAGTACTCCCTACTCACCGTCTATACAATTTTACATGTTGTGAACAAATAGCTATTTTCTATCTTAGAGATGGTTAGGTACTTTGATAAAAACTCTTGGACCTGTGGCCATGGAACAGTGACTGGCTGACTGCAGAGTGCAGACAGACAGTTCTTTATGTTGCACAATGATTTACTTGGTTAAATTATTGTATCATGTCTTAAAGTAAGTAGGGATGTAGAATGTATGTGCCCACTTGGTTCGAATATGCAGTGCACAACACTGAAAAGTTTGAATTGTAATATTAAGTGGAAATATGAAGGAACCGCAACTATTGGGACATAGGTTTTGTATAAAGCACAACTTTTAGGAGGGCACACTGATTCTGGCCTGTGGGCACACTGATCATATCTGATGTGGTAAAATCGACCGAGTTGACGCTAGCTCGTCACATGCTGACCTGGACTGGGTTGAACCCAACCTGGTTGGACTAAACCGATATCCATTGGCACTTTGCTTGATACTCCATCCGTTCACAAATATAAGATGTTTTGGATATTTCAGTATGGACTACATACGGGCTGAAATGAGTGAACAAACACACTAAAACGTGTCTACATACATCCGATTCACAAAAAAGTTAGAACAACTTAGACCCCCCCCCCCCCCCCCCCCAAATCATCCTGCACTCATCAATGCAACCTGAGACAACTATTGGACTGTTAATTCACTGGATTTTAGATCAAACCCGTAATCCCAGATAGATATGCAGCAGGGAGCTGGAGTCAGTCGATTCTTCGATAGCAGTCGGTTTTCTACACCGACTCCATTCCTCGCTTGCAATGGAGCAAGGCAACTTTGGCGGCAGCAATGAGCGGGAGCAGCTGGGCGCAAAAGAGAAGGGGAGGCACGAGAACGGAGAGGGGATAGAGAAGTTCAAACACTAAATACCTACCTACTTGTTTCGGTCGAACCTAGTTGGATTTGACCCATTCGAGGCCAGCGTGTGCTGAGGCAACGTCCACTCCGGAAGCATATTTCATGTTATTTTTGTTTAGTTCAGGGGCATTGCCATTATGACGGTCAGTTAGGGCGCTGAGAAGCTCAGGAAGCATTTGAGGCATCCTGTCACCAATGGGAAAAGGAGTGACCAGTGAGATTAAGCTGTTCTTAAGCTTTGGATTAGGGACAGCTTATGGCTTATTTGGACCTATAAGCTGTTCCAAATCCAGCCTTTTTGTCACTCGGATCTGGCCAGTGGGCCAGGTAGGTCGGAATCGCTGTTGACTGAGATGTAACCATCTGTCACTTATGGTTAAGTGTAACAAATTCCAAATTTTGTCGCTTTTTGGAACCTATGTCCCAATAGTTTGTGGTTTCTTGATACTGAGTGGTGCTTCGGTACCCCCCACCCCCTAAAAACTTATGAAAGGGTACTTTCTAATCAAAACCAATTAAAATGTGGCGAGTAATTAGGTATATCTCTGGCCTGCCTAGACCGGGGTGTGACTCCGTCGATGAAGTCGAGAGAAGAGAACAGGGGCAAGCAGGAAGTGATGGAAAGCTGGGAGGAGGGAGAGATGAGTAAGCTAATTCTGTCATACAATAGTCAGGCTGAGCAGATGCCGACCTGCCTCTTTCCTCCTACAAGCCTGTGCTGGCGGCGGCACCATGAGAGGCCCTCTGTTATACATCAACGTGGACGAGAACGAAAGGGAACTTGTGATGCAATATTTTATTGACGGTAGTTCCAATTAGTACTCCGGCTACTTTCTAAAGAATCAGATGTGATCATAATAGCGCTGAAATTGCTGATCATTTCAGAAAACAGAAGCAGCGGGGGAACGTCCATGGCAGCGGCACAACATCCTCACCTCTACCACTTAAAGTTCTTTATAGCAGCGACTAGTTAATTCGTGAAAAGGAAAATCAGATCGACAAAGGGTGCTTGATCGCTGTTCTTGTAATTGGGGAATAACAGTCTTGTTTATTTGTCTAATGAGAGAGGGATAGATTAGACGGAATATGAGAGATAGAAATTAACCGTAAAGAAATTCTGCTAGATTGCAACTTTTTTTGGGTTGGACCATCTAATTAATCTGGGTAATGACCATACTACCCTTTTAGGTAAAGAGGTAAGCCCTGAGCTCCACTGTAGACCTTACTCTAATTTTAAAGATCATTTACAGTGTTCTCCAGTGATTCAGTCACATCTGGAAAAACCTTTTTGCGATAAAGGATGATTTGTCCTGTGTGCTGCTACCATTTTGCAACTTTGATAGCTGGATTCTGGTTGCTTGTTTTCCTTGGTATGCAGAAGCGGTGTGATGTTCAATTGTCACTAATAGAGTAATTTGGTTTGTACTGGTGTTAGGCCTTATTTATGCATGATAATGCTAACAACTGAACATATGCCATGTGTTAACTTCCTAGGTTTTATTTATAGTATACTGAAATTTGATTTTGAGTTGACAGAGAGTTGGATGAGAAGGTGCGCGATGCGTTCCATTTTTACATTGAGGCCCGCGGCATAAATGAAAAGCTCTTCCCGTTTCTACAAGCCTGGCTCTATGTGAAGGATCACCGCAACCTGATGCGCTGGTTTAAGAGTGTGGGTGCAGCCGTCAGCGAGCCAAAGCCCGAGTAAGGTGTGTTACTGTTTTCCTCTGTGCATTGCACCTTGTAATATCTCGTCCGCCACATCTTTCTTACATCTTAAGTTCATGGGAATGAGTATTGCTATCAGTATAAAACAGTGTCCGGTGTTGAAACTCAGCATGCGTCCTGTTACATAATCGGGTGGTAATATTATGTCTGTTCATGAGAAAAGTAGTCGGAGCATTGTCTCGCTACTACAACGAGGAATCAATTTGAAATACAATCACAAGTATGAGCTGTTGTAACCTCATAGTTTTAATGTGAGATCTAAACTGCTGTTTTATGCTTTTCAGATGACAAGAACGCCGCCTCTGCTCAAGATCACCCGTAAGGTGCTACTGCAGAAGTGTTTGCCTGTTGGGAGAACCCAGAGGATTGAGAGTAGTGCTAGTAGTATAAAGTTGGCTTGGGTACAAGATAGTGCCATCAACTAATATATATTGCCTTGTCTTCAGTTTTGACTGTACCCCTTGGAGTTTTGGAGGATGCATGATAGTGCCGCTGGAGGGCGAAATTGGATGGGTGTTCATCGCATGTCGTTAGCCTCTGTGATCCGCTGCCGTATCACATCCTGAGGTGGTTGTTAGGTTCTCAATTATTCCACGACCATGGGCCAGTTCACTTGTGCATTGCAATCATTCATCATTTTTGTGAAAAGACGCCTACATTTCTGATAAACATTTTTCTCTTGCTTTCTCCGGCATTGTGTGGGTAGGCTCAACGACCGGATGATGCCGTGCCTTCCAAAAAAAGAAAAACTATCATCACCGTGCAATTATGCACCTGTTTTGCCGCCTGAATGGAGCTTTAGTTCAGTCCTTTGGATATTTATATGGCTCATATAAAATATCTCAAGACAGCATTATTGTAGACCAGACGCTATCAACATTTGACTACGGTTTCAACCGGAGAACCGACGTTTGGGATCTTCATGGACCTTGAAATTAAAAAAAAAATCAAATTTTAATTTTTTTGGTTCTAAAAAAATCTGAAAAATATGCAAGTAAAGAAGGATGTTATGCGTGTGTAAAATTTTAGGATGAAATACCTTGAAATACAATCTGCACAAAAAAGATAATTTCATGACCTGAAACGATGAATAGTATCATGTGTTAAAAAGCTTTAGATTTTTTTACACAACCCTTATTTAAACGTATTTTTTCTGAAAATTTACATACATGTGTGCTACGCCTTCACTTATCTTTATATTTCTTTTAATTTTTTTCAAAAATATAAAAATATGAATTTTCATGAATTTTGATTTAAATATTTAGAATCCTCCATGAAGCCGAGCTCCAAAAACAATTTCCGGTTTAAACCGGAGCAATCCTAGACTTATGCTCATTTCCATCTGGGATACGATTAATGCCAGGCTCACTCCTTGCAGCCCAGGCCATTTCTCAGCTTTCGGGTTCTGGATCGATGCTTAATTTCTGGGCTTCCACGCTCAGGGTTGAGGGTTAACTTTGGGTAATGACTCGACCCCAAAGAGCATCTACAACCTGGTTGCCTAAGAGCATCTTGAGCCGCCCCTCAACAGCCCCTCCCCTCCTCTCCGGTTTTTTTTTTTCTGTTGACGAAAAAAACCCGGCCCAGTCGTGTCCCGAGGAGCCCGTTATTCGTCAGCTCGGCTAAAATTGGCACCGGCGGTCCCATGCCGAACCCAACTCTCTCGGGGTCGCCCAGGAGCGCCGGCGAAAAATTCTTTGGCACGAAAAACGATGGGTCTGCCGAGTCAGTTACTAGGCGTGTGGTCGTCGTCCTCGTCGCCTCGTTTTCCACGGGAATCAATGCGAAGGCCGCGCCGTCGGTCAGCCTTCCATTGATTCACGGGCGGCGCAGTGAAGACGCGGTGACTCACGTCCCATCGGTTTCTGCCACGGCGACGCACGCCCCGTCGTTTCCTGCCACGCGTTGACACGACGCCGCAACGCATGCCCGCCCGCCCGCGGCTATATAAGACGACCTTCCCCCTGGTGGCCACACACCTCTCTCGCCGACCCTCTCTCCTCTCCTTTTTCGTCACTGACGCATTCTTCCCTCTTCTTCCTAAAAAAGATGGTTTAACGCTACCCCGACGACGAAACGGCCGCCAATGGCTTCTGCCGTCGGCACCTCCGCGAGGACGAGACCTGCCTCCTCTACGAGGCGGACTGCCCGGCCGTTGGACATGCGGGTGTCGGGGTCCTGGAGTCTGAGCGCCGCCGGCGTTCCGGTGCCACCACCGCCCACCGGAGCTGACCGGCGGGCGAAAATCGCATGCATCCGTCCGGTGCTGTCGAAGAACTCGCGCAACATGTCGTGGTACGCCCCGGACAGCAACGCGCTATGGACGGCGTACTTCGATCACCATCACGCCGACCAGCTCGCCGCCACCAACGGGGTCGAGCCCCGCGGCCGCCACAACTCCGAGGGGGCCGCCAATGGTGGGGCGTCCCTGGCCGCACCTTGAGGGCCGTCCTCGAGAACATCGAGGGCGGTAATACGCCGATGTTCGAGCATCCAGTGCCGCCAACCTTCTCCCGCCGTCGCGGCAACTCCTAGACACCGAAGCGGGTGGATACGGCGACGTCCTCATCGTCTCGCTCCCGCTCCCGCTCCTCCAGATCGTCGACATTCCTCCCCGTCAAGCCGGAGCCGCAGGAGTTGCCGCTTGGGCGGCGCACGCGCAACACCTGCATCGTCATCAAAGAGCCCGACGCTTCCTCCTGCCTCGTCAAGCCGAAGACGTTGTCCGGGCTCCTCCCCGTCAACCAGGAGCACCTCGCCATGGCCGCCGGCGACGAGACCACCCTGAAATGGGCGCCGGACGACTACGTCCGGGAGGAAATGGAGCGCCAGTGCCGTGTCCTGGAGGAGATCGCCGTCCGTCGCCGCGGCCGTGAGGAGGGCAGCGTCGTCATCCTCGACGAGAGCGACGAGGAGGCGTCGGGGCCTTCGAACTCCGTTCGCCACGGTGACCCAGGACAGGGGTGCAACAAGGACGGCGATGGAGCGAGCGGCAACGACACCAACTTCTACAAGCTCCTCGACATGTAGCAGGCGACGGCGTCAGGCGGCAGCGGCGGACGACGATGGAGTAGTCTAGTTTTAGTTTAGTTTTATGTTTAATTATGTTTTTATTTCATTTTTTGTACAAATTTTAATGTAAACTAGGAATTTCGGTTGAATTTGCCTCGGTTTTGGGTGAATTTGGGACAACTTTTATTTTTCGAAAAATAATTCGGACGACCTTTGAATGGGCGACTAGAAACCCAAGCTTCACGATAATTTTTTCACCGGCGTTCCCCCAGACTGCACTATTTTACGTCCCTCGAAGACCGAACGGCTGGAGATGCCATCCGCGGGCGGTGACCTGACATACCTCATTTCTCTTGTGCACAACCGTAGCCTTCATAACCTCATTTCTCTATGTCCACAACCCCAACCTTCATATGTCTATCCTCAAATCCATACAAATTATGCAACAACGTAGATTGAACTAGGAATACACAGCACAGTTAACCTAAAAGTAAAAGACATAGTCCGCGTTGGACATAACTTTTTGCGGGATAGATTAAACTACATACAAAGTATATTAGCTAGACGGGACGGGGAGGCGGAGATTACCATTTCTTGGTTGGCCCCTTCTCCATGCGGTCACCACCAGAGTGGCGATAGCACTCCTCTGTGTAGGCGTATGCGGTTGGAGGAGCGTCATCGACTCGCCGTTGTCCCGCTTGGCACACAGGGGATGTAGCCCGAGAGGTGAAGGCGACCAAGACCTGTTCCTTAGAGCAACTGTGCCCCTAAAAAACGCGTGCGCGCGGAACGAATCGTGTGTTCCAGCGGACGCTGCATAAAAAAGCGCGCGGTAAACTTTTACGCGTGCGAGAGCGAAAGCGGATGGCCGCGCGTCAAATTGGACGCACCGCTTTCATCACGCTATAAAATGTCGCGTCCGCCACGCGGTTGCCCACAACCACGCGCCTCTCCCTCGCAGCTTCTCGCCTCTTCCTCTGCCTCTCCCTCGCCGCTCCCTCTGCCACCATGCCACCGCACCGTCGTGCATCCTCGGGCTAACGCGGCGTCCGCGAGCGCCCATCCGGCACATACTACATCGAGATCCGGTCCGGCGACATCCGTCTCGGTCTCGGCACGTTCGAGACCGCGCACGAGGCCGATCGCGCGTACGACGCGGCGGCGTGGCGACTAGGAAGGCCTCTCGCGCAGATGAACTTTCACGACGTCTACACGCGCGAGCAGGCACATGATCTCGCCCCTCCCCCTCGTCTGATCATGGAGCAAGACCGTCAGGAGCACCGTCGGCAGCAGCGCCGGCTCCTCGTCGCCGAGGAGGACGAGGGAGCCATGGCGGAGTGGCGCCAGCGCCACCCGGAGGAGTCGCCGCCGAGAACGCCTACTGGGCGGAGAGGACGGCAAGGCGTCACGCTGAGCGGCTCCTATAGTGTGACGGGCGGTGTGTACAAGGCCCGGGAACGGATTCACCGTCAGGACAAGCGTCGGCGCAAGTTACTCACTATATCGCAGTGCGGGGCCGTCCAAAGCGGTTTGCCGTCCATCTTCACTTCCGACGATGAACGTTGGAAGGACGCATTTCTATCTACCTCGGACAACACCCGCAGTGACGATTCGGAGTAGTTTTATCTATATATGCTAGTTTTATTATCTATGTGTTGAACTAATTTTATTATCTATGTGTTAAACTAGTTTTATTATCTATATTATCTATGTTTTATATCTATATGTAATATATTATCTATATGTTTTATCTATACAACAACAATGAACTATGTACGTGTTGGACAAGTTTTGGATGTTATTTGCACCGGCTGCTAGAGCGCCGCACGCGCGCTAAATATGCTGCGACCGCTGGAGCCGACGCTCGTCGGCACCCTAAAAAAAGCTAACCGCGCGTTGTAAATTAGTTTTTGGGCGCCGGTCGAAGCGCGCCTGTTGGAGCTGCTCTTAGGGTGTGTTTGGTTTCAGGATGAGGTGGAATCGGACGAGTTGGTTCTATCCCTAGCCGTCGTTCTTGTGTTTAGTTGGGTTAGGAACTGGAATTGGGTTATCGTATGCAGAAAATATTCCCTCCAGATGCTTCACCAAACGATTCCGTCGATTTGGAGGAATCGACTCGTTATTCGTCAATGAAAGCAAAGCAAAAAAAGAAATAACCAAGCAATTCTCACCGCATTCACCCCGTACCCGAACAAAAGTTTTCGTGGTTATTTTTTCTGTGGTTATTTTTTGTTTTGTTTTCGTGATTATTTTTTTCTGGTTATTTTTCATTTTCTTGTAAATATTTGGTATGTACTATGATCATATATTTTTATTTGCATGTGTTGAAAATAGAAAGAAAATGTTGCTGAAAATTTAAATTATAGGCTTGTCAAATGCAAAGAACTCTATTCGTTCAGAGATGTAATCTCACCATTTATATCGAAGTGGTAAGTGGCATTAGATTCTTCTCATTTCATCTCTCCAACTAAACACGGGGACGGAACCAATCCATGACATTTTTTATCATCAACTGAACACAAGAATGAAACCAACCCATGACTTTGGGATGGAACCATGACATTGCACGACTTTCGATTCTCAAGCCAAACACACCCTTAGTGTATCGCGTCGTCCTCGGCCTTGGCGGCCTCTTTATGCTTAGCGACGCGCTCTGACTTTATAATCCTAAACAAGAGCACCTTTGCATTCTTGCATCGGAGCATCCTAGCGCCCATCGACCAAACTCACTGTTTTGACCTTTCTCCAAAAGTTTAGCCGGATGTGATCTTTTTTGAAAACTTTTTTCGGATCTGACCCATTTACTACCGCCGGACCACCTAGTGGTAGGGTATAACAACCTACCGTCAAGGTACCTGACGATAGGGTTGCATGCCTTTCGTAAAAAAAATTATAAGTTACGGATACAATACGCGTACGTGCCTACCGGCGGACCCCTTGACGCTAGGGTTATACATGCTACTGTGAGACCCTTTGGCGGTAGACCATTTGCCTACCGCCAGAGACCTTGGCGGTAGGTTGTCATACCCTACCGTCAAAGAGTCTGGCGGTAGCAAAAGGTTCAGATCCAAAAAAAGTTTCCAAACAAGGTCAAATCCGGCTTAACTTTAGCAAAAAGGTCAAAACAGTGAATTTTGCCACGCCCATCTATGATGACGTCAACATCGACGCATGACCACACGAAGGAACTTCTCCTCCTGGTCGACGAACATGGATCTAGCGTGTGGGCTAGAAGGGCCAGTCTTCTCTGCCTCTCGTGGCGGGCAGATTTTACTCCATCATGCGCATCCTCTAGGTGGTCTATAAGTGAGCCGAATGGTCGATGTGGACAGGGAACTAGGGTTTGGTGGGTGTTTTTGAGGTCGTGGCGACAACGGTGGAGGCAGGACCACGGCCCTGCCCCCCCCCCCCCTAAAATTTATGATTTAAGCCTAGTATTAGTGTAAACAGTGATATTTTTACAGCTAAAATGATCTATTTTCATGTATATGTCCTCCCAAACATGACTTAACAATACTTGGCCTCCCTTGTCCGGTTTTTTTGGCTCCACCACAATATGATGGGTCATAAGGGGCTACAACCTACGTGATAGGTGTGTCCACACATCCCGATATTTGTTCGACATATAGGCTTGGTATATGTGGGATGTCGGTCAGTCCCGACGTTTGGGCTGGATTTGCCCGGTTCGATTGGATGGCGAAATTCTGGGCAAGCAGTGACCGGCCGTTTGAGGTCGATACGAGGACCTTGGTTGTAGATGCTCTAAGGCCTTTGGATCTCTGCCACTCCACCTCATCAGGTTGGGAAAGCCCCCCATCTGCTCCTCTCCACCTCCCACGGGCGACGGGCGGACCCCAACCTCCCCGCTGCTTCAGCTCCCTCCCTCTTCCTCCCCTTCCTGCATCGTCGTCGGCGTGGTCTGCTAGGCCCTGCCCATGCGGTGTTGGTGGCGGCGGGCCGAATTTTCCCTGCGCGTGTGTCGGGGGGCGTGGGGGGTCTTTTTGACGGTGGCGGTGCTGCTCGGCCGTGGCGGCGGAGATCCCGCAAGCCACGTGCACCCTTACGCGGCGGCACGGTCGCCGGGCGGCGCGGTGTGCAGTTGGCCGACGACGCCCGCTCAACCCAAATCTGGGCCCTTTCGGGCCCCATCTGGGCTGGGGCGGGCCGGCGGTTCGAGTCGCGGTGGTGCGGCTCCCTCATGACGCGGCGAGGCGGCTGTAGCTGCAATGGTGATCGCTCCGGCGAGTGGCTTGTTGTAGCGTGGCAGCTGGGACTGTTCGGGCCCGTTGGGATCCGACCGGGCCTGTGCTGGCCTGGCAAGTCCCTATCGCTACATCCGGTCGGCTCCGTACGGCGGTGGAGGTTGTCCCGTCTAGTCGGTTGTGTTGCGCTTGCCCCGAGCCCGGTATCTCCTCGTCCGCCCTCCAGTTCTCGTGTTGGTGGCCTCAGTGAGGCGGTGAAGTTGGTGCGGTGACCGTGGTGGCACAGGATGGTGGGCGGCATGGTGGACGGTGCACTTCCGATTGTCCGGGTGAAGGTGGTGGTTTTGTGGCAGGAGAAATTCCTGGTGGCTCGTCCGTCACTGGTGCGGCTGCGCCCGTGGTCGTCGCCGAACCTTCCCGAGAGGCGTCGGTGGTACTCTTTCCCCACTGTCATCCGCATACTAGGGAAAGCACTAGGACTTGTCCGGGTAGCAGCGACGTCGCCGCTTTCCTTCATGAAAGTGTTGCTTGGTATGTGAGACTTTGGAGTGCTTGGCATGCGGTGGTACTTTTCCGATGGGTGCAGCGATTGTCGATCATCTTCGCTTCGTTGAGCTGTCGGCGTCGACATTTTTCTCTCTTCTCTTTCTTTTTTTGGGTTTTTTTGTGTTGCGGTTTCAACAAGCTGGTTGTATCGATTGGTTGTCAAAACCTTTTCTCGTTTGATGCTCTAAGAGCACACTACCGTGGCATCAGCAGACTGCGTAAGGGAACAGGCCAACCATTCGGCCACCATGTCAAGCAAGCTGCTGCGGCCTGCCATGCGCGTGCTTGTTTTAAGTACACGCTGGCGCACGCACACAAAAACGTCATGGCTGGGAAAGAAGCTAGCCAGACTACAATCACGCACAGTGTATCCGCTGCCACGGTCACTTTCTCCCTCCCGTAGTGTAATGATGATATGAATCAGGGAGTCACTGGCCTTCTTAGCGTGGGACCTCACCGGCTTGACCCCGGTGGTAGAACCACGACCAATTCATTGACCATGACATGGATTAGTACAAAAATGTCAGAGACACGTGGAGTGGTTGCTCACTAAACTACTATTGTGCCAGATCAGCCCTAGGCCCTAGCCAGATACAGCTGCTCCCTTGGTCACTGCACGAGAGGAGCATAGCACGGCGGCGACCGGCGAGCGCCCGTGGAGCTACCCGGAGCGCGAAGATAGCAAGGGCCCGCCCAAGGATCGCACGCCATGCCTCGTGTCCCCGTCGTCGGCGACGTGGCGGCATGGCGCTCGTGCCGGCGGAGAGTCGCGTAGCGTAGCGTGCATGCGTATAATGGCTGACGTCACCCGGATCCAACCTGCCTAATCGAGATAAACTCGGCGCGGGGGGACATGATCCCAAAAGGTTTGGCCCCGCACCGATATTTTCCGTATTTTTCCCATGCCCCGTTCTGTTCTGTTCATCATGACGTGATGCGTAAGGCTGATGGTGATGCGCTGCAGCGCCCCGGGGGGAAAAAGATCTTGACACGGACGATGGACTCTCCATATATTTCTGTAATCGGATCAGTGAGCGGGGGATGGGCTGGTGTGGTGTCCACGTGTATATAATACTCCTAGTT
The DNA here is from genome assembly GCF_904849725.1 of Hordeum vulgare subsp. vulgare. Taxonomy (NCBI): domain Eukaryota; kingdom Viridiplantae; phylum Streptophyta; class Magnoliopsida; order Poales; family Poaceae; genus Hordeum; species Hordeum vulgare. The sequence goes on along the minus strand of NC_058520.1, from coordinate 503,599,125 downwards.
AAGTTTCGCTTCAAGTCTTCTGGTTAATTAACGCCAGGTCTGTTACTGCTTGACGGTTGACCAATATATATCATCGGACTGCGCTGGTTCGGTCTTTACTGCGTCGTGCTCCGGAGGTGTATTACGTGATCGCCGCGATAGGCCTACGTGCTTGCTTGCGGTCGACTAAACGTGTTTTTTAACACCGTATGCAAGTATTTATATGAACCCAATCGTTCTCTGGGGTGCGTGCGCTATTAGACGCTCTGCAACGGCCGCACCAGGGCCGTCCATCTCGCGCGATCGCGCAGCCACGCGGGCGGGCGGACCGACCAGGTGGTGTCCCGGTGCATGATGGCGTTTTTTTGTCGCGGCCTTCGGATTTGGGAGACGCGTCGTTCCCATTCCTCATTCATTTTTCCCATCCCTCACCTCTCGACAATGACGAGCCGAACCAAATCCGACTCCCATCTGCAGGGTTCCCCGTTGAGCGTGGCTCGCGACGGTGACGGCGCCAAGCGAAGATCCGCTGATAGTTCGACGAGCGAGGGCAGCACACGCGGAGCGGAGAAGTAGGGGAAGGAAGAGGTGGCGGGTAAGGACGGATTCAAGGGGGGGCGAGACCCCCCCCCCCCCCCCCCCCCCCCCCGACGA